>NC_091029.1:9354781-9667208 GCF_041296385.1 Aphelocoma coerulescens | reverse complement strand
TGAATAATTACAGTTTCCACATACGTCCAATCCACAGATCAGTGCCCAGGTTCAATGGGACAGTGGAAAATCACATCAGACTGACCTGGGCTGGCACCAGCACCATTACAGCTCCTGGAGCACATGTGGGGAAGCACACTGACTTTTAAAAAGTTTGTAAAATGTTCTGCAGCCCAGATTTTGGTAAAAAAAATTACCTGTGCTAATGGTTGCCTGGTCAGGGATAGTCTGGGACTGTTTCTGATAATCCCAAAACTCAGACCTCTTTAGCTGAACCTTTTAAATCTGAGGCACCTAACTTTGTCAAACACCTAAAAAACAATTAATACTTTCTTTTATGTCATCCTGTGTCTTATGAAATGTTGATCCAAATTTTGCTTGACTATTATGATTCATTTAGGGTTCTTGTTAACTTTCCTACCCCATTCCTAAAGGGAAATCTTCCTTTTCCTCCACATAGCCACTGTACAGCCCAGCTGTATGTACAGCAGGCAAGAGATGGACACAGTCCACGTGGGAGAAACCATCCTAAAGGCTTGGGGGTATCTGTTCTGAGCACCTCCCTGAGATCCATCTCTGCTTGACTAGCATCTTTTGTGTTTGGAGTCAAATGTCACAGTCCCTAAGGAATTTGCCTTTGGGGTCTTTTTTGGTTCATCCTTGTTTGGCAAGGTGTGAGGATCATGGTTGTCATGCATTTGAGAAAAGATCACAGGTTTCTTTACAGATGGAGCTTTTCTATGATGTCTTGTTGTGCAGAGGCTGTAAAGTGTCTAAAGTTTTCATTGGACAGAAGGGCCACTTCCCAAGAGTGGTGGAGGTATCTCTGCTGTAGTGAGGTCCTGACTGCTGCTCTCCTCTCCTTTCTGCTCCCTCTGGACAAGAACAGCAGCTCATGAACAGCCAGCAAATGCAGTAAAATGGTTTCTGAAGTGATTTATGAATGGCTGCTGGTTCTCCAGTGTGACGGTTTGATGTAGAAGGACAGCAGTCACTGGTGAGGAGTGTAATTTCCCTAGCAGCTCTGTGCTCTCCACCCCAGCCCAGCAGCAGCTCCAGCTGGAGCCATCAGAGCAGGAAGCGGGGAGAGGTACGAGGCTGTCACTGGAGCGGATGTGCTCTGACCACAGCACAGGGGCTTAGGAAATGACAAAAGGACTTAAGAGTCCTCAGAGCACCAGCTCAACACTGACACTCTGGGATCAATAACAGTGACATTGGAAAGTTCTTAATAAATCGGATTATAATCAAGGACTTGGGGAAAAAAACAGTCCCTTTGAGTACCTCTAGTGTCAGTGTGGCTGGCTGTGATAGTGGAAATGCAAGTCACCTGACAAGGGTGACAGCAGTGTGGTGCAAGTCACATCAAAGAGGAGAAGGAATGACAAAGTGAGGGCATGTGGCCTTGGGGCATCATCGGAGCATCAACTCCTTATCCACAGAGGGTGGCAGAGTCCTAAAAATGTCTTAAATAGCTTTGAGGGTGCGACAGAAACACTGACAAGATGGTGAGGCTGACACTGAGCAGATAAGCATTAGCAGTCAGAGTACCTTACAAAATGGATGAGGGAAAGTTGCTGAAAAACTCGGGACAGAAAATTTGCTATTGTGGCTTTTACCTGCTTTTGGGATGAACAATGTTGTACAATGCTTTCATCAGGATAGGGAAGGACAGCTGGGGAATCATTTAAAGTTATGTGGAGAGAAATGGAAAGAGTTATGTTCCTTCTGCTGTAGAAGGATGTTGGTTGACCTGCTACAACAGCCCTCCCTGCACTGGGGTGAGTTTTTGTTTCACCATCAGGGTTTACACAAACACTCCTGGCAACCTGCAGGACAGTGCTCGAGGGAGCAGGAGCAGGGATTACAGGGCATGGTGGAGAGAAAACATGTACTTAGAGAAGGCAAATAGGGTTTGGGAATAACTGGATAAAAATGCAAGAAAACTATCAGGTGTACCCAATTCTCAGCTGCCTGTCTGGAAACTTCATACAGAAATGAGAGGCAAAGTCACAGCTGGAGAGAAGTCTACTCCATTATTTTAAAATAGACCAGAATGGACACATTAGCAGTACAATTATATCTTCAGAGTAAATTCTTCCCTTGCCTATATTCCTCAGTGGGTCACCTCTTCCTTATATTCTGTTTCCTCATTTCTCTTATTTTGTCCTTGAAGGAAATGCTCCTCATTTGTGAACACAGCTGGCTTTAGTAGGGCTGTGAGGAGGCAGAGTTTGCCTTTGAGTTCTTCCCTCACACTGGAAAGGAAAACTGGCTCCTCAGAGACATTGTGGATGATGTTGGCAGTATTAACTTGTTTCTGGCCATGGTACATGGTTTTAATTATGCTTTTTTACTTGTCTGCCTTATGAAAGCCTATCCAAATGCTCTATTTTTTTTTTTTTTTTTAGAAATGCCACCATAGATAAATGAACATCAGCCGTCCTGAGTACAAATAGTTTGCTCAAAAATCCAACATGTTTCGGTGTCTTTTGGCAATATATCACGATGCCTGCTGCCCAGTGAGACTTTGGTGAGCACAGGGGAGCCTTTTTCCCTTCTGTTTGTTTGATCTGGCTTATTTAACTGCTGGTCATTCAGCCTTACTTAGTTTTGCCCTCCTTGGCTTTTTGTGACCGTTAGAATTGGAATAATTACTGTGAGGTTTTTTCCTTGCTTTTAAACATTTATAGCATCCACTTAGGAAAAAATATGGTCAAATGTGTTCTGTTCTAATCTTCCGCTACCACAATAAAAATTAATCCACTTCTAGCACTTGGAGGGCAGGAGGCAAAGCTGCAATATTGGTTTGGGATTAGCCATTCCTGTCAGCCAGCCCATCTGTGTTATGACCTTTGCTTGTTGTCCAGTGGGATTTCACTTTTGAGGCAGTTTTGGTTTTAATTTTTTTTTAATGGGCATAAACAGGAGAAGAGAGACACAGGACAGGCTCACAGGGTGTGGTTTTGTCATGGTTTTGGTTGCTGTCACTGATTCAGCAGTCTGGGTGTCTCTGGTAAATCAAGCAAGACTTTATACCCAGGTTCACCATGCTTGTTGCTGGAGTACAGCCTCCTTTCTTGGCCTGAACTGCAGCAGGGATGGAAATGTTAAAAAGAATTGTTGCCCCTATTTCCCATTTTTAAACTGACAGACAAAGTTCAGGAACAGTGCAGGTCTCTGAAGAGCCATTTCTTCTGCTTTTCAAAAGTACGTGGAGGGAAGGTTTTAAGTCTTGGAGGGCTGTTGCTTTCCTGTAAAGAGGGGATTACACCAAATTTAGAAAAGCTGAAGCTCTCATTTTACTTATTATTTCAGGAGAATTTGCAAAGCCTATCCAGAACGCTTGTTACCCTACTGTAGGCTTTATATTACAGCAGACTTCACTTCCCAAGAGGAGACAAAGTCTGTGCTTCCAAAAATCCTTGGCCTTGCATTTTTGCAGTCAGAGCATCAGTGGTTCAGATGATGTTTTGGATAAAATCGGAAATGGTGCCTGGAAGGGTCAGACTGGCATGTGGAGCCCCTTGATAGAACAAAAATTTCCACACCTCCTTGTGTTCTGTAGTTGCAGTGGTGTCCACACAGGCAGGCGTGCAAGGGCCTCCAGGGAGGGCTGAGGGAAAGTGCAAGTGCTGCAGGTACCTGAAAGCCAAGACCACGGTGTGCTGATAATTTTGCCTGCTTTGTTTCACTTGTATCCTTTGTTAACAAAGAGCAGTCTAGAGGGAAATAGTCTATTATTAATATTTAATTTCCTCCTATTACTGTAAGCAGATGACCTAAAAGATCATTTAGACAGCAGCCAATAATAAAGCAAATAGAGGAATCAGAAAATGTATGTCTTGGTTAGGTGGGTGATGCCTCCTTCCTCCTCTTTCCTGCCCCACCCTGCCACAGCTCTTCATCCTTCCATGGGAGGCAGGGCTGAAGATGCTCCCTACAGCTGTGTGTGAGCAGTCAGGGACCCGGGGAAGCTGCTCTATGTGAAGTATTCATAAAATACTGAACTTCAGAAAGGAAACCCGTGAGCAACGCAGAGAAGTGCTCCTGCTCCCTTCCCTATCATTCTCCCCAAAGGACACCTGTTTTCATTATGTTTTACAGCCCCAGTTGTTTTGCAAAATTGTGTACTGCCTGTGAGCACATTGGCTCGGTTATCGTGACTTGATTCTCTGAAGTGGCAGGGAGAGACAAGATTTCTTGGCGTTTTTGATTTAAAAGATAGGGAGATTCTCTTTGAGCTGAAGGTATTTCAAAGAGAGGATAAAAACTGACAAGCATCTCCCCCTCCAGGCTTTGGAAAGTAGGAAACAAATTATTTAGCAGCACCAATTTTTTCTGCTTACGGCCATTCGTGAATTCAAGGATTTCCCCTAAGGGAATTAGGTAATCTGCATGTGGCTTGTACCTGGGAAGGGCCATGTTGTCAAAAGGAGATGCAAGATTGTGATCTGTGGAATGAGCCTTGATGAACACCCCCCCCATAGCCCCATGAGGTGCCTCTCCTGCCCCATCGTAGAGCAGACACAGAAACCAACCTCTCTGGAGCCTGGGGAAGCTGCAGTCTGTCACCTACGTGCCCACAGACTGTCTTGGGTGCCCTAAGGGCTGCTGATCATCTGGAGATTTTGCTAATACGTGAGAGGAGCTGTCAAACTGAAGTGTCACAGGCACTGTGAGCCTGGCAGGCACAGAGGGTGCGTCTGCTCTGTACCAGCTGGCAGAGCCTGGGCAGCCAAAACCTCCCAGAGCAGGATGGACTCAGCCCGAAGGGGCCAAGAGCAGGAGATGGGCTTGTCTGAGGTGGGTGATTTGAACCAAGCAGTGGCCAAGGACTCAGCTTGTTCCTTTTGGCACTCAGGAGAGAGAAGGGGCAACACCTTCATTCAAAGTCAACTGGAGATGCCAAACTAAAGCTTGCTTAGGCTCTGCTGGTGAATTGCTTCATGGGAACGTGCTGTGCAGATGCTTTATTGAATTTTCAAGGAGGAGTTTTCATTGGGACTGAAATATGAGAGAGAACAGAGTGTTCCAAGTCACTACAAATGAACAGAACACCAGCTTTACAGGTTTGTGAATGACAAAAAAGGTTTATTTAATAATGGGGGAAAGGCCGGAACATAGCCCGGGGTATCAAGAAGGAATTAACAACATAAAACAAGGGCTTATAAAGAAATACTAATTGTAGCTGTCCACCCTGTTGGGTGATACAGGTTATTTTTCTTAAGTTTCAAGAAGCTTGCCATGCTGATCCCTCATGGGCCTGAGATGTTAAATATACACTTCCCCAGTGAGTAAAGCAAATTGTTAATTAATTTTTTCTTATTAGACCTGGTTGCTGAGCCTTTGGGTCTTGCATGAAGTAGATGATTCTACAATAAATTTCATCTTGCCTCTGGATCTATGTCATCTTCTCTAGGTGGTCTCTATTTCATTTTGTCCCTGTGCAGTGAGTTTCTAGCTGTATAAGCAGAAAGACTGAGCCTGTTCTTGTTTTAAAGCAAGCTGCACATACTCCTAAAATGGAGATTTGTTGTGTCAGGTGAGCGCTACAACACTGACACTGTGAGAGAGGAATGAGGAGAGGTGGGTGAGCTCAGGTTGAACATGAATCCTCTCGGGTTGTGGCACATTCTGTCAACAGCAGGTGAGGCTGGGGTTGTGTGGCCAATAATTTGTTTTTCTAATGACAGTGGCTGCTCAGCGGTGCTGAAGCAGACACAAAATGTTGTTTCGTCGTGGCTGGGACACCTGCTCAGCTCCAGCCATTTCTCCCCTGAGATGTGCTGGCTCTGCAGAACTCTTTCCGGCCCATCTGAGAGCAGAGAGTGGAAGGACATGCTGTCCTTCTCTGGACATAACATTCCGATTGCTTCAGAATAAATGACTGGGGCTTGGGATGAAGGATCAGGCCACTGTTTGTGTAGGGAGATGGGAAGCAAGGGACTAAACAAATTCAGAGATAAAACATTCAAATTTAACATCAGGCCATGAAACAGTTAAAGTAGAAGGTTAAAAGCTCTGTTGTGTCAGAACACAGTGTGTGATGTAGTCATTAAACTTCAGATTCCAATATTGTGCTTTTTCAGGATCATGCAGAGGTGTAGGAAATTTTAGCTTTGTGCTGAGCAATTAGTATGTGTAGGACCTCCACAGTGAAGTTTGTAACTTTCCTCCATGTCCTGTTGGAGTTTGAGATGAGCCATTGAAAGAGGTTAAACAAAATGCATCTAGGATTAGTATGGATTAGTGATCCTACTCAAGGAAGCTCTCAAATGGGGAAGAATATCCAGTAATTTTGCTTTGATTCTCTTCACTGAGGTGTATGAGCTGTGAACATGATGGGCAAGAGCAACATAGCAGGACTTCAGGTAAATGCTCTGAGCATCAGGATTAAGGTGCCCTGTTTTCAGGCTGGCTCCTTTCAAACAGGGGTTTCTTCAGTTCTTCTGACTCCATCTCAGAGCAGCTTGTGGCAGGGGATTATATTGGGTTTATTTTCCAGAGCAGTAGTTTTGGCCTAAGTATGTCACAGTAAATTGTTACGTTTTTCTAAACTTGTCCTGGCACTGGAGTTTGGCCGTGCTCTCGTCCTGCATGGGGAGGTGTGAGCCTGTGGGAGGTGTGAGCCTGTGGGAGGTGTGTGCTCCCACTTTGTGCCCAGCCCTGTCCTGCTGAGGGACTCAGGGCTCACACCTGCCTCAGAGTCTCAGGCATAGCTGTGTCCTGCACCCCTTCTTCCTCTTCGGGGCCTGTTTTGCTCACTGCTTCCTTCGTTTGGTTATTTTTTCCTCCTACCAGCTTTTTCCTGTCTTTTTTTTCCTCCCTTCTTGCTCACCCACATGCACAAAGCATTGTTTATTTCTCATCCTGCCCCTTCTGTTCTCTCTCCCTCCAGATCTTCTTTATTTCTACTTTATGTTAATTCCAATCCCCTTCCTTGGAAGTTGGGTTGGAGGGTTAGGTTTCAATATCGCTGCTTTGAAACAAACCTGTTGGGATTTGTAATGGACAAGCAGATGCTTGCAGAGTGATGTAGGGGCATATCACTGACATCCCTGAAATCCAAGAAAGTAGAAGCCATCTTTAGGAAGTCACTGAAAAATTGGAGGTTTTGCTGTAGGAGCATAGACAATATAGAGACTTCTTGGGGTTTTTCTTCTTTAAAAAAGATTAAATGAATGATCTTTATCTTCCTCTTAACAGCTAGATCACACACTAATCTCTTCTGTTGATTTCTTCCACCAAAACCAAACAAAACACAGAAACAAGATAGCTGAAGGTGGAGAAAAGCAAGAGTTTTGAAGCACATCCAAACCACCAAGAATCATTCACTTTCCTTTCAAATGCAGCATTAGCAATAGAGCTCTAAATCAATGAAAGGTCTAAAATTAGATTATATTCCTGAGATCAGATGTGAATCACAAGTTAATCATATTTTCTTTTATTATCACTGTCTTTACCCTTTTATTTTATCCTGAGAAATTAGGTTTCTGACTTGAAAACAGTGAACTGTGAAGGCATCAAACCCTGATGGATCAGACCACGCCAGATCACCCATGGATGGGGCCCAAAAATCTTGTGTTTTGGAGGTTCATGTTGCATCCAAAACTGAGCTTGGTGATTTATCAGTTAGTGCTGTGTTCCTCTGTCTTCCAGCCCTCTGATGTATCAAGCTGTTTCTTAAATTTATGAGAAAATATTATTGCTAAAGCTTACTAAATAAGGTTTGAAACCCACTCTGGAAGTGACAGGCGAGGATAGCAAGCAGTTATCTCTTGACTGTGGCACAAAGCTCAGGGAACTGTTCTCTCCTCTGTATTTTTAGCTGAGGCTGTGGTGAAATGCACCCATATCTGAAGCAGAGGTATGAGGTGACCTGCAAGGGCGTGCAGGTGACGTGTATCTGCTCGTATGAAATGCAGCTGCAGGACTGTTTCCTCACAAGCAGCACCAGCTTTACTCCCAGAGCTGTGTGCACGACACTGCAGGAACTCAAATGTAGCCCTGAGACATGACACTGGCATCGTGCCTACGTGTGTATTTCTGGGAGAGGTGTGTTTTGGTGGACGTGTTTTTGTCTGGCTGTAGGTGAAGAATGATGCTATCCTGGATGCAACAAACACTATGGACAGTGCAGGTATAATGAACAAATAGGTTGCTTATAGGATACAGATTTACATGAGCAAAAAGAATGGAGTTGCAGGAGGGAAGCCTGCAGAGACCCTTGCAAAGAGTGTGCATGGTCAGCAGGAATGTCCTCAAAGATGTCCCTGTCTGGCATACCTTGAACACTTCTCTCAGCCATGGATCTTGTTCCAGGGCCTGTGTGTGTGAAGGCCAGACAGGTATGGCCACAGAGGGGTGACCACACACACCAGCAGTATAGCCCCCCTGTGAATGAGTGTTCGTGTCCTTGCAGAGCAGGGTATTGGTGCAGCAGTTCTGTGGCAAAGCACGTGAGGGTGGGCAGCACATGATGGCTCAAATCCAGTGTTTGCAATCAGAGGGAGACAGGTGTGTGTGAAAGGCTCCTCAACCTTTCCTCTGTGCAGCCTCAGCACTTGCCAGGACATAATTAGTGGGGCTCTCGTGTTTCAGGGCGGGCTATGGAGCAGCTGCTGAAGTGCCAGCTCAGATGGTAGCCTCGAAAACAAAACGTCCCTTGTTTCTCATCACCACTGTGAAATGCTGCCTTCATGAACTTGGGTTTGGCCCTGCAGCTTTCAGGATAGACAAAATGTGAGAATTTTGCCGATAATGTATTCTTCTAGGTCTGTTTAATATCCGTTATCAATTTAATGTGCCGCTTTAATGAGATTTTGCTTTCTCTATCTCCTCCGTAGAGCTGATTACTTAGTGTATGTGGTTGGTGTTTTTTTTTCTTTTTAGAGGAAACTGCAAGTGAAGAAGTTCAATGTTTGCTTCAGCTGAAGAGAATATTGCCCAAGTCTTAGTGGGAAAAGGTGAAAAAGAGAACCGGAGGATGTTGCTAGTAGGTATGGAGATGACAGGAAGCCATGACTAGAAGGGTGACTGTCAACAGGAAACAAAGCATCACAGCCGATGTGACACTGCTGTACAGTACAGTTGCTGTGTTGTGCTGCCTGCTGGACTCTGAGGTCTGGGGAGCAGTGTCTGTCTCTGAGAGAGATTCTCCTGTCTGTTTGTCTGCTGGAGTTTGAATTATTCTGCACCTGGTTAATCCACTTTGCTGGAGTTGGCAAACCCTGGGCTTTTTTTTCTTGACACCAGCTACTGTAAAATCCTTGAACAGCTATGGGGAGAAAAATGTGTGTGTGAGCAGCCTTCCTGGGCTGGCAGCCGAGTGCTCCATGGACCCCAGGCAGCTTTGAGGTGTCTTGGCTGTTCAGTGCTCTGCAGATATGAACGCTGATCTTTGGGCCTGGTTGTTCTCACCATGCTAGTACATGGGAAGGACGACTTCCTCTCAGACATAGCCTACATCATCCTGGAACTGATCATCGCAGTGCTGGCAATCCTGGGGAACATCCTGGTCTGCTGGGCCGTCTATTTGAATAGCAACTTGCAGAACGTCACCAACTATTTTGTGGTGTCCCTGGCTGCTGCTGACATTGCCGTGGGTGTGCTGGCAATCCCCTTTGCCATCACCATCAGCACTGGCTTCTGTGCCTTCTTCTATGGCTGCCTTTTCATTGCCTGCTTTGTCCTGGTCCTGACTCAGAGCTCGATCTTCAGCCTCCTTGCTATAGCCATCGACAGAATCATTGCCATACGAATACCCCTCAGGTAAGCATGGGCTGGGCTGGGCTGGGGTGGTAAGGGCTCAACATCCCTAGAAACATGTCTGGAGATGAATCAAGGAAGGAAAAGTTAAATGAGGATCAGTGCTTTTTCTCTTGGATTTTGAAAAAAAACTTTTCTAGGTCCTAAAGTCTGTCTTGACTGCTGGATTTTCTGGTTGCTTCCTTTTCCTGTTCATCTCTGTTCTCCTATGGTGTGTGTCACAGAGGTGCTGCCTGGGAGCTACCATTCCTTACTTGGGCAGCCTGTGCCCTTAAGCCAGTGGCACCAGAAGGATCACTAGGAAGGTGGAGGGCAGAAAGGGGGTGAGGTTAGCTTGTCCCCCTCCCCGTGGGGAGGAGGGAGGTTCTGCCTGAAGCTGTAGCAGCAGGGCTGGGGAGAGGGAGGTAGGGTTTTCTCTCAGTCCATTAAATATGACAGGAGAAGAAGCAGCAGGCTACCAAGAAATGGTCCTTAGGAAGATTTGGACTAGCTTAGGCCCTGCCTCTGGAAGCACAGCATATATTGGGTCAAGGTGGAGGCTTGTCCCAACCCACATCTGCAGATGGTGATTTTGTGGTCTCTGCAGTTTAAAGAAAGTAAAGGACATTTTAATGACAGGCTGGCTGCTACTTGGTGTGCAACGAGGGAGGCTGACATGGAACAAGGGGAAGTTTTGCCACACACAGAGAGGCTGCTGCTCAGTTCAGTTTTCCAGGAGCGCGTTGTTGGGATGGGCTGTGTCTGCCTGTGGGCGCGAGGCAGCACCGCGTTTCTGTGACAATGCTCCGAGTCATTCACTGAGCTCCAGAGATGGGGAGGAAGCCCCTGGGGAGGCTGGTGCAGGAGAACTGTAGGAGTCTCCTTCCTTCCTGTCTTGTCCTTAGGAGGATGCAGCATGCTCTCAGGAATGGAGAGACTGCCTTCCTCTCCTGAACAACCAATGTGGCTGCAAAAATGGAACAAATTTCTGATTTTTGTGCTCTTGAGTTTGTGTTTTTGGACATCCTCACTCTTCTTGAGCTTAAATCACTTGTGCTGATCTGTACAATTTAGTTCTGTCTCTTCTGAATAGTTTGGTCATGCAGCATTTATGTCAATTAACACAAACCTCCCGTTCAAAGCCGGAATGGGAGCCCTGGAGAGTGGAAATTGCCTTTCCATGTGGACCAGTGCAGCCAAGTCTTTCCTGAAGCCTCGCCTCAGCAAGTTTGTGCTGCTATAACATTACCTTTAATGGGTGGTTTCCAAAACCTGTTGGTCATACTTGTTACAGCTTCTATAGTTTTGGTGTAGATGTAAGGAATAACTGTTGCATTCCATTGCAGAGAAAACTCTGTCAATATCAGTTACCTATAAAATGGACTGTCTTCACTTTTCTACAGTCCTGCTATAGATGATTTCATTTTATGAACCAAAATAATGATAAATGGTACAAGGAAACATGTAGAGTAGCCCCTGGGAGCTGCCTCTGAAATGATTTTGAGAAGGGCCGATGTCTTGATTTCATCTCTCACGAGCTAACTCTGAGGACGCCTGCTGACAGTTTAAGCGCTCTTATTGCTAGAGGATGACTTGCCAGGAAAGGGATTTTAAAAATCTGGATTTCTGCCCACTTTTTGGGCTATCACTGTAACTATATTGTCTTGAAAATGTAATTTCCTGGAACAGCCAAGGTAAAGAGTCTTTTCAAAAAACCAGACTACATCAGTGCTTGGCACAGCACTGGTTTCACTATCTTGTTTTGGAAAAAACAGAGCACACCCTCTTTCCGCCCCAGTAACAGAGGGATTGATTGGATGCAGAAACCCACAGGTACATCCATGGGCTCCTCCTCCTCCCTGTCCTCTGCTGGTTTGTCCTTTCACCACAGGAGTGATGAACTTGTCAATTGTGTTTCCCCTTAAGAATTTATGGATGAATAAGTGCTAGATTTATAGCCTCAGACATGCTAAGAAAGTGAAAGCTGATTATCTGAAGAGGGAAATGTGGTATAATTTAGATTGCCCGCATCCTCATGTTTTTTTCTTCTTCTAATACCTGTTTGTCTCAAACATGGGTCAAACAATTTGAAGGAAAGTTCTGCCACTAACAATGTGTTGTTTTCACCCCATCCTTTAATACCTGGGAAGGCCACTTCTTCTTACAGCACATAAAAGGTACCACCAGGTATTCCTAATATTCATTAGCTGAATCATTAATAAACCAGACTTCCTTCACTCTAGTGAAACCAAAAAGGGTCAAACCTGTGTTTTATTCTTCTGTTTCTCTTTAAATATTTCATGTCTGATTTGTCCTAATGAAGGTAGCTGCATATGTGGATGTGTATACCCACAGAAATAAACTGTCAGTATTAAGAAGGCTGAAGAGTGGGTTTTCTGATACTGCTTGGTTTTGGACCCCTCAGTACATTATTAGTTACCTTTGAAATTATTTTTCTGTGGAGAAGAGACCCTCCTCCAAAAAACTGCAATGGGAAAAGACATTTATAGGTGAAATTTTAAAATGGATAAAAACTAATTTGTGAATATCTTACATGTTCTGCCTTTCAAACAATTAAAACGTTTTGTAGAGTTTGGTAAATTTTCCACAAGTTCTCAAGCACTTTGCTGAATTCTGCCAAGTTTTATAAAAATGTAACACTCTACAAGTGGCAGTAAGGCACTCCCAAGGAAGGGAGCCCGAGCCATTGTTCGTTTTAGGACTAAATGAGGTCTCTCACATGGCAGCTACCTGAAAACCTGCATTGGCTAGTATCAAACCCCCAGGTGCACTGAACAAAACTGGCCCTGAGTCTGAGCCCCAGGATGAAGCCCTGGGCCAAGAACAATTGCTGCTTTCCAGGCTCCATGGTGCCAGCAAAGGCTCTGTGGGCGCCGTGCCCAGCCACGTGCCCCTGTGCAGGCATTTGTGTAAAGATATTCCCAGGGGGAGGACAGGTAGCTCCAACACCCTGGAAAGAGAGGGGAAATTTTCCTTCCTGCAGCCAAACAGAAAACTGTTCTGAGGTTACTGCGGCTGCTGCTTGCTCTCTGTGCTGGATTCAGGCATGAAACATGCAGGTCATACAGTGCCAACTGCAGGCCTTTTCCTCTGATGAAAGCTGCTTTTGCTGCTGCAATGCTTCTCTGGGGAAACATTATTAAGGTGCAGATCCCAGATGTTTGGAACTTTGGGACTGATTTATCCCATGTGGTGGTGATTTAAACTGCAGCTTTGAGGTGGCACTGGGATGTTTTTCTGACAGAGGACATGAAGAACTGGCTTCTCAAAGTCTGGAATAGGAAGAATAGGGGAGATGAACACCAACCCTGAATAAAGTATAGGATGTGCAAGGGACCTTTGTGCTGAGAACAGCCTGTTTCAGTAGTTGCTTTAATTCTCTAGGGTTGCCTTCTGAAATGCTCATATGTGAGCATCTAAACCAGTGATTTAATGTTTTATTGTCACTTTGAGCCATATTTCTTTCCCTGCTCACCATAAACCTTTTGACTTTATGGCAGGCATTTCCTACATATGCTCATGTTAAACAGATTTAGGGCAGGTTCAGCCTAATGGGAGAAAAGAGTAATTCCCCTCCTTCTTTGAATATGGGTATGGCTTTAAAAGCAGTGGCTTCATGGCCTGCACAGAACTTGCTGTTACCAAGGTTTTATTCAGGAAGCTGATCATGTCACAAGCAGAACTGTGTCTGCCCACCATTCCTCTTCTGCTGTTTAGAGAAGAGCTAATGCTGGGCACCTGTGCCCACCTGCAGGACCCCACCTCCCCCATCCCCATAGCATGGACAAGCACCAGGATCAGTTGGTACCTGGCAATAGGGGAGAAAGGTTCCTGACTGAGGGGTTTGGGAAAGTTTGTTTAGTTGGTACACGTGAAGGTCTCAGTTTTATTTCTTGCCCTGCCACAGATTTCCTAGATGATCTGGGATTGCCAGAGTCTCTCATTTCCAGATACATGTAGTAGGGATTGAATATCCTGCTTGGTCCTGTCCCTGATGGCTGCAGCTGCCTGAGGTGTTTGGCTGTTGAGTGGATGTGTTCAGGAAGCAGCATTTTGTAGTGATTTGTTAAACACCTTTGAGCACTGCTGAAATTCAGATGGAAGCCCTCAGCTGAGCACAGGCTTTCTGCATGATGCAGTAGAGGTGTCTGAAAAATGCTCCACGCCTGGCAGAGGATGTGCAGTGCTGTCCAGCAGAGGAGGGTTTGGAAGACAAGCAGGATGGCTGGACACTGGGATGGTGAGTTAGGCCAGCTACATACTGTGCAATGTATTGAAAGATTTTAATTGCTCCCTGAAGTCTCTGTGGACAGACTACGAGCTCTGTCTTCCACCCAGTCTCACAGACTCTGTGCAGAAATCTTTGTCTCCATGGCACAGAACTTAATCCAAGGACCCAGAAGTGTCACATCCACAGCCAAGTTACTTTAGGCAGTCCAGAGGAGCTGTACATTCACCAAGGGCAGCTATTCTCCGGCAGTCATTTTGCCATCTGGGTGGCTGGGAGAGCAGCAGGGCAGGTGAAACTCTTTTGGGGAAAACATTCGTATTTTCATGTGTTTGCAAAAATTGGTTTTGCTTTTTAGAGGAGGCAGGTGACCCTATCCCCACACCCAGTGCCACCATGAGCATCCCTGTGCTCTGCACTAACGTCCTTTGTGTAATTTCACAAGTAGAAGTGGTTGTTTGTGTGGCACTTGCCACTTGTTATTTCCAGGAAGCAGGACACAGACAATCCAGTGCTGTCTGGACACATCAGACGTGCTGCGAAGTCACCTACCAGCTGTGCAGAACATGAGCTGCAGGTGTGACCAGCTCCTTTCAGCAGCTTGTGTCTCCTGCATGGTGCCAGCAACTAACTCACAGGATAGGGGTTGTGTCTGGGAAGCCCTGAACTTACCCTGTAGAGCTCTGCAGCATGGAGAATATGGAGAGTGGCTTTGGCCTGGCTGCTGTGAGCCTGCAAAGATACTGAGACAAAGTACACAAAGATGTACACAAAGTCTTCGATGACATCTCTACGTGGATAAAAGGAAAGAGTCCAGGAAAGCCCATCTGGACTGTAACCCTACCTCAGCCAAGTCAGTCAGAGGTGCCTCATGTGGATCCTAGAAATTAAGCTCTCCTAAACAAATTAACACTTCTCAGTGGGTACCTGGCCAACACAAGGCCATTGACTATGTCACAAGATGCTGTGAGCTTTCTGTCTTAACCTTTGGAGATACTGAGCAAGGTGTTATGGACACGAACTCCAGCACAATACCCTGCAGCTGGAAAGCTGCTTGGGTTGAGTGCTGTTCCAAAGCCTTGTAAAGTTTCTTGCATGGGAATCCCCAGAGGGTAAGAGGGAGGGGGAAGTGGGGGGAGTGTTTGTCTGGAGAAGTAAGGAATATATTTTTAGTGGAAGGGAAGGGACATCTCTAGTCGTGGGATAACAGCTGCACAATTTCAAAATTCCTCTGACAAGATGTAGCTAATTCCAGGGCTGCAGGGTTTTGATGGTTTTTTTTTGGTTGGTTTTTTTTTTCTTTTTGTTTCTTGGGGTTTTTTTGTTTTGCCTTGTTTGTTTGTTTTGGTTTTTGTTTTTCCAAGCTTCAAGGGCCTTCAGCCACTCTCTTGCTCCCTGAGTGTACATTTCAAAGTGCAGATGCTGTTTTGATGTGTTGATGAAGTCTGAATGGAGCAGCTCTTTGCTACCATTCATGCTGTGCCCTTTGCATCCCTTAAGCACTGGGCAGGATCCGCTAATTGCTGGAAAAAAACGTTTTTCTCCCTCAGAATCAGCTGAATTCCTCCCTCATTTCTGGAAGGACAATTTAGGTGTGTTTTGCCTGCTGGGAATTGTGTGGTTGGCTCCCTTATCCACTCACTCTTTTCTGATTTTGAAATGCAACTGAGAAAGGGAAATTCAAGCCTGATGGGTCTTGTTTTTTCCAAGGCCCATTGTCAGGGATTTAAAGCAGGATCTCCATTCTTTACTGTGCAAAAGCAGCCTCTCTCATCCAGTCTTGAACTTGTGTTGGGATAGAAGCATGAACCTGTGGGAGTAATTATTTCATTGGGAGATGGAAAGATTTCTGTGGCTTGTTATATTATTTCTTTTAATGTTTGTTTTCTGAGAGAATTCTGGGGACAGAGGGAGAAGGAGCACTGGGTAAACACTGGGAGCCCAGCGCTACCGTCTGATTGCAGACACACGGGGTCAAATACAGTGTGGGACCCACGCTGGACAATGTGGGAATCCAGCCATCTATTTTCCATGCTGAACATTACCCAGGGAAGGCAATTGCCCTGAAATGTTAAACTGCTGCCCTGATTTACATTTTCAGAGGGAAGAACTGGTGGAGTCAGCTCAGGACTCGCAGTAACCTGCGAGGCCTTGGAAACTGGCTGATATTTCAAACAAACCAAGAAATCAGGTCTCTGCTACACTGTCAGATTCTTACCATGTTGCTTATTTTTTCTTTCAACAGATCTTGGAGAATTTACTGTTAACTGGCTTCAGCCAGGTGTATCAATACCTCCACCTCTGAGGTCCCTTTGGTGTGTGCAGTGCAGCCCATGGCACACCTGTAGTCAGACAATTGTCCTCAGCTTAATTCCTCCTTTCTGAGAAAGACATGGGGTCGACTTAGCTGGGCTGGTGAGGAAAACTGCTGACTTGTCTCAGTTATTTCAAGAAGGTTGGTGGTGCTGGTCTTCCTAAAAGTGCCATTGTGGAGCAGAGTGAGATGCTATGCAAAGCAATGCCAACCTGGCTGCTGCAACTGAGCCAGCAGGATTTCCCTGGAGCACACCAGAATGTGGACGCAGGGCTGGTGGCACTGTGCCTCCAGGTTCTTTTGTGCTATTTGGTTTACAGATCTACTGCAAGACAGACCTAACAATTCCATGCTAAAAAGCTGCTCTTTTGCCAGGAAGGAGACATTGCCTTAGCCTTTAGCAAGAGACCCACAGTGATCTTCATCACAAGGGTCAGAGCAGTACTGTTGGTTATCCAGGCTGCAAGATCTGTGTGCACGCCCAAGTGGACTGGTGGAGTGAAGGAGCACAGATGAAAACTGAATTAATTTCCCTGCTTTTCTGTCAACTATTCACTGCTTAAAGGAAAGGGGAGGGAAATAGGTGGCAGACAGTGTCATCATGGAGTCCTTGCTGTGCTGCATGAGTTCTGCACAGCAGAGACCCCTCTGGTCAAGCAGGTGCCTTTCTCACTGTCTTCTGGAACATGGGGCCATTGTGAGGTTGCATAGGTGCCAGGAGCTTGTTGAATGACACTGATATAGCTCCCATCTCCTCTGCTTTACAGGTACAATGGCTTGGTGACCGGCTCTCGAGCCAAGGGCATCATTGCCATCTGCTGGGTGTTGTCCTTCATCATCGGCCTGACCCCAATGCTGGGGTGGCACAACCGCGCCCAGATCGAAGATCTGGGTTCCAACAGAACCTCTCCCATCAACTGCAGCAACAGCATGGTGGCGTGTCTCTTCGAGGCCGTGGTCACCATGGAGTACATGGTCTACTACAACTTCTTTGCCTGTGTGCTCCTGCCCCTCCTTCTCATGTTTGGTATCTACTTGAAAATCTTCATGGCAGCCCGGCGCCAGCTCAAGCAGATGGAGAACAAGATGGTACATGGGGAACGTTCCCGCTCCACGTTGCAGAAGGAAGTCCATGCAGCCAAGTCTTTAGCCATCATTGTTGGGCTGTTTGCAGTCTGCTGGCTTCCACTACACATTATTAACTGCTTTACCCTTTTTTGCCCAAATTGTGCCCACGCTCCCCTCTGGCTGATGTATCTGGCTATTATCCTGTCTCACGCTAACTCGGTTGTAAACCCCCTTATTTATGCCTACCGGATCAGGGAGTTCCGATACACCTTCCGTAAAATCATCAGCCAGCATATCCTGGGCCGGAAGGAGCCGTTCAAGGCGGGAATAGCCAGCTCCAGGACTTCCACCCATGGTGGGGACGCAGAGAACGCCAGCATACGGATCAGTGAGTATGCACTAGAGGTATACACCAACGGAGAGATCCACAGGGATCCCGAAAAGCAGGACTTAAACAAATGCAAAGCTGGCTTGGAATGGCACCAGAATGGAAATGCTCTGGACCTGGAGACAAATGGGCATCTCCCACATTCCTGCAAAAATGGGATTCTCTCAGATGCATGCCTGAACAGGGAACTTCAGAGTGAAGAGCTAATTGATGCCCAGGTATCTTACTCAGATCTGGAAAGAGCAGCCTTTGCTGCAGCTGATGTTTCCTGATGAGACTTTCGAAGTTTTCCTGGTAGAATTATTTTTTTTTCCATTGGTGACCTCTGCCATGGCAGAAAGGGAGGTTGGGGGGTGGGGGGAGAGCAGTGTATTCAGATTGCTGTGGAGAAAGGGGTCCATATCCAGGACTATTGGATGATCCTAAACACCAGACTGGAGAAAAGCCAAGAGACCACTGAAGTGGACTAAGGAAGGAGGGACACGTTACCCATCAATGACCTGTCACCAAGAGCAGTGCCAAGGTCAAGGATGGCATTCCAAGTTCAGCACTGGGAGACTGCTGATGCAGGGATTTCGTGACATTGTCCTGTACTGTGCCTGTGGTTGTATGTTGGTTTCACTGTCTTCACCAGTGGAAATAGAAGCGTGGCTGGAAGTATTCCCTGAATAACAGAAAGCAACTGGGAAGGGCCTCCTGTGGCACTGCAACAAGCAGAAGGGGGGATAGCAAAATCTATTGTCAGGAAGGATGCCAAGAGCTGCTTGGGGAGGGAAGGAATTTACCTGATGGGAACTCTGGATACTTTCAACCATGGCACTTTGTCTTTCAGTTTGTGTTTTTAAAGCTTATACTGCAACAGGTTGCTCCAATGTTTTTTTTCCACATGATGATAAGGTTACTTTACATTAAGTTACAAAAGATGGGCAAGAACTCATACTCATTTCCTGAGCGCTCAGAATCAGTGTTCCAGATTCCCATGGCAAATGTAACCTCTTAGCTCTCCACTTTGTCCAACAAGTCACCAAAGCAGAGCCTGTAATACAGATTTCCCTTGGCAAAAGGGCTGTTGGCAGGACGTGGTGCTGCAGGCCAGGGCTGTGGGCTGTGTCCTCCCGGCAGGGCTGTGAAGGGCTGTGGGTGTGTGAGCTCTCTGTAGGCTGGTGGCACTTTCTGTTTTCCCCCATCTCTGTGTTTGTCCTCCTGAGCTCCTAGAATGCAAATTCTTTCCAACAGCCCCAGATGTGTGTGAGGTAATACTCCATATTTCAGTCTTCATCTTCACTCAACAGGCTGCGGGACTTTTTCTCCTTTCTCGGGATTGGAAGCAATCCACACACACACCTCTTCCACTTAATTTTGAAATTCCAATGAGCTCTATTTAAACACCTTTTCTCCTGTGATTTCAGTTTTGTCCTGTGAAGCCTGGTGTGTCCCTGTGGTGCAGAGGCCAGCAGAGCTGGGCCTGTCTGGTTAGAAGATGCTCCTACTCTGAGAAGCTGAAAGGTGTCCGTAGTATTGGAACTCAGCTTAGAAACTGCAGTTTCTACTTTCTGTAGAAGAGAACAGGCAAATTTGTGCTGCAGCAAGTGTACACACTGATGTGGTTTGTTGCAGAGGTGTTTCACAGCAATTTGATAATTTTCTGGGTCACAGGAAGTCTGGCAGCTCAAGAACAGCAGAAAACCACATCAGCTTGAATTCTACCTGAAGATTTGGTTCTGGGTTTTGTTTTTCAGACAAATAATCCATGTTCAGTACTACCAGCCTTCTGGAGAGAGAGACAGTAGTGGTCCTACTGGGAAATGAAAAGTCTGGTAATTCCAGGGATCTGAAGCTTATTCCCTAGCTGAAAACGTCAGAAATATTATCCCCCAATCTGGTTCCTCCTTGTGCCTGTCCCCTAACATTTCAGAAGCCAAGGGAAACTGGACTTTCGTACTTGAGGAAAAGCAGGCTAGGTTTGTGTGTTCTTATTTCATGTTTATTTTATATATTGTGAACTATTGAAAAGAAAAATCAGTTTTATTTTGAGGAGAATTTTCTTTTTGCCAGTTTCCCTACATGAATGTAGGGAGAAGTTTGTGATGCTGAATGTGTTTGAGTATGTAGCTGCTCTGGGCTAGCACAAAGCTTACTGTGAGATGGATAAAAAGATGTGGCTGCCACCACAGTCTTTAGCAGAAAGACAGGCCAGTTTGTGAAACAATAGATTTCATGGTTTAATTGAACTGCTGCTTTCTTGGCAGGGCTCTTCCCCCTTAGTCTGACGTCAGAGGAGAGGATTATCACTGCAGCACCATTAAGGAACACTAAGCCATTTCTCTGTGACTGATGTCATAGGTATCTCCTCCGTAGGGTGACTCAAGATCTCGTTACTCTTTATCTCTCTTGATGGAATATTTCTGTAGGTTATTTGTGTGATGGCTCTTCTGACCTCCTGTAACAGTGGCAGAGGAACTCAGGAAAATGGGGGACTGTTCTCTTCAGGCCTCAGCTGGGAGCTGAAATGGTTCTAAGAATAACACAAGATTACATCCGGCACTCATGTCAATAACAATTAGGTCCACAAAGACACAGAGCAGGGAAGGAAGTGTGGGAAAATACCAGCACTGCTCATGTGCTGAACACACGGGAGTGCAGAAGTGTTGCCTATTGAGTTTTAGTTACCATTGTAAAGGGATGATTTGCACCACACTGGATCAGGCTTTCAACAGCTGGTGTGGATTGGTTGCTTTCTATTGTTTCCTGAGTGTCTCCACACTCACTTGTGGCAGTTTCTTGCTTGGTTGCCCCAAGAATCAAGTTGATCTATGTTGATGGACAAACTTAGGATTGTTTTGCTTTCCAGATTGCTCTGGAAAACTTTCCTGCCCAACCAGATCACCATACAAGCTTACTCACTTTTCAGATGTCTTGAATTTAGCTTTTGTGTTACTGCTTGAGCTGCTCTCCAAGTGTGTCCAGTCTCTTTCAATATTAGTGATCCAGACTTGAAGTGAAAAGGGTGTGTGAAGGGGGTGGGCTGTGTGCAGGAGGAAGTGCAGGGCACAGAGAGCGTGGTTTGTGGAGCTCTCTGGAGTCACAGGAAGGAAGGGGTGGCAGCTGCACCACATGCTAGGCCTTATGGCAAACATATGGCTGAGATGGACCCTCAGAGGATGTTTCTGAAGCAGTTGTTGGGGAGAGCAGGAGCCTTTTGAACAGAATTTTGGACTTCTTATTTCTTGTTTCCTAGTGATCATAATTTCAGGGCTTCCTGCTTTTTGGTTTGTTTTCCTTCAAAAAAAAAGAAGCAATAGGTCCCATCAATGAAGTGTGCTCTTTCCTTCTCCTGGCAGCTCTCCACTCTTGAGAAAAGTACCCGCCTTCCAGACTTCCTAGGACCACTCATACCCCCATTTTTCTTCCAGCTGGAGAATGTTTAGCTGATCCAGCTGTTCTGCATAAACAAAGATGGTGCCAAGACAAAGGGAAGAACGAGGTGACTATCAGGAGAGGCTGGAGAAGACCTTGGGAATCCCAGGTGCAGTGGGTCCAGAGAGTAGGAGCTAGGGTCAGAAGAGACTAATTTTATTGAATGAGAACTTCTTGCTAAAAAATCTGAAGATGCATAGAGACATGTGGTGCCTGATTTGGCGTGAGGGCATTTCATGAATTTCATCATTCCCTGAAGACTCGTAGGCTCCAGGGTTTATTTGCTTTATAAGAGTTTTGAAGAAAGCAAAGTTTGATCAGTTGCCAGGAGTAATTTTATCAAGAGTTCTTGGAGCTCTCTCCTCAATAGGGCACTGGTTTTTGTGTGTGCAAATAAATGCACTTACAGATGAGTCCTGCAGAGTCCCTTTTGGATCGGTGATACTTCAGAGCTCTGTGCAAGCTTGAACTGCACCTCTTGAACAGAGAAGCAATTTGGCATGGTGGGACAGCTGGGAATACTGGAGGCAGAAAGGGTTTCTCACTGGTCCCAGTTGGTATTAGGGTGCAGGTGGACTTGGAGTGACATAGAACAGTCTGAACCTCTGATCAGTTTTTGAAAAGAGGCTTCAGGAGATGCTGGTGGATATAGAGAAGTCTCTAAGTTGCGGGAGACTGGAGGGTCAGGATGGACAAGAAATCTTAATAGTGAAGGAGGATTTGTAGAGTAGGTGTTTGGGAGGATTTCAGGGGAGCAGGAATGTGCTGGGAGGTGCTGTGGGGTGTAAAGATGATGCTAGCTTGAGACCTAGTGTGTGACTTGCTCAGGAAGGACTCTGGAAGGGATGTACAGACTTACAGCTCTCCTGGGGTCATTGCAAGGATCAGCCCTGCCTGGGGTGTGCAGAGGGTTGACTTTGTGTGGTCTATAATGACTGAGGCAGGGATGGTTCTCATGGATTCTGGCCTTTCCAGATACCTTGTCCCCTTCCATGAGCACATCCAGCTATAACAAATCCCATTCTGCTTCCATGAGCATGGGTCCTACCTAACACTGAATCCATCCAGCCAAGTTCTGTGGAAGGACAAACAGGCTGCAGTGGTGCTGCAATGCATTAAACCTGCATGCAATACTCTCTGGTGGTGTTTGCTAAGTTCAGCTGCCTAAAAGTCAGTTCTCTCCCAATTTGTTTTGGGCATCAAATTGCACTGAGTCATTTCAGAGTTTTGTCTTTCCAGCCCTGAGCTTCTTGGCTGCATTATGGCAAAACACATCAAGAGTAACAAAAATCACCAGTTCTTCATTTGCATGAGAGGTGACTAACACTGACAGATGAGAATCCCCAAACTGGGGCAATGTTGTGTGTAACTCCCCATCTTACTTGCCTGCTGGGGCTGTTCACACAAGGGATGTGTTAAAATCAAGACTGGGACCTGGGAACATCCTTCACTCCCCCCACTGTCTCGGGAGCTGGTGTTCCTGCCCTGTGAAGAGGTTCTCTGTGGTCTGCAAACCAAGACACTATGAACACCCTGCTGCACATGCTGTCAGTATGAAACAATTGCTCTTTTAATTTAAATGTTTTATGATATAGGTGTTGTTTTCCCTCTGTCAGTTACCATTGGGAGGGGGGGAAGGGGGGAAGGGGATAGGAGAATCTGTGCATGCAAATGTATTTAAAGTGCATTGACCAAAGGTTTTTTTGAATCTGTGAAGTTTTCATATCTGTGAAGTCACCAGACTGCTGGGCAGTGAGGAGCCGCTGGTGCTGCGGAGTCTGTCTTGGTTACATTTCTTAATAAGCATTAAAATAATAAAATATATTTGTAAAAGAGAGTGTAAGTGCCTTTGTCCCAGGAAGATCCGGCTGGCTGGATCTTGTGTGCAAGTATTTTCTTATTATATTATTAGCTGTCTCCATAGATTGATCCTTCTGGAGCGCTCTCTCCCTGGTGCTGCCTGTACTTTCACAGAAGAGATTAGCATGGACTAAGGTGACAGACCCAAATGGACTAGAAAGCTCCTCCCATCTCTGACATCCCGGGATCTGTCATCGTGGCAGTGGGAGAAATCATTCACAGCTGTGTATGGAACACAAAGTAGAGCTGTTTTCACCCAAACCACTTGTGTTCCACAGCAGGACCTGAGGGTCCATAACTCCACCGTGCAACAGCTTTGGCGGCTGTGACTGGGCCATCCCACCCTGCTGGCTCTCCTTCCAAGTGGCCCTGCCGGTGCACCTCAGACCATTGCTCTTTCAGACTTCTGCCCAGTTCTTGCCAGCCAAATTAGTCTGGAAATGGAGGCAAGAAATCTAGATGCTATTGTGGTGTTTCTCCTGTCAAATGTGAGCAGTGCTGAAGCAGGAGTAATTTCCAGCTTTTTCCGGCTGGCAGCTACTAAATGTGTGTCTAAGGAGGTCAATGAAAGTCTGTTCAGTCCAAGAGCACTTGGAATTGGGAGGTTCTGAAATGATCACCAGATAGCCATCAATCCTCTTTTGGGTCACTTTGCAGCTGTGCTCAAGGCCTCCTCATGGGAGGCTCCAGTTTGTGGAGAGGTGCTGGCACCCTGGTGCTCTGCAGCCAACTGGCCAAGCTGTTCAACCAAGTGTGTAATTGAAAATCTTTTTGATTTTCACTCCTTTCACAAACACTGAGCGTTTTGTTCTGCAGCATCAAAGGCTGGGAGCTGTGGAACAATGGGCGTCTGCAGGAGCCCAGCGGGAACAATGCTCGTACCTAAGAAAGAGAACTTGGAAGAACAGAGAGAGCTCCCAGCTTAACAACACAATTGGCCTGATCGGGAAATCTCTGCTCAGAGATCCACGCCTTGGCTCAGTCACCCGGAGCAATTAGACTCTGCAGGGCTTTTGCTGTAGACAAGAGCTGACTGCAGCACTGGGGAACTGCTGACATTTCTGAATGATGAAGTAGGATGGGGCTGTGGAGGATTAGTAGGTTTTCCCTACTAATGGTAGATAATGATTTTGGCTAAAGAGCTTTTCACAGTATTTAAAGCAGCAGGATCTTCCTTGCCACTTTTGCCCCCAAACAGGAGGCCTTTGCTGCTAAGCAAAATACACACAAGTGCCCGCATGTGTTTCAAGAAGTTTCAGGTAGTTAAAAAGCTCTGAGTGCCTCCTCTGATGTCCTGTGGAATTCACAATTTACTTTCACAGGAAAGATGCCTCCAGTCTTGCATTTGACTGTGACCACGTGAGAAATGAGATTCTCTGTGTGTTCATTCATGGGAAGGAGACAGACTTTTGCCAGCCTGGAGTGATTCTGGGAGGAATCCACTTCTCTGGTCCCACAGATAAATACGTCAGGTTAGATGACGTGACACACTGTGGGTTGGAGTCTCACTGAATAGTAAGTGGAGCTGTGTTCCTCCCTGACTTCCCAATCTCCTCTTCAGTGTTGTTCGGATAACAAAGAGGGGCATCTCTGGATATTGGAGATGTTTCCTCAGAAATGACCCAGTGGGTGGAGTTGTTGGAGCAGTTTTGGCTGTAAGATGCAGTCATTTCTCTGCTTTGGGACTGCTGCAGTCACTGCTAAGATCCTGCAGTATCAGGAAAGTGCTGTCTAGATCTCAGAAAATCAGAATTTCATTTCAAGAGTCGGAGTCCTTGCAACACATCAAAGAAAGTAATCTAAACCAAGTTTGGGTCTGAGAGTAGCATGGTGATTTTTCAGCGAGTGAAAGGCAAGGAGAGGGAACTTTCCATCTGCAAGTTCAGAGTCAGCTGTGTAAAGATGAGGTTATGTGGAGTGCAGATCCATACTGTGTGGTCTGAGACTGTTACACTGACCTTCAAAGCAGGGACTGTGGTTTTTGGGAGTGTTCTGCTGCAATCCAGAGAGGTGACTGCAACTTCTACAGGTCCCAGGGAAGTCTTTAACCTTCTAGTTTGGACACCGACAGCACTGGAGCTGCAATTGCTCAGGTTTTGCCAAGGATTTACCCAGAGCCTGAGGCAGCTCCAATCTTTTGCCTTTCCTAGGTAGCAGCTCATAATGACAATGAAGTGCATGGGGCATCTTGATGTCTCAGCTGTTGATGAGATCGTGGGGATGTCTTTTGGGCTGATATTGGTCCAGGATGTTACTTCTAAATGGGAGTTAAGCATATCTTTGTGTTGCTGGAGAACTTGCAGCTGCATTATTTGGGTATTTGGTATCATCTGGGCTGTGAAAGCTTGTGCCTGTTCTTTGGGATTTCTGTGGATGCAAGGCTATTGTGCAGTGTGGTGATTGCATCCAGGGAAAAAACCACCTCCTAATAAAGAGAATTGAGCAGCCTGGATCAGTTCTATGAAGAATGCAAAACAAGCCTGGGCCATTTCAGGGTAAGCTGCACTCACGGTGCCTCTTGAACCCATGTCCTGTTATTGTTGGTGTGGAACGTGAGGGTCTGGGCCAATGAAAATAAGGAAGGTGACTTGAGAGACACAGATTTTATCTTTTGAGATTCGTCATGACCTTTCTAGTGTATAATAAATAAAGTTGACTCAGGAATTGGCAAGTGCCCTATAACATGCAGTCCTGGTGTTGGGACTCAGCAGAATGTTCTGCTTAGCAATGCACTCTGTTAGCTTTGTTTGCCAAGTTGCTATTTTGGAGGTGCTGAAGGGCTGAGCAATGGCAGATGCTGGAGCCTCCTGTGGGACAGGTGTGCTGGGCCCAGCACCTCTGACCATGCTGATCTGGGCTGGGTGAAGGCCGTTTTGACACCATGCTCATACAACCTTTTACCACCAAGCCATAGAAAGAAGAGTCCTGCCAAGGAGAAATGCTGTTTTCTGGGGTGTGAGTCTTGGGCCCAAGCGGGCTTCCATCCTTCCACATTACTGTATAACCTGCCAGGCAGTTAAGTCAACATGGAACAATATTGCTTCCTGTGTTAATGTCTTGAGCAGCCCTGCCACACACACACTGGATCCTGTGATATTAAACCATTCCATCATCCAGAGAATTTGACTGGTTTCACAGGTGACAGGAATGGTAGCTCTGAGCCTTGCCTGCTGCCAAGTGACTGCCTGACATCCTGTCTTCTCTGATAATGTGACTGTGAGCAATCACAGGTTTCCTGATCCAGCCTTGTGATACACAAGGCTCCTTTGCAGGCAACTGAAGATCGTGCTGCTGACTTGAAGCTGTTCTGTGCTGGTAACACATGTGATTGTGAAGTTATTCTGCAGATCCAAAAGACACCGGGGAGAAGAGGGCTAATGTTTGCATTCCCAGTCCCAGAGAGGCTATCAGGGGACAGCTGCAGTTAATTCACAACGATTGTGACTAATTCAAAGGCAGAGTCTCAAGAGGAGAGCACCCAGCACCAGTACAGGGGTGCTGGGCTACATGGCACCCAGCGCCTTAAGGGACAACTGACTGCCTCATTTCTGAGGTGCCTGCCATTTGGGAACAGTCCAGTATTCCAAGTGTTTCCTGCCTTTCTTTATATCCATGCCAAAAGCACTAACAGGGTGGAGACAAAAAAAGTCTCAGACCCTCCTCAAGATCCTCCTCTAATTCCAGAAGGATCAAAATGCTAAAGGTTGCATTCGAAAAACAGAAATAGTCTTTTCTCCCACCATCAGTAATGCAGTGCCACAAGTAAAGCTGAGACTCAGCTGCTTGTTCTACAGCTGTGTCCTTTCTGAAGTCATGAGAAACAGCATTTTGATTTCCTTCCAGAGGAAATACACAATAATACCCCTAACTTGCACTTAGGCCTTCCAGTCTGCAGAACTAACCCAGCTAGCATTCATCTGCAACAAAATTAAACCCAAGATCCCCTACTCCTTATGGATTGAGCCAATGCATAGGAATCAAGTCTCTTCATCAGAAACACTTCTAGCTTGCTTTTTCTGAGCACTTGCTTCCCAAGCAGTTTCTCTCCCATCCTAAATTCTGCATTTGCAGATGATCCCTTCTTTCCTGCCATATACCAGACCTAATGCTCAAGAAGTTTATCCAAGATGCAGGGGATGCCTGTGCCTTTCCATGGTTCAGCACTACCTGCACTTTCAAGGACTGTAGCAACCATGTTCCTGTAGATTTTCACTCTGTAGCTAGAGGAAAGGATGGGCTCTCTATGCTAACAGAAGTCTCTGATTCCCTTGCAGGAGGATATTTCCATCAGCATTTGATTTGGAAACACTGTGTGGGACATTCAGTCCTCCCAGGGAGAGTTTAATGCCTTCTTCCCATCAAAAGCATGAGGCTGTGTCCTGGGGTCGGGATGTCAGTGACATGTGGCTGACACTGAACACTGAAGCCTGTGTGTCAGTCAGGTCTTGGAAGAGCTGTGCTCTGTCTGCTACACAGACATGTTCACACTCTCCAAAGGGAGGTCCTTGAGGACAGGACCATGAATTCAGTGTTTTCCAGGTGCCTTGTTCTCTCCATGCCAGATGAATCCCAGCGCTGTGAAATGTGTCCCTGTTCTTCTTCCTAAAGAGATGCATCTGCTGATGTCAACTTCCAGGTAAGGACACACAGGAACCTGCTCTCCCTCAGCATCTGTGGCCTTTGGCCTCTGCTGGTAGTCAGGCATCCTAAGGAAACTAGAAGTGACCTAAAACTAATTTTTTTTGCTAACCCTTGGCCAGTGTTGCAGATAGAGAAGTAATGGCAGTTTTCCAGCAGGTGAGACCTACCAGCTAAGCAGACAAGAAAAATAAACACAGGAAATAGCATCCATGCAATAAGATAACAGAGAAAGGAGAGGCTGGGAGAGCTTTCTGCTGCATGTGTGTTGGAGGGAAACACAGAGCTTGGAGCTCTCTCCAACGGGAGCAAGCAGATGTTGAACCTCAGCTCAAAGGAACAGGTTACTGCCTGGACAGAGAGGAAAGGAGAGAAAAAGAGGTTTCTGCTTTGCCCAGACAGAGCAGGAGTTGCCCTCTAGGGTGTGGGGTCTGTGGAATGAAGATCTTGGGTCTAGATGTGGGGTGAGTTAGTGCTTTGCTCAGGGCAGAGGCTCTGATCAGCTCTGTTCTGTTTTTCTGTCTCAAAAGCAGTTCTTGGTGTTGATGGAAATTCTGCTCTGTCTCACCTGTGAAATCCATTCCCTGAACTCTTCCCTTTGTGTCCCATCCCCCCAGATCCAATGGGCGTATCAGAGCCTTCACACTGCTCAGTTTACCCCTGGTGGAATGGCTGAGCACTATTGTGGTGAGGCATCTGCTGGCTCCATCCCTGTGCTCAGTGAGATGGAGAAGCCACCTGTGGTGCCCAAAATAGCCCATGCCTGGGCAATCCAATCCAAATGGTGTTGATAGTGCTGGGGGATTCCCATGCCTCATAAAGAGGCTTTTGTTGGGAGGATCTAAACTGAGCTCCAGGCCTTGCCAGCTGTGGAGAAAAGCAGATGGATCTGCAGTATAAAAATAGATGGAAGCAGACTTGTTCTGCCTCTTTTCTTCACCAGCTCAAAGTACAGTCCCAGAGGTGCCTAGTCAGTGAACTGGGTGCTTTGCAGCTGCCAGTCTGCCTGGAGCCCATTAGCTATTGTCAGAGACAGAAATTTCTCTCTCCTCAGTTCCATTGCATTACAGCTGCTGTGTGGACAATCTTGTTTGCCCGCAGCTGTTGGCAGCATGTTACATCCCATTTCTCTGGGGCAATGAAAGCAGGAGAACGGGACATTTCTGTGAGACACCATGTCCCTAAAAGAGGTATTAGTCGGTGGCTGTGTCCTCTGAGATCTCTGTTCATCACTTTAGGAAATGTGCTGAAGACTCACACCAGTGTGTCAAGGGCTGTTCCAATAGCTGACAGGTAGATTTTGCAGCATCTAAGACCTTTGTGTATTGCAACATGGAAATCTCACCTTTTCCCAACCCCAGCTACAGGGGGAATAGAGATTTTGGACTGGTATTGTCTTTGTTGTTGCTCCAAGTGACTTGGCTGCGTTTCAATGCCATAAATTCATACCAAAACTCTGAGATTAAAACACCTTCCAAAGGCATCTAAGGCTCATCAACCTTGGTCTCTTATGTAGATTAAAAGGGGATGTCCCCTGTGGGTATCTCCAGGCCCAGTTGTCCATCTCAGCACTCTCCATCTAAGATTAGAATTTTTTCAACTCAAATATGATGGGTTTTGTGCCCAAAAGCAATTGTGAGGCTGCACCGATATTCGGTACAGGCAGGACATGTCCCTGTCAGTCCATCAGTCCTGTGTTTGCATAAAATCCCCTTCTCAGCTGGCATCCCCACTCCATCCCTTCCTGCTAACTGAATAAGGAGCACGTAGATGTTTCCTGAATGGGCTTTCTTAAGGCACTAATTTGATACACACAGGGCATCTTATTGTAATGCATGTTCCTGAGGTAAGGTAATTGAAGCTGACTCTGCATGGGTGGGTGGAGGCAACTGCTGGCAGAGATCACGGGAAGAATAGATGAAAGTTTATTGTTCCAATAAATTCAAGTATGTTGTGTCTCTTTATGCTCCCCAACTTCTACCTGTGCTGTGTTTTGAAGGTGGTTGCACTCCTCCTCTCCTCCTCACTTTTTTGTTTATTTTTTTTTTCATTTCATCTTGTGAATCTGTTCTGCACTTTTTTCATTTTTTAGCTTTTTGTTTCTTTGCCGGTTTCTTCTCCTCTGCCCCATGTTCTCCTGCTTCCTGAAAAGCTGCATGCTGTAATGTGTCAGGCAGAGGCCCTGAGGCTGGCCATACCTCTCTACACTGGTATCCAAGGATATACTAGCTGATTCCCTGATAATTCTTTGTGCCAAATAGCAGCAAGAAGGGAAGAGGGAGAAAAAAATAGCATCACTGGAAGAAACCAGGTCAGAGGCTCAGGTGGGTGTGCAGGCAAATGGGGCCCTTTTAATAAGAAATTTCCAAAAGGTCGCAGATAGTTTGTCATCAGGAATATTCTCCTTGATCACAGACCCCTGTGCTCTCATTTGGTGCTGGGAGTCAAGAAATAGTGGCAGCATTGAGCCTTTCTACTTATTTACAGCATTTCCTTTTGCTTGCTGGGGGAGCAGAAAGGGTTGTCTAAAGGGCTTGTGTTTTATCTGAATAAGTTCGATTTGCTGAGTAGAGGCAATTGCTGTTCCTATACCTTGCAAAGCACATGGTGGGGAAAAGGTGGCTTCTGGAGCCCAGAGATTGGGGTGTTTCCTCACACATCTAGAAAGCCTGGATTGACAAGACTGCTGACAACAACCCACCAGTAAGGTGCCAGTAAACAGACTAGGAAGCATCTGCCCTGCACTTCAATAGAGTAAACTTGACATTTCACCCTGATTGTTTCTTTTTTTAGCTGCTTAAAGTTTGGTACTTACAGGAATGTTTCAGCCACTAAATTGATGGGATTCAGCTCACAAAATGTTCCATCTCTAGTGACTGTCATGAGAGGTCTCCACACTTCATGAGGGAGCTCAGTGTTGCCTCCACTTTCAACAGTTGGAGGCTGGGATGTGGTGGGATGGAGCCTTCACAGGAATTTCCAGCAGCACTGCAGAAAAGGTGGGACCAAAACTGGTGGCTCCAGCAGTCCAGTCCAGACCTCATTTCCATCTCCATATCTCCATTGAAACTCTAGATACAAACTTGAATCTGGACTAAGTGTCTGCTGTGATCACTGTGTGCTAGGTGCAGCACAGCAGGGGAAACATCCTCCAAAACACAGCCCTTCTTAAGCACCTGATTTGGGCATTAACTTGGTCTAATAACTGAGCAGCATTTGAACCACAAGTGCAGTGTGTGCATAGTGGTACCTCCATTTTTCCAGCTGGCCGCCGAGGGTAATTTTTACTTTTGGTTTTCGTTGGTGAACTCGGACAGGATGTTCGAGCTGAGGCAGGAGCAGTGAGTGCTCCCTCTGCTGTCTGTGGTCTTTCAGGTTCCCGGCTAATCTGGTCCCTGCTCAGATTAAATATTTTGCCAGGCTGGAGATGACACCGGAAGCTGTTTGGTCTACAGATGGCTCTATAAAGAACCCCTCAAATATATTTACTGCTGTTTATATGTAAGGCCCAGTGTGACTCACAGCCTGTGCGTGACTGTGAATTCAGGTTTGGACTGAGTGTTATACCCCAATGAGAAGGGATGGACATGTCAGTTCTGTATTCAGTTGAGGATGGACTGGACTGGGGGACACTCATGCAAGTGGTCTTTCCTGAGGAGGTGACACCTGTGATGTGTCATTCTGCATGAGGCAAGAGGAAATAAAATCCTGTTCAATTTTGGGTAGAAATCTCAGGTGTGTAAAGCAGCTTCTTCTGTGGACTTTCTAGTGGTTTAGTTCAGGGAGGTTTCTCACTCTTAAAGGAGAGAACGATGGAGACTCAGACCAGGACACATGACTTGACTCAACATCAAGACTAAGGCCCTTAGGGAGGTGCCAAGAAGTCAAGGGGGAATGGGGCAATCACAAAGGATTTTTAAAAGCAATTTAAGACCAAAAAGTTCCTATAAATGACTCTGAATGTTGGGTTTATTAAGCTTATTAACCCTGGTCCCTATTTGGTTGTAGATAGAAAACATTCTGGCTAGTTGAACTGGATGGTGCCTTGCCACAGTGCAGCAGCAAGTTGGGTGGCAGCTCTTCCCTTTGCCTTGGACTTGTGTGGCTCCTCACTTCATGTTTATGAGGCCTCTTTTTTCTTTTAGAGGGTCTTCCCCTTTGTTTGCTTGCTTTGTGGTTGGTTTTTTTTTTCTGCTCAGCACTCTCTATTCGCAAACCACATTCTGGAATTGTGCTCAGGAAGACATTTCTGTGTTTCTCGGCTGTAACATAATTGATCCTTTGTTATGGTATTTCACTTGGTTCAGGTGCCTCTGAAGGATGAGTGACTGTGGTCAGAAGCAACAAGGTTTTCTGGCTGTGATTGTTCACTGGCCTGGCAAGTAATAAAAGTGCTATTTTTCTTCACCTTGTTTAAATTGCAAACATGTCCCTGCATGCACAAGACGTGGAGGTTCAATAAACCCAAATGGCTCATTGTTAAGCAAAGTAAGTCATCCTGAGAGGCTGGGCATTAGATGGTTTTCTACGTGTAAGAAAGGAAATTACCTTAAATATCTTTGTTGTTGTTTTTAGCTCTTGCATTGTTAGCAGCTGTACACAGTAAACAAGCTAAAATAAAATATAGCCTAAAAAAGATGAGATATAGAAATAAGACAAAGGAATAACAGATACAAGCACCAATTTGATTGTGTGTCTGAGTTCATCCAGACCATATGGAAGCTGTGAATTGTAAGCAGGCAGCTGAGAGACAAAATGGTAGTAATTTTAGAAGTTTTGTTCAAGTTTATGAAAGTAAGTGAGAACATACTTATAGGCCAAGTACATGTGGATGAGGGAAGCTGAATCACTGGCAAATCAGAGGCAGGAAGAAAGAGGCAGATGCGGAGGTCTGAACTGGGAAGGGTTATTGCCTGGGATATTAATATTTTGCCTAATGCATAAGGAGATCAAAAGGTGAAGAAAGGCCACAGGCATATTAGTTATTTGCAAATTGCACTATGTCTTCCCTCCCTCTGCCCAATTTCAGCCATTTTGCAGAGCAGACGGCAATACATGTGCATGCTGCATCCATCCATCTTCATAATAGCTGGGTTAAATTGCACAATCTTTAGGAACAGCATTTACAGGCAGCTTTTATTGCTGCTCCCAGCCTCTGTCCAGTAATCTATGGCTCCAGGGGCAGGGCACATTTTGAAACTGTGGTGAGACAGAAGGTATTTGTATACTGCTGCTTCTCTCACCTTTATATTCTATTATTCTGTTAAATCTCTGCTTTGTAAGTAAGCATTCCTCTAGGACTGGTAATTCAAGATCCTGTAATTCAACATGACTAGAGCATGATTCTTTGTACCTGTAGGAAGTGAGGAATCTTTCCACTGAGATTTTTCTTATAATCTTGGGGAGAGCTTCCACTCTGGAAACTACAGCTTTGTATACACAGAGCTTCCCAGTGGTTTGGTTTCTGAAAGATCTTGCTTGCAGTGGAAAATTACATTATGCTAGAAGGAAGCTTTGAAGACCTGCAATAGTTAACATGAAATTAGGCACAGAAAGTGACCAGAGAAGCACAGACCAGCAGATGTGACAGTCAGTGTATCATTTTTTCATACACTGAATGCAAGGTCCAAGTGAACCTCTGAAGTGTTGCAATTCCTCAGGACCAGAGCCTACCTGGATGTTGTTTTGCAATGCTGAGCAGCCCTTCAGTGTAATTGCTTCTTCCCTCACAAAGCCTAAACATCTGGATTTATGGTGACAAAAGCAATCCAGCAAGAAAGGGCATGAGAAATGGTACCCCTGTGGATTACAAGAGATACTAGATATGGACTGAATTGCAGCACATGTTAAGAGACTCTCCGGCATCCCCCAACTGTCCCATCCCTCAGTAGCAGTTTCACTGCTGCTCTCCTCTGTTGGGAACTGCTGCTCACAGGGATGGCTCCTCAGCCAAAATATCTCTCAGAGCTCCTCTGCCATCATCTAAATGGTGACCCATCAGCCACTTGCAGTAGGAACTACTGATAATAGCCTCTACCATTTTGCCCTAATATCAGTTTATTAATTACCTTTCTGTGTTTTAGTTGCATGTTGGTTAATTTTCACCTGCCACTGCCCACCCCTTAGGGGAGAACATACAACAGAACATCCGTGTGATACAGGATCATAAAAACTCTATTGCCGAAGGGGATGCTACAGTATAATTGAGATGAACACTGTCTCTTCCTGGGACAATTACGAATTTTGGTGCCTCTCAAAGGAGCTGTGTGGACCCTACTCACACATCTTCACCTCCGCTTGAAGTGCCTGCTAATGCTCTGTGGAGTCAGGGTGAGGAGTGTGGATGTGTAGGTGAGCAGGTATGTGCTCTTCACTGCTCTTTCTGATTAACACAGGAGGAGGCTGTGCTAGAGGGGCTTCCGAGCAACAGCCTGGCTTGATGGAGGCTTTTAAAAAATATCTAATTTTATTCAGTTCCTGGAACTGAGTTGATGCTGGTGACTGTCATTATGCCGGGGCCAGGAGGAACTGAACTGAGTGTCAACATATTTGTGAGTGACACACTTGTGACTGCTTCCCATTGTGGAACAGGGGATGTAAAGGGTCAGTAAGCAGATAGCAAAAATCTCCAGGCATGCAAATAAAGGGGGGGGGGTATGCATTTTTCCAAAAACATTTATTTTTGGTATGTAAAAAGAAGGGTTCTTCATTCAGGGTATTTCTCACCCAGAGTTGCATCCTGGAGAAAAGCAAGAGTTAGTGCTCTTGTTGTTGCTAGTGATTAAGATCTCCCACAGGAGATCCTGTGTATCTTTGATGCAGGCTCATTCCTGTGTGCTGGCTGCTTCCATCCCCAACAGTGGGGCTTTCTCTGCCTCTCTCTCTCTCCCATTGCCTTCTACCCCTACCAACTTGAAACAGCATCTTTTGAATAATCTTCGTTGACACAAGCTGTCTTAGTTGTAGATGCTGAAGGGGTTGGGAAGGCTCCTCAAGCAAAGAAAGTTCAGTCCTTGGGGTCATGGAAACCAGCCAGGAATTTCTGCTCTCCCATTCCCAGGGGCATGAGGAGCCCGCAGAGGAAAACCAAAGGTGACCATTTCCTCAGTTTAAATGTCATTGACCTGAATTGCAGATGTTTTCCAAAACTTTTTAAGATCAAGAGAGCAGTTTTGGAAATATGACTGGTATCTTGATGGAGGATCATTTCAAATTACAGAGTCCTATAAAACAACAGAGGAAATTTTTATTTGAAAAGACGAAAGCACCATCACTGTCTTTTTCAAGTCTTTAGAGATATTTTTTATCACACCTGATACATGTGTGCAGCTTATTCACTGATGGAGCCGGATATTAAATGATTAGATGTTATTTCTTGAAAGTATGAATACAGAATATCACGATAAGCTAAAATGTTAGCTATGTGCTATAGGATCACTGAGGATAGTGTGTTACACAGAAGGAGAAAGGAGGTGACAGTGGGACTAAAGCTGCCTTTTTTCTGTAAGGGTGATATCTTAACAGCTCTCATGGGAGGAAGGACATGTTCAACCTAATAGGATAATGGAATAATATGTTGAACATATCAGCTTTGACACAGACCATCTGGTGGCTGTAGACACAAATAACCTAAGGAAAACAAATTTGAAATGTTTCAGGAAATGGCTATATGCATGAAGCACAGTGGAGGAGCAGGAGGGTGCCTGCATGTAGAAGGAAAGAGATAAAAGCCCCTCTCTTTGGCTGTGGGAAGAGTGTCTCACTCGTTCCTGGAAAGGACTACATTCCATCCTTAATGATATTTGGGCTATAAATTTAGTACTGTCATCTCCTCTGGGCCCACAGAACTCTGCACTGTGAGGTTGGACCAAAGGTCTCATATGGAGCCTAGCTGGTAAACAGAAAAATCCCCAAAGCCAAACAAAGAGCCTTCCTAGAGTTACTGTTGGAAATTTGCTCAGAAGTTGTTGGTATGGTAACTATTGCTCAGCAGGGAAATTATCTCCACTAGCAGATCATCCACAATCTCTTCCCTTCCTTCTTTCTACTGGCTTTGTGTTTCTAACACATCCTGTCTTCTCATCTCTGTCCCACCAGTTTCAATTCCAGCGACTTGCACATCGCTCAAGTCAAGTTACGTGTTGTGTCTCGAGGCACCACGTGAGTCCGTTTTGTGCATACAACCCGACTGGCCACGTTTCAGTGTGTTGTGTGACCACCATAATGTGATAACCCAGAGTCATCACTCTGGGTTCCCTCTGCTGTGGCTGGGAACATGTCACCAATGACAGTATCAGTGATGTAAACTGCTAACAAGCCTTTAAAAGATGCTGAAAATACCCAAGATCTTGAAGAAGCAAATCAGTCCTTGCAGATCCCCTCTTGCCTTGGTGCACAGGTGCTGTCTCTCATTTGGAAGTTTTCAGTTTGTGCCATTACAAGTCTGCAGAAATTCATATGGGCTCAGGAAAGACAGTAGGATGTGTTACACGCTTCAAAAGTACACCTTCCTTCTTCCTCATGTGCCAGCAGCACGTCAGCAGCAAGTATCACTTTCCTGTGCAGGAATGGCTTTGATAAAAGGTATACTAATAAGATATCCTCCATTGATGAGTTATTTCTGGCACAGACAGAGCTGGAAGGAAGTCAGCATTAAACACAGACGCTCTTCAGCCTGGGAAGGTCTGAGAACCCTTTAAACACTTGGCTTAGAAATGGCTCTTTTCCTTTTATCTAGGAGATTTTTCCTTTCCTGTTAAGTTAATTACACTTCTGTTTTATCTTCCTCATGCCCTTTTGCCAGAATCTAGGCTGCTCATGAAGACACTAGTTCAATAACCATCACTTATAGAGTGTCAAGATGATGTTACGACTGTTTGTTTGCCAAGTGCAGCTGCAGCTGCCTGCCCAATTTCACATGTTGCTGTGAGCCAGAGATATTGGCCTTTACTACACAAATGTGCTGTTGAGGCCTCACCGCATCCCTTCCATGAGTTGTCCTTAAAAGATGGCAAGCTTTGCTGTCTTCCAACTTCTCTGAAAAAAGGGCTTGTTTACAATGAGCACTGATTTGGGTTGCAGTGGAGTCTGCAGCTCAAGTAAGATACTACTTCTGGTTAGCACCCTGTATTCTCAGTTATGTCACAGATATTCTCACCATGGAATAAGAATATTCACAGTATCAGAAATAAACTCTAGAGCAGATCAGGTTATTCTCAAGCAGAAGTTTCCAGGCTGGGTGTCAGTGTAAGTCCATGTGTATAAAACCTCTAAAATCCTGAGAGATTTTTCCCAGATCTTGAAGGATTGAAGCCCCTTTGCCACTTGTTAACACAAAATTGTGCTCCCACATCATGGTGCAGCAGGTGGATCCCACAGATGCTCCCTGTTTTTCTTCCCTTTCCTGCCACCGAAATCACTCTGCAGGTCTAGTTCCTTCTGGTTAGTGGGAGCTGTGAGTTGAATGGCTTTGGTGAGAGACTGAGGAAGTATTTTAATATGGAGAATGTCCTGTCTTTGGGCCACCCTGTGCAATCTGCACTGGAAGTCCTTTTATCCAGGGCCTGTGTGAAAGATCTAGCAGTTTTCCCCTAATAATTCTAGTGGTGGGAAGGATCTCATCCTCTGTGAGAGAGAGCCTTATTGTAATTTCCTCAATCTCAGCTTGAATGCCTTCCCAGAAAAGCAAGGTGTTGGCTGTTAGTGGATGTTGCTGTTCCTTTTGTGCTGTCAAGTGTAAAACTAAAGATTAATGTAGCACTTTATTGACTGCTGGGTGCAGGTTTTGACCTCCCTGAAAAATATTCAGTGCCTATCCTAAAAGTTACCCAGTTAGTAACCCAAAAGTTACCCTAAAAGGGTCCAGTTCAGTGGGCAAGCTATGGAAACAAACCTCTTCAAGGTTCTTGTTGAGTTGCTTTGAATACCACCAAACCCCAAACCATACAATTGAGAGCCAGGACAGTGTATTGAGTCATTTAATACCACTTTGCCACTGGTCAAGCTGTTAACCAAAGCTCTCACCTAGAAAATAATGGGTCCTGGGGCCATCTAATAAGCTCGCCTGCAACAGTTTGCAGTTCTTTGCATGAAATAATTTTTAAATTACTTTTTTCCCCTTAAGGGCAATGTAAGGCTCCTGTATTCTGCATTTGGTCTTAACTTGGATGGCTCTGAGGCAGCTGTTTGGGATTACATTACAATCAGATCCTTTATACAGGGTTAAATGACTGAAAATTGTCCTTTTTGGAATTTCAAACAAGCTCCCATTCCTTTCAATATGATATCCCTATCAAATGCTTTTCCAAAGTTCATACAATTCACATAGCACTTCCACTCAGAGGGGAACTCCTTGAGGATTTTGAAGTTAGCCCTGTAATAAATTCAAATCCATCTTTCTCAAAATCAGATTACTCAATTCCAAATTAGATGTTTGCTAATTCCATTCTCTAACAATATTCTTGACAGGAATCTGGCAGTATAGAAATGTCATGTTCCAGATTCTTCCTCATCTCTCCAGCTCTCGCACTTTGAAATACCTAATTTCTGCAAGGATTGAAACAAAAGATCTTTCTCCTCCCATGAGGGGAGGGACATCTTCCTCTTCCCAGATTATACCTAAAATTCATTCATTTTGGTATAGACTACTACCCACTTTGATGAAGGATTAGAACACTATTTATAGTAGGTGCTTAAAGACCGGGCTTCCTGAACCCGTGGAAAACAAATGCGCCAGATTTCATTCTTTTGTTCTTTTAATAAACTGTAGATTCTTCCCCTCCCCTCCTTTCCTGCTGGTTTACTTGCATTCTTATATGTTCAGTGTTTTTCTCTTCTGTCTTTGTTCCAGTTTATCAGCAATTTACACACAGTTGTTTCCCAGACTCCATGATTTCAACAGCAAAAATAACAATGACCTTTTGAGCCCATGAGCAATCTTGTTGGTGGTAATTTAGCAGAAAGTTACAGTAATGAACAAGAACTCTGCTCTTAAATGTTAGATCACTAAATGTGTTTCATGAGTGTTTATTACTTCTTTAATGCACTTCCTGTGCACCAGGGAGATAGCCATATTCCAGGGAAGGATGAAGTCTTTAATTGGCAAAGTAGCCAATTTGTGAATCTCTTCTGCTTTAAAGATACATTTTCAGGTATGATTCAGTCAAAGCAATCAATGAAAATGTTTCTTGCTAGAAAGACAACAGCACTAACAACAGAAGGGATCTTCCAAAGATACATTAATTCTGAAAACTGTAAGCTGGGCTTTTCCTGTGGGAGGGAGGGGAGAGTGGCTGAAAACTTAGATTTCACTGCCCAGATTTGGAGCTGCCTGGGGACTTTGGCTGCCATGGGTCCCAGGCATGCCTGAGAGCAGACAAAATGTATTGTCAACAATAAACTTCCTCAGTTTTCAGCCACTTCCTCTCACCCAGTCTTCAGAACTGCAGGAAGCCAAAAGCAGAGGACACAAAGCCAAGTAGATGCGGTTTATAATTTGTCTCTCCTGCTCTATAGGTGATTGTACCTATGACTTTTGCAGAGTTCACAGGTAAGACAGGTAATCTAAATGCTGGCTGGAATTTTCCATCCATATAAAAATCCTCAATTTCACTTCGGCTTAAGTTTACATACAGACCCATTTCTAAAACTGATAACAGTGCTTGTAAGGATTTAAGTAGAATTAGGAAGAGAGCTTTGTCTGTAAAGGCAAAACCCCAAAACCCCCACCAAAGTTAAGCATTATTAGCAAGAGGTCATGGTACAAAGGAGTGACTTTAAAACAGAGAATCTTGGTTTTTCCTGCATCGCAGAACCCTTAAACCAAAGCAGGACAGACAGCTTCTTTTAGCTATGTATTAAGGAGCCTGAATTTAGTGTTTTATCCTCCCTCTATATTTTAGACCTTCTCCTCTCCTACACTTCTATTATGCTAATTCCCCTTCACTGCCTGTCTCTTACACTTGAAATGTTTTGAATCAGGTGTTTCAAGATAATTGTTTTATATTTCCACATGAAGCAAGGGAATTTGTATTTGAGGTGAAGCAATGTAAAGACCTGACTGGAGTACAATTCAGTACTTTACTTTGTGGCCACTGGAAAAGGACATTGTAGAAGATAATTGTAGAAGATAATTGTAAAGGGTGTTGCAGCATCTAAAAAGCAAGCTTAGACAGAGCAGCAATATCATGTGCCCTTGCAGGACACGTCTGTGTCCACCCAAATCCCTTGATAGGTGTTCATGACCAGCAGCATGACATTGTGGGTATCTGAGGCAGCTACTGGACTAGGGACATGAGATATTAATTTATTTAGCTGCTCTGGGGAACTCTGCGTGACCCATGTCAAGGACTGACAGGAGAAGAAGGTGTCAGAAACATGATTCACATGATGATAGTAGCAGGGTTTGTAAGAAGCTGGGTGTTTCAGAGGGAGTATATATACCTACTACTGCCTTAGGAAGGACAGACAGAAATGCTGCCTCTAATCCTGCCTAGAAGCACTGATCTGTGATGCTGTTCAGCCTTTCCTCCTATCTTGGGCTACAGTGGAAAGACTTTGTTTGTTTGTTTAAATCTTTTCTTGGGTCTTTCCCAATTTTAGCCTGAACTCCAGATATTTGGCTCTTAAATTCATTCTCCAGGGTGCTTCTGACTAATGCCAGGGTGCTATTGTGGGGTTTACAGGAACTCTTGGGAACAGTCTTGCAACACAGAGTTGTGGACCAGTATTACCAAAGCTGTTTTAGCTCTACCATGGTGTCTGTGCAACGCAGGGTTTCAGCAAAGAAGCACACAAGAACTGTTTCTGTACAGATTGCAATGTGTGGTCCTGACTTTTACACCCAACTTTATGGACCACCCTCACTGAGGGCAATAGAGATGAAAAGCATGTGCACTTCAGAACTGTTTTGTAGGAATTTTCCCCCGTTTTGAAGAGCTTTTGTTCCATAAAATACTTATTTTCCTCTAAAACAGTCATTACAGTTTGGGTTCATACCAAAAGATTCAGCTGTTTCCCAAAATAATTACTTGGTACAGGTAATGCAGAACAGGGAAGAAGTTTAAATACAGAGGTTTGAAGAAGTCAGAATCAGAACTGCGATCTGGATTCAAGCATCCTACTTAACAGATAATTGCAATGACTGAGGTGGAACATTCAGACTTAAATCCAAGCCCTCTAATATGCTTTGTCTGGGATATGGAAGGCATCTTCCTTTATTAGGTTACTTTCCTGCTCAACATTAACATTTCGTGCTTTGAAGGTTTATTGTGTTGGCTGGAGTTATACCTTTATATACACGCAGTCCCTATGGAATAGCCTGATCTCCTTTCATCATTATTAGTAATTTTAGGCTTGTCATTTCCTATTCATACAGTCTGGACCTCACTGTGTTGTTGCAGGATGGTTGATATGGTGCACAGGAAATGTTCTGTTTTCTCAGGTCTCCACTGTTCCTAAGTATTCTTTTCAGGGGCTTCAGTTTTATTGCCATGAAGTCCATTTCCTACATGTAGTACAATTTACTAAATTACAAATAAACAAGGCACCAATAGAGAAGTCAGTGAAAGTTCACACTAAGAATAGAACTTGAAGAGAAAAGTTCAGTTATGTGACCTTCTTCAGGAGCTGGATACAAAATAGACCTGCTGTTTTTCCCTTTAATTTGCAGTCCAGGCAGAAAAGAACTTGAACAGTTCCCAGAGAAACCCAGGCCCTTCTATTTGTTTCTATGAATCCTCCAGAAATGCTTTATCTGTTGACATCCTGAGTATGCCGATATGGAAATGAACTTACTTGGCCTCCTGATTTCCCCCGTGTATTGTCAGCTGATTTTTGCACTGATCTCCCTCCCTGCAATGTTTAAAGATCTGCCAGGCATGAACAGAGCAAAATGTTACTGATAGGTACCTTTAAAATTGGCCATTAAAGCAAATTAGGTTCATCAGATGAAAAATCTGATGTATATATCAGTCAACTGCTTATAATTGCCCTTCAGAAATATGTTTGGGAAAGAAAAGTAATTTCACTGAAACTTTTTCAGTTAAAAAGGGTGAATTAGAGAGAAAGAATCACGAATCTCCAAATGCCTTGATGAAACCAGACTACCCCTGGACATCTTCTGCCCAAAGTTAAATATTAGACACTCTCTCCCTGGCATTCTTTTTTTCTTTAGTCTAAAAGGCTTAATATTTAACTCAAAATACCTAACAACTGCAAATGCTAAGTGCTGAAAGTTGTTACATCCTTAAGCAGATACATAAAGCAGTGCTTAAGCTTGGTGGGATATATTTAGAGATGTGTAGTCGTCCCTGGACTTCGTGTTCTACTCCAATGAGAAACCCAGTTGCTATGTTGTGAACTTCTGTGTGTTTTGAAGCAGAAGGCACAGCCAGTGGTTCAGTGGAAATAACTGGTTTAAACAGGGTGTCTGCCTGGTACCTGCAGAAGGAAATTGTAGAAGTGCATCCCTTATTTGATCACTTTTATTTTGTCCCAGATCAAGGTCTTAATAGGTTCAATCCTTTGTGTGACATTAACTCTGGTTTTGGGATGGATTTCCAATTATAATGGGCCTCAAAATCCATGTTAAAGTCAAAGTTATTTATTACTGGCTCCTGTTCTGAGTTTTACTGCAACTTAAATGGACACTCACATATCCATGAGAACCACTGCCATTTTATGACCTATTTCCAAGCCTTTTTGTTGGAAAGGTATCATTAGAAAAAGCTCCTAAAGATGTTCTGCTTTTAGATGAGTTGTCTGAAGCACAAGAGTTGGTCCAGACGTGACAAATAATCAGGAATGGCCACATCCCCAGGACCCTGGACATTCCATTGGCTGGACCGATGCTGAATCCAGGGCTGGTGATCTGTCTTTTTCCCTTCCTTTTCCCTTTTCTTTCCTTCCTTCTTTTTCTTTCTCTCTTCTCCTTCTCTCTTCTTTTTTTTTTTTTTTCTTCCCCCTCCTTTCTCTCTCTTCCCCCGTTTTCTCTCTTTCTTTCTATTCTGTGCTCATATAGAAGGTCAGGGACCAACATAATCGATTTCCACGCCAAGTGACTTTTTGCGGACTCTCCGACTTTTGTGGTTCCTTTCGACCACGAGCATTTACGAATCCTGGGCGCTCCCTTCCCGTTTGTGGCCGCACTCGCTCCAGGAGCGCCGAGAGTCCGGGAATGGCGCAGCTCTGCCCCTGAGGGCACCGCCGGCACCCGACGGGACCGTCCCGCCAAAACCCGTGAGGGGAGCGGGGCGTGGCCGACGGGGCCGCCCGGGACAAAGTCCACGGGGCCACCGAGCGCCTGAGGGGCTGCGCGCGCCCATCCTCCGCCATGGCGGGAGCCCTGCAGTCCCTGGAGTCGTGCCTGGAGCGGCACATCCCGCCCGAGGAACTCGCCGAGGTGAAGCGGATCCTCTATGGGGGCGACGCCAGGTGCGCCACCAGGACGGGCTCGCCCCCCGCTTTGCGGGTTTCCGTCCCTCCTCTCCCCGGGCTCCGCGGGGATGCCCAGCCCGGGAGTGAGGGGAAGGAGTCAGTGTGAGGGCGGGTGTGCAAGACACAGTGCTGGGCTGAGGGGAAGAAGGAAGAGTAGGGCTTTTGGTGCTGCAGTGAGGTGACAGGGGCATTTTGGAGGTGATTCAGGTGTGGGGAGCAGGGCAGTGTGAGAAGGTGGACAGGGATGGAAGACCTGACGGGAATAGTCGAGGCATCGGGGTGATGGAGCTGAAAAAGTAGGGTTAAAACTTGAGGGAAATACATTGGAGGGAAAGTGTTTATAATCCAGGTATGGCAGGTGGAAGTTTGTGCGTATGTGCGCCTTGATTTCTGCAGCAAGGTGTTAGCGTCTGGAAATGACGGAGGAGGACAGAGGGAGATTGCTGACATGGAGGTCAGCAGTGAGACTGGCACATGAGCTGGTCACTGCCTGTCCCTTGGCTGATGGATGAATGTTGGGGCATGAGAGCTTGAGTGTCTCTGCAGGGTTAGACGGAGTTGTGATCCCCTTGGCCCACTTTATTCAGAGCAGAAAAGGAGAACATCTCATATTGAAATATCTTTGTTTCCTGTTTAATCCAGAAAACTTGATTTGCCAACTGCTGCATTGTCAGCAGCTCAGGAAAGAGATTTTGAACTACAGGGCTATGGATTTGAAGCTGCTCCAGAGCAATTGAGAAGGCCACGAATTGTTCGAGTGGGACTGATACAGAATAAACTCCCTCTTCCCACAGACACAGCAGTGGCAGTCCAGGTATACAAACTGGGACTGGGGCTGTTCATAACTCCTCTTCTGCTGGATTGAGACATAACACAGTTCGGGTGTTGATTTTAGGAACTGTATCCTGAAATGTCTAATGATTGGCAGTACAGGACCCATCAGAACTGCAATAGAGCATCCTGTAAGAAATTTGAATGGCACATTTGGTTTTATCGTTTCTCAGAAACATCTCTTGTGTTTACCTAGCATGCCCAAATTGCTCACAGTTTTTCCAAAGCTAAATATTTAGCAGCTCATTTTGTACATGAAAATCTTTTGCCTCTAAGATGAAACATAAAAGCATTTACACAAAATCAAAAGGGATGGCAACCAGTGGAAACCACAGGTGCAGTTCTAGTTTTAATTGAGAAATGTTCTGTTATAGGAAAATCCATTAGAGGAAACAGATTAATAAAGCTGTGTTCATTATTCTTTGTACAGCAGTGAGTGAAATCTTATTACAAGATAACATGGTTTAGTGGTGGCTTGGCAGTGCTGGGTTAATGGTTGGACTTGGTTGATGATCTTAGAGGTCTTTTCCAACCTTAATGATTCTGCAGCCATCTTTTGGACCCAAAAGCATGATGTGACATATATGTATAGAAATAGCCTCCTAAGAGTAGCTTTAAAAAAGTGAAAGAAAACACTGCATTTATAAAATCTCCTGGAGTAGTAGTTCTGTACAGTGACAGGACAGAATATTTCTGAGGTAGTTTGTTTTGGAAAGATTATCTATCATGGATGCAAGTCATTAATTCAATAAACGGATCAAGTTTGTGGATTCTTTATAGCAGCTGTTGAATAAAATACCAGCTGTATTAATGATTTTACCTTATAAATAACTAGTTAACTATTTCTGTAAATCAACATACAGTTGTTGAGTTCATAGGTCAGTGCAGTCTTGTCTTTATTTTTTTGACACCTGAAGGTAGCAATGTAAAGTGCTACACCTATGCTTATCTTTAAGTAGAATACTCTAGAAAACTAATTAATAAATGCTTTGATGATTTTTCTTGGTAATAATTACTTAGCTCTTAGGACAGAGGGCTTAACATCGTCCTGTAGGTTGTTTACAATGAGCAGCAAAATTACAGTTTTTGTTGATTCTATTAAGATTTTTGGCTTTTTGCAAGTCAGGCAACAGTGAGTTGCCATCTATATAAATGTTGCAACCATGGAATTAGAATCCCATTGGAATGCTTTCTCTATTTTCAGCATCTAAATGCTTTTAAAAATCTATATCTGACTCTATTATCAGTGTTCAGGAATGATAGCTTGAGTTACTCCCCTTGAAAGCAATGGCACTGAGTATAGAACAAGATAAATTCAATGTGAACAAAGGTTGTAAAACCAGGCAGTTAATACAAAGATGAACATGCAGCTGTTTTTATAGTGTGACATTTCTCACAATCAGGTGGCTGCTCTGCACAGACGCATCGAGGAGATGGTGGGAGTGGCTGCAATGTGTGGGGTCAACATTGTGTGTTTCCAGGAGGCTTGGAGTGAGTATTTTCTGTGATTCCTTGTAGGCTGTCAGATGTCAAGTGCCTTCTGTTTTAACAGGTGTCCTGTACTACAAGTATGTCTTGTAAGTGAACAGTAGAAATCTTCCAAGATAACAGCAATTGACCGTAGTGATTTACTTCCTAAAGGACAAACCAAAGAGTCTGAGGTAGCAGAACTGTATGGAAGAGTTGGGGTCTGTTACGTTGAAGACTGCCATATGATATTTGGAGCTCCTTCATGGCATCCTTTATGATCCTTTCCTCATTTTTTTTTCTCTTAAAACTTTGGCATTTTTTTCTAGACAGGTATTATAATTTAAAAATCTATTTTTAATTAATATGGGGTGTTTGAGGCTTAATAGAAGCAAAACCCAAAACGAAGGCCCATTAAATGTTTGTGAAAACAAGTTATTCATAGTGAACAGTAGTGACTGGGGTGTATTTTGTCTTTTTATCCCTGCTGAGACTTCACTAAGTGCATCCATTCTCTTCTGGTTTGCTCTATGTGAGATCAAAACTCCTTGCCCTTGCTGAAAATATTTTTAAATGGCTTTTGCCTTTAAACAAGAAAAACAGTTGAATCATTCTTACTTGTTTGATTTTTTTTATTTTAATTTTTTATCAGTATTCATGCAAATAGCTTGTATTTTCTTGAGTGGCATGAACATTCTTGTACATTTTGCCTTGCTTTGGTGTTTTCCAGCCATGCCCTTTGCTTTTTGTACAAGAGAGAAACTTCCTTGGACTGAATTTGCTGAGTCAGCAGAGGATGGGCCAACAACAAAGTTCTGTCAAGAGGTAAAAAGCCAAGCAAGCAAGCAAAAAAAAAAACCAACCCACATCCAGCCCCAGCCCATAACTGCCACTGATAATGAGGGATTTCTTCTTTGTGTACCATTCTGGTATCACTGAGAAAACTGAAGTAATAAAAAATAAATTTTCAACACGCTTGACAAATATTATGATAGTGAATTGAAATAGAAATGGACAAGAACAATTCTACTCAATATTTATAGTTTAAACCACTCTGCATTTAAAGACTACCTTTTGCCATGAAAATCCTATGAAACTGCCCATTTAACTATTCCTGAATTTTACAAGGGAGGAATTTTTCTTTGTACAGATAATTTTATTTTCTTTTTAAAAGGTGTTTCTTGCCTAGAACAGTTGAGCATTAAACAATCCTTGTACAAAGGTGTGAGGAGAATAATAGCCTTTTCTGAACAGGGAACACTGTCACACAACTATTTGCATTTCCCTCTGGAATGACACAAATGTAGGGAACTTTTTTGGACCCAAGGAGATTTGTTATTGTCAGGCTCTTGTTTCTCCAGAGACTGTTGATTAGAAGTTTAGTGACAGAGTTTTATTTTCTGACAACTTTTTTTTAAATAAGAAAATTGGACTTGTTTTGGTGTAAAATTTGCCCAGCTGTGACTGAGCTATTAAAAATTTTGTATCCAGCATAATATCTTTAGTCTGATCTAGGGCAAGTACATGTTGCTTCTCACTATGGAATTAATGACACTGGAAGTTTGGAGAAATAAAAGAAAGGGAAGTGATGTGAAGGAAAAGGCAATGTACCAGTAAACTGGCAGGCAGAATTTTGCTATATTTCTCACTTGTACCTGTGTTATTCAGTATTTGTAGTTAACATGTAATGCTGTTTCAGTTAACTGTTTTCAGCTAGCTGTGGTGTCTGTCATTCTGGGGTACTGCAGGTTGGTGTATAATAGGGGAATTGTGTTCATTTGTACAGCTTGCAAAGAAATACAATATGGTTGTGGTATCTCCAATCCTGGAGCGAGATGAACTGCATGGTGGAATTCTGTGGAATACTGCAGTGGTCATTTCTAATTCTGGAGCTCTCCTTGGCAAAAGTAGGAAAAATCACATTCCAAGGGTTGGAGATTTCAATGAGGTAAGATGCAGTATTGTAATAATTAAGTTAGTCTTACCTTGCAGCTTGGTTTGTGCCAACATGGGTTGTGTCAGAGTCACAGTGGCAGGAAATGCAGTGTGTTTCTAGAAAATGTGGTTCACTTACTGTTGAATCAGTTTTTCTCAGATGAAATGATAGTAAGTTAATTTATCAAGAAGGAATAATTTTTGTGAGAGTGATGAGTGTTAAACGAAGAATAACATTGAATCTTGTTAGGTACTCTTCCTTGGCCTAGTGGAAACTTCAAAAGTATCAAGTATCCTTTAAAAGAATTCTTTTAAGTTACAGCTGTGTTGTGTTTGTTGTGCATGATTGGCTTGGGTAGTTTTGTCATGTGTGCATGTTGAACTTAACTTTAATTTGCAGGGCAATTGTTTCATGGTTCAAGCATGAACATTACTTACAGTCTTTCTCTATTTCTCTGTGAGGTTGTCTTGGAAATGACAGTTCTTTTGCTTGTGTTTATTCAAGCAGAATCCCTTAATTCATTATGCCTCTGACTGAATAGCTGGTTTATGGCATCTTCTGTCTACTAATCACATTATTGCAACTGAAGCCCCCAGCAGGTTTTGGGCCATCCTCCAGAATCAGCTTCAGAAACTGAACTGGCAGTGAAGGCAACATCAGAGGAAAACTGGTAGATCTGAAATGTGTTTATCCATCCATAGAATTATCACAAGCAGAAAGATGAGGATTAAAAATTAACCGAAGTCTAAAAATACATTGTCTTACCTAACTAAATCTCACCTTGTCAGCTAGAGTGAGTAATTAACAGAAGCATTTGTTCTAAGCACTGGAGGCTGCTATGTACCTGCAGTTGCTTTTGCAGACCTGATCAGGCTGGTTTGAGTTTCTCCAGAGGAGGCTGTTAATAGAGTTCTAGACAATGAATTTCAGGCAGTCTGTCAGTCACCAGTGTTAACTTGTATTTTTTACAATTATTTTGATATTTTGTATTATTTTATCAGGTCTGCCCTTTAGTTAGCAAAGTAGTAACTAACAAATCCATTGGTTATTTTCCACATTTTTTAATTTGTTCCTTATGTAATCCAACAAAAATAAATTCCTGTTGCTTGTGATAAAATATGATGTCTTTCAGTTTTCCAGACAGTGTTTAGTGGAGAATCAACAGATTCCAAGAAACTCATTGTTTCCAGCTATGAAACTGTAATGAGAGACACCTAAAAAAAGAAAATATTTTTACTTTTTCATGTGAAGTATAAATAGAGTTTCATTAAGAGTTTTGCTAAAAGAAGTTAGTTCTTAGAATCCTAAATGCCATAATTACTACAAAACAATCTGTTTATAGCTTCCAGATATACTGTAATGATCTGGCATTTCTTCTTGTATCTACTTTGTTACAGAATCAAGTAGTGTTTACCCAAGACAACACTGTCTTCAGCTGGCTTTGTTAGCAAAGCATTAAGTTCACTCTTCTGAGCTGAACAATTCTGATAAAGCAACTTCAGAAACCACCCAGGCTACAGGAAAGGATCATATTCATCTGTGTTACTTTAATGTTTTCTTTATCAACAAAGTTAAACCTCAAAGAAATATTGAATTTGAAATTATTTCTTGTGGGTTGTCTTTGTAGGGCAGATGGAAAAGGAGCCTTGTTAAAATCATGCCAGTTGAATCAGTAAGAACTAAATGGAAAGGGCAAAGAGATTGGTCTGTGGCCTATTCAGCCATGTGTGGGAGGCCATATAGATAAAAATCAATCCTTCTTGAGACATCACAGTTTATTGCTGTGGAGATGACTGTGACCTCTGGTGAGAAATAAAGAAATAGGAACTGATGAATTCCCTGAAGCAACAGCATTCTTGTTTTTCTTCTCCTATTGTAAGAAAAGAAACTGAGAATAGGAGAAAAAATGGAAGTATATTCATTCAGCAGAATTGTTTTGAAAAATGATTGTGTGAGCACTCACCATGTGGTCTGCTGTCTACAGACATGAAAGGAGATCAAATCAGTGCCCAAAGGACTGTGCAATTTCATGAGACCTGATAATAAGTAAGAAACATGAGATGTTACTTTTACTGAACATACTGAACCTCTAGACCTTGGTTTCAGAAGGTGACCCTCCTCCATCTGTCGTGCCATTGGCCCACAGTTACACGAGGCCCAGGTTTGCTCCCCAGCTGTAACTGCTTGCTTTAGGCCTCAGGTGTTTCTATTTCCTTCAGGACCAATGGCGGTGGTGGTTACAAGGAACAGATAATTTCAATAAGGAGGGGTTTGCTTTACAACACACCTTCCTTGTCTGATAAGAGCTATGTCTCACGGGGTCAGGATGATGGATTGTGTCCCTTGCTCTTCTGTCTCAGGTTGGCACCAAAGGATACTGTCAGGGGTCAGCCTGGCCACTGCAACTTCTGTACTCCTTTGGTATCCACAACATTGTATAAGGAATGTTGTATGGCATTTTCTGTCTTGTTCTTATCTGTGGGTCTTTATCACTGTCTTTGTCTCTGTCTGAACCTGGTGATAGTACTTTCAGAAAGCAGCACATTTTGGAAGTGCACTGCCTGCTGCATAAAAAAGTTGCTTTGCTTGAAAGCAGGTATAAGTGTAATTTCAGTGAATACGCACTACTGCTGCTTTGGCATTTCTGTATTCATCTTTTCTGCTGCCTAGTGCTTTTGTAAATCTTATTCATCCTATTATCCTCAGCCTTCCATTTACAGATTAAAAAGCTTTTTTAGTTAGATGTACTTTTTTGCACTTTTTTAAGAAGTCTGCCTTTGTGGGTTTTTTTTGTTTGGTTGGTTTTTTGAGGGTATTTTTTAGGTTTTTTTGGTGTTTTTTATTTGTTTTGTTTTGTTTGTTTGTAGTCTACTTACTATATGGAAGGAAATACAGGACACCCAGTGTTTCAGACACAGTTTGGGACAATTGCTGTGAATATCTGCTATGGGCGCCACCACCCTCTGAACTGGCTCATGTATAGCATTAATGGAGCAGAGATCATCTTTAACCCTTCAGCCACTATTGGGACACTCAGGTAAAATACAAACTGATCTGTGCCATTGCTCCATTTCTGGGTTAACTGAACCTCTGAGCCCCTCGCTGGGGCCTAAAGGGCACCTTGCTGAGGTCTTGGAAGTGTAGTCTCCTTGTTTTGTCTTCACAAAGGAGCCTGCATTCTCATCCACCTGGAATTTTGGGCTCCTGGTCTGCTCCCAGTAACCGATTCTCTTTCAGAACTTTATTGTACATCAGCAGGTTTCCTGTCTTTAAGACAGCATTAACCAGCATCCAGCTGGTTAATGAAAACTGAGAGTTTATTTACATTTTTTATGTAATATTTTTGCTATATAATAGGTAGTAGTCATGTTCAGGCTTATCTTAGCAGCTTGCATTGTCCACCTAGGAGTGTGGGATCAAACTGCAGTTTACAGAACCAAGCTGAGATACCCTTTTCTCAGAAACATTTTTTTTAAACTGTTGTTTATGATTATCAGGCCTCTTGAACCAGACTGGACCAGTGTAAATTGTCCCTTGAGATTAATCTTCTGCAGATTAACATTAACTGCACCCTACTGACTTGATTTCCTAAAAGCTAACTTTGGCTTCTTTGACAGAAAATGTGCAGTGTGAGACAGTGAGAATCTAGATTTAGGACTGAAGTGTACAAGTAATGAATACCTGCTGCCTCTTTGTGTGTTGCAGCGAGGCACTGTGGCCAATTGAAGCCAGAAATGCTGCCATAGCCAATCACTGCTTCACGTGTCCCATCAACAGAGTGGGAACGGTTTGTATCTTTGTTGTTTCATCTCATTCCATAATTCAGGTGTTGGAGCATGAGCTCATTCAAGGCAAGGGACTGATAGCACTGGAATTCATGGATTCCTCTGCTGTGTAACTACTGTACTAGGGTTTATGATGTGATTTGAAGATGGACAGTGATGAAGAGATTGAGAGCTGCCTTTGTTGCTGGCAGCCCACTTTTTGGTTACAGCTGCTTCCTGTTCTTGAATTGAATCTTTGTTGTAGGCACCCACCCTTTTGCTAACTCTCCCAGTTTCTCTGGTGAAATCAGTATTCTTTTAGCCAAAATGACTGAAAATTTCATATACCCTCGAGTCAGTGGTAAACAACTGGTGGCTGTTGTACAGATACTACCTCTTTCTGGACTGTAAAATTCTATAATGAAAATTATAAGTACATGCAATAGGTCATTCTTATCTTCAGGTTAGTCCAAATACCCTATGTGTGTGTTTTTTAAATTAGATTCCCTGCAAAAATCCAGACTTGTCCTTGATGATATGTGAATATGTTTGCCTTTTTTTGTGATCTAAAAAGATATGTTTGGTTAAATATCACCTCTTTTGCCTCTTCAAACTTGCGAAATGGATATGAGGCATGTTCCCCAAAGTGTATGAACAACAGTCAGTGGTACAAAAAGACCTTGTGTTCTATCCTATCCCTCAGAGAAACTAGGCCTCTCTTATGGCTCCCTTTAGACAGTGCTGATCGTGTGCCAGAAAAAAAATCTTTGTAGATTTATATAAACTTCCAAAATATGATAGACTAGCAAGGATTTCTTGAATTAAATGGAATTATACTGCCACCTATGGATTCCTCTTATTTCACAGGAATACTACAAAAACGCCTTTACTTCTGGAGATGGTGGAAAAGGTATGTTCAGATATCACATTCAGTACCAGTTCCCAGATTTGCTGGAAGTTAAAGAGAATGATTAGTGAGGAGTATGAGATTTCCTTGTATGTACTTATATGTTGAAACACTATAATTTGTGCTGTGAGAACCATGGCTGCCTGTGGCTCCATCCAGAGTGGGCCTGAGCCTTTTTTTAGCCAGTTCTTAGCAGCTGCATGAAAAAGGTCAGTGGTATCCATTGCTTAGTAGTACAACAGATGTGATTGATTTTTGGCACAACTCAAGAGTTGTGCAATAAGACATAACATCTTTTCTGTGCCTCAAATCCCAGTGTTTTCACCTCTGACCTTTCATTGAAAATTGAATGGATGCATCTCTGTCAGCTGTTTTGAAAATGTATGATTTGACAATTAGAATTCATTCAAATGCTAAGTAAAAAACAATGAAAGCAAAGCCTTAAGTCCAGAGACTTAATAATGAGAAAGCATAATGATGCATTATTTGAAAGGCAATGCAGTGAGATTTTCCAGATAATTTGATGGTGTACTGTGCATGAAAGTAATTACTGGCCAAAACTGCAGTTATTTTAGGGTCATGCTGCGACCTCTTGATGATGATTGTCTTGCCTAAAGGACAGTGAGTTCCCAAGAAATGAAGTCAGGTTTTGTGGGACACTGCATGTTAAATTAGATACCCATTTGCAGATGGCAATACATGCTTTTTAAAAATCTCTTTAAGCACACCATGAGTTGGGGCATTTCTATGGCTCGAGTTACGTAGCTGCGCCAGATGGCAGCAGGACCCCAGGACTCTCTCGCACTCAAGATGGGCTCCTGGTGGTAGAGATGGATCTAAACCTCTGCAGGCAAGTTGGTGACAAGTGGAATTTTAAGGTAAGCCTGATTATAAATAAAATATGATATTAGAACAAACAAGCTTTGATAATGATTCTATGATATTACAATAGTTAAAAGGCAGCCTTTCTTTTTTCTTTTTAACGGTTCAGAGCTTAAATTGTTGAACTAATTTAACAGGATGTTATGGAGGCCAAAAGCATAAAGAGATTTGGAAAAGGAGTAGATAAATGCAGGGAAACTAGGCCAGTAGCTTTCAAATGAAAACCTTAGCCTCAGGACCTTAATGTGGACTGCCAGGAGCTCTGAAGATTGCTGGGGAAGAGTTTATGCTTTCCTTATGCAGTGAACATAGGTATTTGTTGCTGAGCTGAGCCAGGCATTGGATCTCATCTAATATGATACTATTATATATTCATAAAGGCCTTAATTGTCGGTTTTGGTGAAATTTAGTGAAAACTCAAACCCACAAGCTTCAGAGAACTTTCTGAAGGCAAACTTTCTGCAATGTTAACTTCCTGAATTTGTGGATTTGTTGAAACTACAGAGAAAGAACTGTGTACTGTGTATATTCATTTCTGAAGCATCTCAACACACTTTTGAATTTATCTAAATCAGATTAAGATGGCTGCAAGCCACTCCACATGGCTTTAACAAACCTTATTTATTACTATTTTTTTTTTGTATTCTGAGGTAAAGCTAATTTGGTTCATCTTTCCAGAGGGCATAATTGGATTTAATATGTCCAGCAGCAGTGCTGGTTGAAGAAATGCCTGCCTCAGCACAGCAGCTTGCTAACCCTTCAGTTGTGCCAGTAGAAGCTATGTGGGGGTGCCATATTATGTGCTGATTTAGTGGAGTGACCAGATTTTTTTTTTTTTAAACAAATGACACTGTAGTTCCTTTTTAAATCTGATCAAGTTTACAACAGACCACACAAAGATCCTGTTGGAACAAAAAAACAAAAGAAGTGGCAACTTTGGAAATAGGTTTTGTTGATGAAGAAAACATCTTCTTGCTTCTGTGGAGACAGATCTTTTGTTCTAGTCCTCAGTACTGCTAGAGACTAGAACTTTTTTCCCATCCAGTCTTAAGATCAGCATCATTTGAATTGTAACAAAGTAGACCAGAACTCCTGGCTAGCAACTATACAATATATGCAGGTTCTTCAGTGATCACCTAGTATTTAAAATAAGTAATCATTTGCAAGGAGTGTCAATTTTTGAACATCATGCTACTGCAAGCAGATATTTATTTTATAGAGCTGGTTTATTTGCCTGTTGAGTATTACAATATGGTGCAATATTCAACATGTTTTGTTTTAGTTTAACGTAAAAATGAAAAGTCTCTGTGGACTTGAAATAAGCTTTCTAATTAAAAAATAACATTTTCTTATCTAGAGCTTAATTTCTTTGCTAATATTGCTAATCCATATATAGGGGCAAAAACCAACTGATTTCAGTTCATCTTCTGGAACAGAATTGCATTTGTTATTTTACAGATGCCTGTGTTAGGCATGTGGTTGTTGCCGTAATAGAATTAAGTCAGGCAGGCATTTAGTTTTCCTTTGCCATCAAAGTCTGAGGCCTTTACTGCAGAGTAGAGGCTTGGTGTGTCAGGAAGCACATGGAGCAATGCTTATAACAGCTTAGTAGGGGTATCTGAACGAAAGCAATTGTATTGATTAGGAAAAATAAACAGTAAAAGCAAAACACTGCCCTTTGGCTGTTTTGTGTAGAATTGTATATTTTTTGTTGTCTTCAAGTCTTGTGCTGTCAGCACCTTAATTTTATGTTGATGGTGTGGAGTGCTATTGTTGTGTTTTAACACATAAGGCACAGCTGAGGTTTTGTTTATGTGACAGGGGAGAGCTGTTTCCTTTTCCTCTCAGTTGTGGCCAAGACAGAGGTAGTTCTTGCTGAGGGGAATGAGGAAGAGCGGTCTCCGGTTACCCACTGCAGAAAAAGAACCCTTAACAGCGAGTAGGAACCTATTTAACCTGCTCTGGTATCTGCAGTTTGCACCCAGTGGTGCCTGAAAGGCACATTCAGTAGAATGTCTTTGCTAAACTTAGAGTAGCAAAGGGGTTAAACAAATTAAATAAAGATGTAATTTGCCCCTCCAGAGCCAATGCTGTGGGCTGTGCACTTCAGAAGAAGATGACAGCACTACATCAGGTGCTGTATTGCAGCACTTCCAGCATGTCTCTGTTGCCCAAACCATTGATATTTTGTATTATTAAAGGGTGAAGTAAGAGGAACCCAAACACTGTCAGTGGCATATATGCAAACTTACTGCTGGCAGCAGGGTTCCTTGGTTGTCAAGGACATGACATGAAGCCCTAATTATGGAGACACTCCTTTGCCTTCATTGACGTAACTTAAAAAATTGTTGATGCATAAGAAAGCAAGTCCACCTTTCACATCCAACTTTCAGCAATCCAGAATAACCAGACTAGCCATAAGTAGTAAGTCAGCAGACATGATTGTCACTGAAGGAGAGCTCCAAGACAGGAAGATGTTAATTTAGAAGTTTGACTTTTTAGGGTGGAAATAGACTTCTTTTTTGGGTAGAAATACAGTCCTAGGCAACATAATATGAGTTCTTTTATAAAAAACAGTTTGTGCTAAGGCACTGGAGATCTTGAATTTTGCGTGAATTATGGTTTTGATGTTTGGGACAATTAAATCATATATGGTCATAGAAAAAACCAACCAGTGGATAATAAGTATTTTCTACTGAAGTACTTTTGTAGCTCACTGAAAGAACTGAAGCTTTGATTTTTCTTTTACAGATGACTGGTAGATATGAAATGTATGCAGAAAAGCTTGCTGAAGCAATCCAGCCTTACTTTATACCCAATATCATCAAAGAATAAGAGAGAACATCTCATTACACTCAGATGTTACAAGACAAATTCGAAGTTACTGTGGGATAATAGCTTTACTGTGAATCACAAGTTGTTGTTTTAAAACATGTTGTCAGTTTAATTTCATGTAACCAGCTTTAATTAATAGGATTCAAAACTGTGTTACGTAAAATAATTGAAAATGGCTTCTTGAGTGTTGTTACTTACACTAATGTCTGAAGTTTTGTTCCTTGCTAGAAATACATCCAGTGTTTTTCTAGTGTAGAAACACATACAGTGTACTGTGATGTAGTTGATAGAGAGGATGAGTTCAGAGGATATGAAACTTTTTATGTAAGCTTTGCATTGTACATCTATTTATTTCCACTTTCCAGTTTTTACCCTCTGCCCAAATGCATAATTTAGGGAGAAAGGAGGCAGAAATTGTTTTCATCTGGGTTTTGTTTGCTTTTTCTGCTTATGAACTACTTGGTGCAGTTCTGTTATAGCTGAGTAATGTCCCAGACACCCCCATTATTTGAAGATCTGTGGGTGCTGTAAAGCAAGACCGCTTTGGTTCTGTTGCCTTTTACACAACCACAGCTGGATCAGTGTCTTTGATGGGCCCCTTCAAGGTGCAGAAGTTGTGCTCAGAGAGATGCTTTGGTACCTTCTGAAGCTCAGTGCCCTGAAGGGAAGCAGAAATAGAGACCCTGGCAATGCATAGGCAAGGCTGGGGCAGTTGGATGCTTTTCACTGTGAACAGAAAGCTCACGATGGGTAAGGAAAACTCCTTCCCTGGGGCTGCACTCCAGTAGGATATGTGGTGGTTGCAGAGTACACAAACCAGCTGTGGAATAAAGGTCCTAATGATACATTTGCTATTCTTAGGTAGTACTGTATTCTGAAATTTTGCAATGAAATCTGAAATTTTTGTTCAGGCAATGCAGACTGAATACAGCCCAGCAACTGAATTTATAGCTGTAATAAATATTTGAAGTCTTGTTCTTATCCAATTTACAATTTCAGATTTTCAAAAACATTTTTCCTAATAAGTTGTTAATAAATACACTTGCTACATTATGTTACAGGGTTATCTGTGAGTTTAACCTTTATTGAGAATGGCTTAATTACAAATAAAAATATATTTATGTATAAAATCCCTGCATGTAAAATCCCCTTCCTTTGCTATTGACATCCTGACAGAAACAAAGCAACTGAACATTTTCAGAATGAGTGTTTTGATAGACAGTCTTGTAATGGGAAACCAAGTTTCAGAAAATGCAGATGTTCTGAATGCTTGTGCAGTGAGCTGCTTTTTCAGCTGAACTTGTGTCATATACACTTTTCGCTTGGCTTTTACTTCTTCCTTGTGTTTTCATCTGTAGCTGTACACGATCCTGTTGTAACAGTGGACCTGTCCTTTTGTCTGCACTAGCTTAGACAGCTTTGTTTATCTTTCACTTTTGTTGAAGCATTTAAACCCTGGGTACCAAACACTTACTAGTCAATATTGTTACACTCATCTGTGCACTTCAGGACACTTAGCTTGCCCTTAAGCTCATGTTTTCTATAAGCTCAGGATTCACTTTTGGTAACAGAAACAGTAAGATGCTAACTGTCAATTACAAGCCTTTTGTGAGAACTGATTTAACTAATCAGGCCTTCTCTAAGATAAATCCTCTGGCAGTTTAATGGTATTGAATTAACTACCTACCTGAAAATGCATGGGTTAAGGAAGTACTCTTAACAGCCTGCAGCTTACATACCTGTTAGTTATTAACAGAGCTAATACAATCTCTCTAAATCAAACATCATGATTTTTGCCCTGGACATAAAAATTCTCAGATCAGGAGTCTTCTGGTTACTTACTTTGGAGGAGTTGAAAGGCATTATTTACAATAGGTTTTGTACCTTTCTTCTGGAGGGATTCTGCTGCTGGCACTGATGTACCGGTTCTACACAAATCACATCCTACCTCTTACTCATTTTGCAGCTGTCAGTGCCAGAATGTATTTAAACTTCACCAACGATAAGCAAAATTTGACATGCAAAATTTCCTGTCATGTACTTTTGTTTGGAATTTTTTAAGGGTTGCTGCATTTTAGATGTCTGTTACCATTTTTTGCCTTTGTACAAAGGAGCACTCTTGATTCTACTAAGTACTTAGTGAACACTGTATAGATACTTTCCAGTTAGTCAACAACTGATGAAAGAAAATGTTTATCTTGGTAAAAAAACTTTCTATGCTGAAAGTAGATTCCTATTTATTATATCTACCAGTAAATAACAATATCCTTTTACTGTTATTCCACACGGTTCCAGAACTTGAACAGTTCTTTTCCTAAAACTATGCCAGAGGTGTGGGATCTCTGTCCTAAGTGCAAATTTTCCTAGTTTTATATCAGTGCTGATTTTCCTACTCACTTTCATATAGCCAGGACTGAAGATTGAGACTTACAGGAAATTATGATGGATGAAGCTGAAAATAAGTGGCTTTTTCTTACACTTTAGAGTGCTCCTTGTGTAGCAGAGGAAAGGGCTATGAATGGGCTGCTACCACTTTCACTTAATGTCTCAATACAGCAAAAACTTAATCCAAATACAGCTGTAGTATAAGAGCTAGAAAAATCTAAGTTCCTGCCTTCTTACTTGTAGCAGAGATGCTTGTATTTCCTCTTTTCTTAATTGATTTTAGCTCTTCTTAGAAGGTCACTGACTAATACCAACAGCAAAATTTGGCTCAAATTAAGATTCAGCATTTTAGCTATAATGTAGTAGATGCTGTCATATATTTACACTTTACACACAAAATATATACCATTAGTTTGGATGATAATTTTCTGCATTTGCTTAATAAGTTTAAAGTTCATATTTAGAATGGATTCTGCAGAAACTGGCACATGTGGGTGGCATAACATTCAGAGCTTTTTCCAAAGAGCAATAAAGACTTTCAAGTGCAAATAAAATTTTTCCACTTAAACTTTTGGAGCAATATGGAGCTCTGAGCACTCATCCAAGAGGATTTAGCCAAGAGATGGATTTTGTAGTGCAAGGGAGTAATTCCAGTATTGCAGTGCATAAACGCTAAATCTCTGTTAATTTGGTACATGGGAAGTTTCCTACATTGCAGGCAATACTGATGAGCCAATAAGGCATTTTTTTGTTATTTAAAAGTGGTTTAAGTTAATATTTTTTTCCTTTTATAATACTCTGCTGAACTTCAAATCCATAGATTTTGGATGAAGAGCAGCCCTTGATGCTTTGACAGAGAGAGAAGCAGGTATTTTTTATTTTTTTTTCTTTGTTTACCTAAACCTATGTAAATATTATCAAGTGTTAAAGTTCATAAATGTGGTGCTTTTTTCTTATGTGTTTAATTTTAAAATAAGCTGAAAGTGAACAGGCTCTGTGCCTGTAGTTTAGAACTGCTGTCAAATGTGCAATGTTGAAAATTAGGAAAAAAAAATAAAACCAGAAACAAACCAACCGGAGACAGACATTGCAAAATCAGATACATCATCAGAAAAAAAAAAAAAAAGGTAAAGACAGCATTGCAATATAGGTCCTGTCAATGTCTATAAAGCCTCCCTTGTTGAAGGTCCCACTGCAGTTCAGGAGTGAGGTGTGTGCAGGGGAGTCCTGAGACAAGCAGCCAGCTGCCATGCAGGCTGTGCAGGAAGGGGCAGGAGTGTCCTCTGTGGATGTCAGCTGTCTGTGTAGATGAACAGAATATCTTCATCAGTGCCATAACTTGTCCTGGCTTCCTCGAAGTTACTGATGCTGGTGCAGCATGTTCCTGGTAAGGAGGAACAAAATGTTATGAAAAATTCAGAAGGATTTGCTATTGAAAGGTTCTTACACTGGATGTAACAGCCTCCACAAACAAAACTAGTATATAGACTAGACCCAGCAGCTTAGGTTACAGCTTTATTGGGTAGATTTTTTCACCTTAAAGAGCTCGCTGAAGTAATGCTGCAAATAGGTACTCAGTTGGCCCTTCTGTTACATTCTGCACACACAGTTCAGCATCTCTCACTAACCCATCTGAAAGCCAAACAAGCCATTTGCTAGAATGCCTATATGAATGCTTCAACTAAATCACACCACAAAATGCGGCACTGATGTAATTAATGTGGCAAAACCCCTTCTGACAAATTGGGTAACAATGCTTGAAATGCCTGCACACTGTGAGGGGAGGTCCAGCTGTGGCTCTGTGTTAGACTTGTTAGTAGTGCACTGGCTGAGAATCCATCCAAAAGGGACAGGCTACTTACGGTCAGCATAGGCAGGGTTATTGTAGTAAATACTCCCTGAGGCTTTGTTGTAGCCACATAACACTATGAAATGGCCCTGGTAGTCAGGGCTCCTGCAGAAGCACTTCTGTCCAATGGGAAGGAAGCAGCAGTATTTGACAGGACTTGAGCAAAGATCACACAGTAGCAGGACTGCGTTCACAAGGACGATGGCTACGTGACCCTGGGACAGGTGGTTTTGGATGTCTTGAACGGTTACTGTGCTGCAAGGAAAAAAACAGACACACTTATTGAAAGAGGCTGGCCTAAAGGAAGTGCGTGGTGGTGGACAGTGCAGCTGGCACAGCTACTTCTGTATCACAGGTACAGGTCTTTGCTGTTAAACCCTGAAGGCTTCGCTATGGACAAAGCCTGACAGAACCTGCAGCATTCAAGGCCTTTTCATTTCATTGCTGCTACTGAAGTGCAGAACAACGGCTCTGGATTCTGCAGTAACACATTCTGAGATGACATTCACATCAGATGCCCCAGAGAAGAGAATAAAGGAACTGGCAACTCAGTAACTTGAGGCATTTCTGCTGTAGGAAAATTTTAAGTGAAGTGTTCTCTCTTGTGGTTAGAAAAACTTATCTCTGAAACACCAAATCTTTATTGACTGAGTGGTTAAATATTGTGTAACCACTAACCAAATTAAGATGTGCCCAAATTTGCCTGTGTCACAAAGGACTGTGTTTCTCCCAAGCTGCAGTTTTGAATCACCTGATACTCTTGAGGCTTTATTTCTACAGTACCTCCTACAGAGAGTAAGTATCCACCAAACATAACCTATAACCTCATCTGTTAAATGCTGTCCTTCACTGAGGCAGATGGTATGTTCTGTATACATGAGAATTTCATCACTTGGATCTGTTCCAGATGTCTGTGCTGTGTGCACCACCTGATTGTACTTATGTGCTTTTTATTTCATCTTTTCCAGTGTCACTTCCCCACTCTGATGCCCCAGCCTCGGTACTGCACAGGTAGATAGGCCCTCTGTCCCTGCCTTAATCAAGGCCACAATCTTGCAAAAGCAAGAGGAACTGAGTGTCCATTCTGTCCTGTCACAGCTGTAGTTGGAGTGATGGTGACTCCACGCGTGTTAGAAAGGGCACTTGATTCTGCTAAATGTAAGTTACCCTCCAGCATTCAAATGCTGTTGCGGCTGCCCCATATCCTGTCTTCTTTGCTTACCCCTAATCATTTACCCCACTTCGACAACAGGCATCCAAATCCAGCTTCCCTGTAAAAAGGGACGCAGCTCAAGTTGGATACTTAGTCCTTTCCCAATAGAATTTCACTGCTGGTTGTGAAACAATTCTGCAGTTTTTCCATTTCTTCTGGGTTTGCAGTTCTTTCATGGAATTCCTTCTTTCATGGTCCCCTTGGCAAAAGCTCCTATGCTAACTTGTACTTTGCATGTTTGTGTAGGAACAGAGATCCATAATGTTTGCATAGCTCTGGGAACAACGAGTTCTGTACCCACACAGAATTCTCCTTAATTCCAGCAATGGCCAGTTAGAGTGCTGTAGGCACTCCCTACTGCCTAAGTGTAATGGATAACCAAATTCAAAACATAAACAGTCAGCTCCTGTCAGCATTTTCATATCACTTATTTTACATCATGGCTAATTTTTCTTCAAGCTTCATTATTAGCTCTTGGTGTGCATGGGGTTTTTTGAGACAGACATAGTAGAAGGACACTAATTTGCAAAAAAAGGCTTAGGGCTTGATTTCAGTCTCTTTCAGCAGTTTAGCTTGGTGCCTCCAAGAAAAGCAGGGGCCCACAGAATCTCCAAAGAGAAAGAAAACTATAAGCTTACCATTTCTCCACCAGCACCTTGCAGTCTTTGGCTTGTGCAAAGAGCTGATTCACTCGATTCTCTTCTGTGTCAAAGTGCTTCCTGTAAAATGACTGTGGAAATAACAGAAATTCTGAACTGGAATGGTGTTTACCTTGGGTAATCCACCACTTAAGAGTCTGCTACAAAGGGCCTGCATAAGTTGGAGATCTGGCTATGGGATAGAAGGTCTCTCCCTTAGCTCACTGGAAGCAGGACAAGGACTTCTGCTCTGAATTACAAAATAAATTCGCTCCTGGTCAGTTATTGTTGCAGTTTCTATCCAGTGGCTGTTCAGCTGCCTACATGAGAGAAGCCTGTCTTGTTTCCCAGGGGAAACTGGGCAGGAGCTTGTATTAAAGCCACTGCTGCTACAGGCCCTCCTTGGCCCTTTGTTCGCAGTCCTGGAGAGGCCAAGCTCTTAGTGGATGGGAGGCTGAGTTCCCCTCTCACCTCTAGAGGTGGATCTTCCAGGTCAAGGCTGAGGCACGGTGATGGGGAAAGTGTGGAAGCTAAACACTGCTGCTGCCCAGGCTGTACCTGTTCTGTAGATAAATACAGGGCTTCAGTCTCCAAGGCTGTCAAATAGGTTGGAACCTTTTATGAACACTACATGCAAACTTTTTAAAAATTCAAAAGATGGAATCAATACGTGGGATCATACTGCCTTTGGAACAGATTTGTGCCACCTTTGGCAGTAGGTCAAATTAACCGTGGTTGACTTGTCAGTAGCACAGCAGAGCTTTTATAGCATGATACTTGGGGCTTTTAAAGCTGCCTGCTCTTCCCCTACAGATGAGAATACTAACCTGATTTTTGTAGCCCTTGTCCACTCCGAGTGTCTGGGTGCAAAATTTATGCTTAACTCCGAAGTGCCGCATTAGGTAGGCCAGGTCAATCGTCCAGATACTCTTTGTTAACTGGAGTTCCTGGATGGCTTTCTGAAACTCATCATTGTCCAAATGATTCAGGTACCTATGGTATTAGGAAAGGCAGGGGAAGGGAAGCACAGATCTTAGGAGAAGTAAAATGTGTGCTGTAGCCCAAGCCTCTACATCACAGCACATAAAAACTGAAGGAATGGGCTTGGCTAAGAAATAACAAAAAAAAAAAACCAAACCACCAAACCAACCCACAAAAGAGACAGAAATTTAAGGGAAGGGAATAGGGAATATTTAACTGGATTTATTGCTGACTTTTTAAAATTGGAAATGTGTGGTGCCTTGACTGTTTCAGAGTGTTAGAAGTGTACAGGTGCTGTACCAGAGGCAAGCTGGTATAGAACTCTGTCCTGAAGGATTTACAGTGTAAATGTACAAGTGTATTAGAGCCAACACAGAAAGAAGAGTTAAAAGACTAATACTTCCTTCACGCAATAGATGGATTTCAAAAGGAGGAGCCGTAAAGGAATTCAGTAAATATTTAGAGGACACTTGTCTTAGGCACTGATGACACAAAAGGAAGAAAAGGGGAGATGAAGTCAGGAGGAAGCTTGGGACAGGCTGCAAAGGGGCAGGGCGAGGCAGTTACAGGGAGTTCTGAAAGTAAGAAAACAAATGGAAGTAAATGATAAAAAATAAAAAGAGACCGGAATTGAGAATGCAGGGCAAACAACGTCAGATCAGCAGGGTGAGAAGATTAATCTTGGAAGCTGAGTTTTGGGCAGACTGGATTGGCAAAGAGGTAAAGGGAATATAGGTTAACAGTAGTCAAGATGGGAAATTACCAGCACACGGACTAACGTCTTGGCAGAAGGGATGGAGAGAAATGAAAATCTTCTGCTTCATATCTACTAAGTGGACATCTAAATAGGTATTTCTCCTGCACCTAAGCTCATGTTCCTCTGTGGAAGGAAAGAGGAGTTCAGCAGGACAGCTACTAGTTCAGAAAAAAGTAAAACTAAAAATAAAACAAAAAAACACCCCAAAGGGCAACACAGTTTTGAAGCTGAAACTACTCCTGGAACACAAACATTCATCCCACCAGCTGGGGGCTTAGCAGGACAGAGGTAGTACACGTACAGCACACACTCATAAACTGGGATACACCTACCCATCATTTGAAAACACAGAAAGGAATCAGGTGAGTCACAGCTAACTATCAGTTCTGAATTGTAACAACAGGAAAGAGGCAACACTTTCTATGAGCTTATGCGTGTCGTAGAGCTGATTTGGTATTCTGCATCTGTCTAATCAGTCAATTGTTCAAAAAGGTCTGAAGTTCAGTTTACTTTCCCTTGCTCCTGCCAGAGAGCTGGGTCAGGCCCAATCAGCAGTCACTGTCCAAGGGTATCTCAAAAACTGCTGCTCTCCCTAAGACTGAACTCATGGCTGCTTCAACACACCTCTTCTCCCTGGGATTTGCTTTCTGCTATCCCTCCCCATGGAATGGGATTTCCCACACTAAGAGAGCCACTTACTGAAGCACCATCCTGGAGCAGGCCAGCCCGCAGTCCCAGTGGTACAGCTGCTGAATCACTGGCACTTTCAGCTGGATGCAGTCAACTGTGTGAGTAGAACACGAACGATGTCAATCCATATAGGAATGTTTTGCCATGCCACTAAAAGTCAGCCTGTCCTCAGTACTACAGCCACAGAAACTTAGGAACATGTTTTTGTCTGATTGGTAGGTAGATTTTTTTTCTTTCTTAGGGGAACATACTTTTAGTATTTCTGTATAGGTAAGTATTTGGTTTAATCTTGTACCCCTTTATTGTTCCATACCTAGATCACTGCATTTCCACCCCCTTTTCCCTTGGAAGTTTCTTTTTTTTTTTGGTGGGATGACATACCCACCAACCCTCAGCTGAAACTGTATCTCCTGGATAACAGCAGGTAAGACACAGGTATTCATCCTTTCTCTTGTGTCTGAATATACTTCTGTGCCACAAGAGGAGTTAAACCAAACTGGGAGAAAACATACCAAGACCTCTGGGCTGGAATCTCTTAGAAGTCCCACAGATTTAAGCCTTTTCTATAGATGTCTTTTTTTCTCAGGGATGGTAATTTACAGAATTTTAACAAAACTCACAAGTTAAAACTCACAAGTGGCACCAGTTGCCCTTTTGTATTAATTCCATCAAAACCTCAGTAGAGAGGGGAAATTAATAATATCTACCAAAATGTCCCAAAATACAAGCTCCATCCTCTGCCTTAGTTTTTATTTTTATGGAGTTGGCAATGTGGTGGTTTCAGTTTCAGGAACACCCTCACCACCGGCAGGACTTGAAGAGCTGTGCCTGTCATTGCTACTTCAGCACTGACCAAAGTGAGTTAATCACAAAGGGCTTTTCTCAGTAACCTTTGATCTAGAAAGGACCTTAGAGCAGTTTTTTTAACAAGGTCATCTACATTTTATGATGGAAATAAAAATGCATTTGACATCATGTGGACTTGTCAAGTTTTGATGTAATACTATTTATATTTTTCCTAGTTGTGCCCCTGTTTAATCATGACTAGTGGCATACCAGTTGATATATTCAGTCTTTTTAATTCATCTAGCTTAAGGTGATCTCAAGTATCATAACAAAAAAAAAAAAAAACAAAACCCAAAGAAAATCAATTCCCACTTGTCCTCAAACCAGGACTTCTTAAATGTTTTATCATCATTTTTTCTTGGCATGTTATGAATCAGTCCCCTTTTTGTTAACAGCCAGGGCCTCTAGCAAGTCCCACGTTAACCAAGGGGTACATATTTTCTACGTGAAAGCTTCAGAGAGCACTAACAAGTTTTCTTGACCGTTCAGTTTCCAATCACCTGTTTCCCAACACACCCAGAGCTCTTCAGGGATGGCTGTCGGCTGTCCCAAGACGAGATACCAGCCCATGCCTGTAAATCACCCTGCGAACCCCGCTGCGGTTTGCCAGATCCCCGCCGCCACGACCTTAACGACGGAGCCGGCAATTCCACATCGCTGCTGCGGGCGAAACCCGCAGCACGGCGGCTCGGGAGGACGGAGAGGCGGCCGGGGGCTCCGGCGGGGCCCTCAGGAGCCGTCCGCCGTGACCACTCCTAGACCCGTTCCGCGGGCGGACCCCGCCGCCCCCCCGCCCGCGGAGGCCCCGCCGCAGCGCCAAGCACCGGGCTGGGCGAGCCGCACTAACCTGGCGGCGGCTCCCCGGCCTCCCGGGGGCTCTTCATGGCGGTGGCGGCACCCGCCGCCCGCTCACGGCCGGCCCCGCCGAGCCGGCGGCACAGCCCCGGGGCCCGGCGCTGGCTCCTCCCGGAGGCGGGGGCTGAGGGGGGCCGGGCCCCGGGGTGCTTGCCCCGTGCCGTGGCGGCGGGGAGAGCGGCGAGGCAGGCGAGCGGGCAGGGGCATGACACGGCGGGCGGGGGGGCGCGCGCGGCCCTGCCCCGGGCACGGGGCACCGCGGGGCTGCCGGGCTGGCCCCGGGCGGGAGCGGACGGGACGAGGCCGCGCCGCCCCCAGCGCCGCGTTCCGGTTCCGGCGCGCGGAGCAGGGCGGGAGGCGGCGGAGGCCATTAGCGGAGAGCGCGGGCGGCGCTGGGCGGTGAGTGCCGGCCCCGGGCCGTGTCCCCCTGCCGGGCCTTTTCGCTTCCCCGGGCGCTGTTGGGACGCGTCCGAGCGGCGCCGCATCCCCTGAGGGCGCCGGGTCAGAGCGGCGGTGTGCGGGAGGGCTGGGGTGACCCCGGCTCCCTCACGGCAGGGCCCGGTGCTTGGCGCTGCGGCCCCCGAGCGCGGCCGTGCTGCCTGCTGGGCTCGCAAGGGCCATACCGCTGTGGGATGTACCTGGGGCTCTTCCTACGGAGATACGAGTGGTTCGTTATGTGGTACTTAAAAGTGAATTTCCTGGAAGAGACCTGGAAATGACTGGCTAATATCAATAGTCTATTATTAATAGTCTATTAATATCAATAGTCTATTAATAATAGTAATATATTAGTCTTTCCATGGGCACGTCTCTGGAGAAGTGTTATTGATGCATAGTCAGAGCGTTATGTTGTGTTTAAGTGTGAGAAAATTGGTGCTTTACACTAATGGGGAAGATGATGGATTGCGTAGGTGGAGCTTATTCTACATATTTCTTTGGAATAACAGCTTTTGTTTTCCTTTTGCCTCAGGTGTAGAGCCACAGCACTGCAGCCATGTCGATTGGAGTGCCAATCAAGGTCCTGCACGAGGCAGAGGGCCACATTGTGACGTGTGAGACCAATACAGGAGAAGTTTATCGAGGCAAACTAATCGAAGCTGAAGACAACATGAATTGTCAGGTATCTTTTGCTTCACAAGGATGGAGGGAAGGTTAGCTGATCTGGGCCTGGGAAGGCTGAAAATTTGATTAAAAGACTGTTGCTTTTAGTCCTGGGATAAAGAAAACTGTGCTCTGCTTCTTACCGTGGTGAAGTGTATTCATCATTACAGAGTGCTCCAAAGAGGCCAGAGGTTATTTCCAGTTTCAGAGTAGGATTGGGCATCCCTGTCAGTAAGATTAGGGATTTTAAGATTCTGTCCTGTGAACAGTGTTTTTCTGGAGTTCTTTATTTAAGGCCATTGAGTATAAAGAATAAAAAAACCTTGATTTAAGAAATGGAAGTTTGTTTAGTGCCCGTTACTTTAGTCATTTCAAGAGGGCCTAATTTTGACTTCAGGCAAGTGATTGTTGAAATCAGAATGCTCTCCTAATAGTTACTACTTGAAGAGCCTTATTAAAACTATTTGCATATGAGAAAACAAAAATGATGACGCTGATAAAGCTAATGTGTAAACTGAGGAGAAAGCAGAAGTCCTGGGCAGCAGGCATGGAGTATGTTTAAATGGTCGTGATGCCTTGTGTCACAGCTGAGGCCTTTCTAAGCACTGACTGATTTTTACCTTCCAGATGTCCAACATAACAGTGACATACAGAGATGGACGGGTTGCACAGCTTGAGCAGGTGTACATCAGGGGCAGCAAGATACGGTTTCTGATCTTACCAGATATGTTGAAGAATGCTCCTATGCTAAAGAGCATGAAGAATAAAAACCAGGGTTCTGGAGCTGGGCGAGGGAAAGCAGCTATTCTCAAAGCTCAAGGTATGTACAATTTGTTCATGGTCCCTCCCCCTATTTTTCTGTAGAACTGGAAAACTCATCTCTGTCACTGAGGAGATTAAGCAGTAAGAAGCGAAAAGATTACTGATTCATACAGTGTTTTTCTGTATGTTTCATCTTACGGTGGGAGTCAAGACTCAGATTGTCCCAATTATCTGAATGTGTAATATTGATGCAACAATAATTTAGAGGTAGTGAGTAGTCTTGTTAAATAGAGCCTTTCTTTTAAACTTAAGAGTTCTTTTTTCCAGCAATTGTGACCATTCCACTGTTTGGAGTACTTAGGGAAGGATTCAGGTGTTCTTGTTAAGCTTTTGTAGGAAAACAACTTTATTTATAAAGATGGTACTTAAGCTACTGGAAAGCTGTAATTATTAGCTTTTCTGTAGTTCTCTCTTATTTTTGCCTTTCTCGGGGGCTCAGTCTAGTTATTAGTTAGCTGAGTAACAATGATGTGCCACAAAGCCCCTGATTAACTTCAGTGTGCAGTAACGTTTAAGTGGGGGAGTAACTTACTGAGTAGTGTTGCAAAACCTTGCAAGAATGTGGGGTTTCAAATCTCTTGGGTGACACAGATTTGTGTGTCAGATGGAACATGAGATGTATGAACATGTACTGCAGTTGTTCTGAGGAGACAGACTGTGGGACCATTAGGTTCTGGTTCTTCTCACAGAAAGCTTCTTGCTCTCACATCACTTTCTGAGCATTTCCTTGCTTCTGAGCAAGAGACCTTGAGTGTTGTTGATGTTTTGCTTGTCAGTTGTTGAGATAAATATGCAGGTATGTCAAATTCATGTAATTCCTGATGTTTTCTTTCTTCAGTGGCTGCAAGAGGAAGAGGCCGTGGTATGGGCCGTGGCAACATCTTCCAGAAGCGAAGATAATTTTGGTCTTGGCCAAATTGCTTTTTTTAATAGGGGTGTTAACTTGACTATGTATGCATTGGTATCAGTTTTGTTTAATAAATGTTTCTGACAAAAACTCGTGTGCTTTTACCTGACAGGACAATTCTTGGGCAAATACACTGTAGGTTGATTTCAAAATCAAGCCAGCTTTGTCTGGAAAGTAGTGGATTTTGTTATATCTAGGTTTGACCACTTTGTGTGATGCGTTGGTTTTTAAAGATCATTATGTTTCCTTTTTCTTGTTTAATCCTGCTGTCATTTATTCTCTAAAGAGTTAGAAGGCATTCTTAATGAATAATTTTAAGTCATACATTATAAAGTCTTATTAGCAGCTGCATTTATGGAAAATACAGCAAAACAGAGGGAGCTTCCTGAGAAGCAGAGCACTGTGTTCTTTTGCTTTGTATGGACCTACAGTAGATAGAGGTCCATCTTCAGATCTGTATATTGAACTTGTATTCTTGCTTTTCTTTTTTTTTCTCTTCGGATATGGGGAGAAATTTTCGTTAGGAGCACACAACTCTGATAGCCCGGATCTATATTTGCAGTGAAGAAATCTATTCTGACTTTCTTAGCAGTTTTTCCCCGTGTCTGGGAAAAGATGACAACATAAAATAGGCATTTTCCGGGATAAATTTGAAATGTTTTGTAGGTTTGAAAGGTGGTGCAGGTGTATGGGGAAAGTCTTATAAATAGTTATCCATTAAACACAGCTCAATACAAATGCTAATGTTTTGAACAAAACTCACGATCAACTTCAGCTTTTGATCTTATTATCTATACACAGTTGTGTATAGATCAGCTGATCTGCAGGAAGCCAAATGTAGCTGTAATTTCAGTTTACTTTGCTTAAAGTGTAGCAAGGTTGCTTTTAGTGACTTAAATGGTTGAAATGTTTAAATGTAACCCTTCTGTACCTAATCACATACTTGCTTGCAGTCAATTACCAGTCTGTACACACAAAAGAGCTGGTCTTGCTTTTCTGCTCGGATGCTGTGAAGACTCCCTTGTGTGCAGACAGGAAAGTTGAACTCATGTATTAACTTGTTGAATTGTGTGTAAATAAAGCTGTATTTGGTCTCACATCACTAGGGAAAACCCTGCTGCATGTTCTTCTGGGTGGTAGTGATCCTAAATATTTGCAGTGGAAACTTCCTTAGAGTGTGTTTAAGGGATACTTGAGCTTAACTACAGAAGCGTTGTAGTGTCATCTTACACCTCTCCTGGGGAATGCGTCCAAAAGACGGCAGTCCTCACAAACAGGGACTGTTTCCAGTAGTGGTGATGGGTCACCTGTTTTAAAGTCCCTGTTCAATCTTGAGCAATGCCAAGCTGCTGTTCTCTCAGCAGTGGATGTGGTGTTCAGCAGCACTGAGGGCAGGGAACAACCACGAGAGAAACAGTAACCCTCCTCAGGAGGTTCGATGGAACAAACTCTGTATCTGCTTTAAGAAGTTTGAAGTAACATCTCTAATGCCTATCAGCTTTGAACAGGATACTGGATTTTGCATAAACAAAAAGCTTTGTATTATGGCTTCAGGTTGAGGCTGAGTCTCAGATGAACTGTTCACAAAGATACCATGAATTTAACTTAAAAATGTTGAAGTTTCATGCTGGTAGGAATTTAAGTCCCAGCCAAGACAAACATACCACTTAGCAATTTCTGACTGGAGCAACTGGAATGCTAGTTTGTTACAGGCTGCTTTGCAGAGCCTTCCTGTGATGCGTGTATGCTTACAGTGTGATAAATTAAAATTTCCTTCTCACAGATGAGATCTCATTCACTAGATGGCTCTGTTGGGAAGAGAGTGAAGCTCAAGAAACCAGAACCCTCTGAAAAGGAAAGATGCAAGAAATGTGACTTCTGCTATAAAATCCATAAACTCAAGACCTATTACTAACTAGCATGAAAATACTCAGCTCATTTTCTTTCTTCTTCAGTGTTCCTAGAGTGCTGGCTTCCTGCAGGGCTGGGTTATTCCAGCTGCTGGTTGATGCTGTGTTTCCCTGGTACTTGGCTAATTGGGCATATGCACTTAGGTTGTGTAGATTCCTCAGTTCAGTAACTTAAGCAATCTGTTTCCCTGGGATAGCAGATACTAAGGAGAGATGCAGCTGTTTTTAAATCTGCACTTATTTGTCACTTTTTTTAAATCACAGATTGCAGCATTTCTTTTCATTCTTTACCATCACTTTGTGTGTGGGCTTGTAAATCTCTCTGTTCAATGGGTTCAGGGCTCTCCTTAGCTTCCTGCTTTTGACAGAGAGAGACAAGCACTGGCCTAAAGCTTTGTTCTAAACTTGCCCCTTTGATAACACCAGTGTAGGTACCCTTGGAGTACTTGTGGGACAGCGAGTCTGTACTGTAGCCATGCAAAATGGTGCGTGGAGAGGTGCAGGTAGAAATTCACCCAGTCTTCCAGTGTCAAAACCAGACTTGTGCTCTGATATGGAAACAGGGCATAACATCAGAGAAGAGTTAGGGAAAGTATCACTTGAAAAAATTGCTTTGCACAGAACTGCAGGATCTTTCCTCAGTGACCAGGTGCTTTCATCCCATACATGTGCAGTTCTTCTCTCCAGGTGTGTCTAACATATTTAATCCTAAATTTGTACTTTTCTTAAGTTCATTTTTCAATGCTCTTCAGAAGACCTCTTCTAGAAGGGCAGAATGGAGTGGGAAATGTGAATTTCTGGTGCTGGTGGTCAGGATAACTGTCCACTCTGTATCACTTTGCTACTTGAGCTTTACAGTGAGCTTTCCTGTAAAATAGACGTGTCCTATTTCTTTTGCCAGTAAAATGTGAGCAAGGGTGGAAGACCGATGTCCCAGTGGAGCAATGGTTTGGTAAGGTAGCAGTGGGCGGAATTCTGAGGTCTACAAGAAAGTGTCAGTGATTCAATTGTTTATTCCTCAGCCAAGGGTCAAAAGTGGGGAAAGAGTTCTCCCAAGGGGTCCTTGATGTTTCCATCCTGACAGAAGCAAAAATTTAGATCTGGACTTTCACCTTATTGCAGCCAAACTGATTTCAGACAGACCTGGTCTTCTTCCTCTAACATTAGATAAAACTTTATGGGACCCTCCTACCTTCAGTGTTTCTTTGGTAGGAAATACAGATATACCACGTTTAGAGCATGATCTGGAATAGCCTCGAAGCAAATGCTGATGGGTCAGTTTGTGGCAGATCACTTTGCAAATGAGCAGATACTTCTCCACCTGCTCACGCCTGCAGACAGGAGAGCTACCAGATGACTGAAGTGTGCTGGTGCTGAAGTAGCCAAAGCAGTGCTTGTCTGCAAGTATTTGCCAGGTCAAGCTGTGTTTTGACTGCTCCAGGTGTCCTGCTGTTTCTTAGACCTGTAATAAGAGCTTTTGATAGAGTCAAGAGTATTTTGGAGGTGATGAATAAGGAAGTGCCACCCTTCCCTGCTCGTGGTAACTGTTCATCACAGACTGGGGTGTGGGATTATTTAACTCGCTGTGGAGGCTGACATTAGTGTGCAGTATGAGCAGTAGGTTTGGGGTGGGTTTATGCCACTTAATTCATACGTTTAATGAGAAAAGTATTTGGGGTTTGCGTGTGAGTTACTTGTTCCTAGTAGACAGGCTATTGTGCCTGGCACAGGACCAGTCATTGCATAAGCAAGTATTGTGCAGCCTTCTGCTGCTCAGCAGAGACTATCAGAGTCTATGAAAAGTGGAGATTTTCCAGCATCATTAATTCAGGGGAGAATGCCGAAGCCCTGGCAAAGAAACAGATTGTATCCAGAAGATGTGTAGTTATGCTGGGAGAAATGAAAAGAATTGCAGGAAAACACTATTATTGTTCTTTTGTTTGGTGAACTGCTTGCAGTGAGCATTTAATTTGTTCTTCATTTTCCCTTGCCTGGGGACTTAAAATCTGTTGTGTGGTTGGGGGTTTGCCCTAATTCCAGCTCAGCAGAGAGCTGCTGGTACATCTACTCCAGAACGAACCACTGCTTGTGAGGCAAAACTTCTTACAGTTTGTCCCTTGGTGCCCAAAATGTTAATAGGGAGTGGAGCCCACAGCCTCAGAGAGGTTTTGGAGTACTGCAGCTGATGGCCCTCAGCAGACATGCGGTGAAGCTGATGTTGTGATAATGCATAGATCTATGTGGTGGCATTTTAGAATGCTTGTTGGTATCTTTATACTCTCCTAAAAACTTGAGTAAACTGTAGGGTGAATAGGGTTTTTTTCCCTGACACCATACCCAGCTGAGACACAGAACTGGCACGTGGAGATTTTTACTTTTCTCTAACAAAGAGGCGTTGCTGTTTGTTGCTTCATGATCAAATGAGCTCCTTTCTGTCTCATGTCTCCAAAATAGCTCCACGACAAGCCCTTTTTTGCAAAGCTCAGCCAAAAGTCAATGTTGTTCCCCTTTGAAGAACACTAAGATCAAAGGGCACATCAGATGCATCCTCAGAACCAGACAGAAGTGTGTCATTTGCCTGCAGTCTTGTTCACCTCTTGCTTTTGAGGGCAGTTTGGATACAGCAACAGCAGTGCTGTGGTTTGGGAAAAGGAGTGCCTGCACTTAGAGGAAATGTTGCTTCTTCATTTTCTCTTGGTATTTGTTAGCATTGGCTGTCTTTGTTTTGTCTTTTCACTGCAACCTTTTTTTTTTTTCCAGTTAATGATCCAAATTTGACATGGAAAAAGCAGATGAAGCTCTAGGGAACTCATTAGAGGTTTTTCATGTCAGAATTTGACTCCAAATATATGAAGCACATCCTAAACCTAGGCAGAGATTTATAGCATGGGAGGTGCTGAAGCCTCTGGCTGGAGGCTGTTCAGGGGGTCCACACTGGAGATCTCACTTTATCTCTGTGGCCTCATTTGAGCCCGGCTTTTACTGGTCGTGTAGCCCCCGGGTGAGCTGGATACCTTGGAAAGGAGCTCTGGGGGTGCATCCTGCTGTCCTGCTTGTGAAAGCCAAACATTTGCCAAGCTCCAGAGCACCTGGCCCTGTGCTAGCAGGAGCTTTGGGGGCTGGCAGTGACACTGTAAAACACTGTGATTCATACTGGAGCTGAGGGATGGGCCAGGCCAGGACTGAGACCCAGGCAAGGGGACCTGGAGACTCTCTGGGCTGCTGTCTCTGAGTATCTGATTAGACATCAAACCTGTTCCTTTAGTGCCCTCCACTTTGCTCTCTTTCCATTGCAGTTTCTGAAAACTAAAACCCCAAAGAACTGTTGGTAAAATGAGCAGTTCGGTCGTGACTTGCTCAGTTTTTCAATTGCAGCAGAGTTCAGACAAAGGTGCACACATCAAACTGTTGGCTCTGCAAACCAAAAGATTTCAGGGGATCAAGAGAAAAGCTCTGCTCAGAAGTCTGACATGGACACCCAAAGGCAGCTGTCTCTGCTATTCTGGGAAAGGGCCTTTTCCCCATTTTTTGTGCCATGTTTTTGCTTGTTGAGACACCACGTGTTTCAGGGGAGTTACACAGGTTGAATAAGGCCCATGTAGCTTTTGATAGCTTTTCAAATGCTTCCCCTCATAGTGTCCAATGTGGGGCAGATTGACACTAAAATGGACTGGGAGGAATAACCCCCCCAGAAGCTGAGGAACTGCCTGATCAGAAAGCAGGGAAGTATCTCTCTTCCACTTTTGTGACACACCCTGCATGCAAGCAGAATGAACCTGATGCTGCTGCAGAAGGAAATGTCAGTGCCATTGTGGTTCACTTGCTTTTGAGGACAGTTTGGATGCAGCAGGGGGAGTGCCGGGCTTCGGGAAAAGGAGTAAATGGAAGAAAAGCTGACTTTCCTCTGAGCTTTTCTGCTGAAGAAGAGTTCCTGTGTGGTTATTGTGGTTTGTGGCTATTCTCATTTTGAATCAGCATCACTGAACTGGAATACTGTCAGATCTGAGAGGAGCTGCAGAGGTTCACAGTCAAGTACTTGATGTCTCAAAGTGGATCAAGATGCAGCACTGGCCTCAGCTAACAGTGTTCCAGCCTCTTTTGTTTTATGAACTACCTCTTGGCAGCCTTAAACCAGCTACTGCATCTATTTCAAGAGTACCTGTTTAACGCCAGTAAACTGCAAACCAGGTTCTCTTATCCATGGATGATGTCCCCAGCTGGGGTGGCTGGGCTTCCTGCCAGCTGCCCTTGGAGGCTTCTCAGCTGCACTGCCAGGGACTCCATGATAAGAGTTTGTATTGAGGCACTTTGCCTCTTCCAAGCTGTGAATCACATCCTCTGGTAGGGAGCAGAGCAATCTCTAAAGGCAGTGTTTAATCTTCTCTTGTTTGTTTTCTTAAGATGAAACAATTTATATTTTTGACATCTTTGTCAGCAGCTGTCCACTAAGGAGCTTGTCAGCCTGCCCCAAACAGTGCAAACTCCTTTATCTTCCTAGTGCTTGTGATGAGAAATGAATTATAAGTTGAAAAAAGAGCCCTGGCAGTGCAAAAGAGAAGGGCCTTGACAGGTTTTGAAGTGTGCGAAATAAAAAATAGACAAGCCAGTGCTTCCAGCTGCTTTTTGCATCCTTACCTCAACAAAATAATTACCACTTATTTAGACAGAGTCACTGAAGTGAGGGAGATTTTTGCTGAGCTCAGTGCTCAGCATCTTGCTACCTGGAACATGCCAAGGTGCTTACCTGGGTTTTGTGGTCAGAGGCTGAGGTAATATGCAGGATGGAGGTGCAACGAAGGTGTTGTCCTCTTAGGTAGGGAGAGAACAAGTGCTTTGCTGTTGGAGTAACAGGAAGTGTCTATCCTGTTCCTTCCTCCCTCCCTCCCTCTGGTCTCTGACACCAATGGCCTCATTAGCTGTGGTGCTGCTCATTATCTCCACATGTGTGGCTGGGCTCTGCAGGCTGGTGCTGCTGGAGCTCTCTGCTGCTGCCTGAGCCCAGCAGAGCCCCAGCTGACAGAGCTCACCAGCATCTTCAAGGGAGATGCTTTACACCTGGTGACCTCTCCTTCCAGCAGCCTGCTGATGAAAAGTGTGCTTAAATGTCTCAGTGAGAGCTGTGGTGAGACTGATCATCTGGTGGGAGGTCAGGGTGGGGAAGGGGCTGTGGTACCATCTGTGCAGCTGCAGCTTCCTTCCTGCTACATGACACAGGTCCCATCCCAGCCTGACCATCTGTAGCCTGTACGGACAGGGAGGCTGGGAAACTGAAAATGGTGGAGAGAGCCTGGTGCCTGAGTCTTGGTACTGAGTGCTGCTCTAAGTACCTGAGATTACAGCCCTGCACCAGGAAGTACCTCCTGAGGAGAGTATTCAGTCCTGCTGTGTTACCTGACAGGAGACAGGCTCACTGCAGGGCAGGTGTCCCCTGATTTAGGATCATAACTAAGCTAGTCCCTCTGGGTATCTGTGAGGAGACTTAGCAGCTCATCCCTTTAATATCCTTTGAGAGCCCTGAGTGTTCTCATTCAGTGCAAGGAAATGCTCATTTCGGTTGTGTCATCCTCTCTGGTTGGTGAACTCAGCTTTTATGAAAATTGCAGATTTGGGACCTGCAGGTCTGCTCCTTGAGCATGCACCTCATCTGTAGGGAGCCACAGGAGCACTTCCCAGCTTTGGAGCTAGATGCACTGTGCTCCCCAGAGTCCCTCACCTGTCCATGTGATCAGGAGCTGGCAGGGAGTAGCTGGGTGTGCTGGGATCATTTCTGCACAGCTAAGTTGCAGCCCATCAAAGTTAATCCAAAAAGCAGTGGCAGGACTTCATAATTTGCATTTTCACATATTTATTCACAACCAGTTCTCCACGGGGAGCTTTCTGTGGCAAAGCAACCAAGTGCATATGGAGGAATAAACAGATGCCACAGCTGCTCAGCTGAACCAGTGCGTTTCCTGCTTTATCTCCATATCCTGGAGTTGCCAACTGGCAGGTGGCATCGCCAGCGATCAGCACAGAATTCCCCTGCAAGGGGCTGAATGTCTCATCCCTGTCCTGCTCGGTAGCAGAGCTCAGACTGAAAGCACAGCTTTGATCAGGGCTGGAAACAGGCTGGGGCTGAGCCAGGGGCTCTGCAGGGAAGAGTTGTGTCAGGGGTGCACTGCACACTGAGGGTCTCACCTCATTTTAGGGGGGGTGCTGCTGTTATGGAAAAGCTGTGAAGATGCCTCAATGCAGAGCCCTAGGGGGACAGTGCTCAGAGCCGAAGACCAAATGTTCAGCAGCACTGCTCCGTCTTTCTAGATACGCTCTGGCTCACCAGGCAGCTCCAAGCCTTCATTTAAATGCTTCGTGCCCGAGTTTTCTTCTTGGCACAGAGCAGATTGCTGCTCTGCTTAGACTGTAAGAGTTTAAGCAGATCTTGCTGACATTTTAAATGCTTTTCATTTTTGCTGAAAGGTATTTTGGAAGGAAAAGAAAAAATTAATACCATCTCTTCCATTGCAGGGAAGGAAACCGAGGGCTGAGCCTGGGGAATGGTGGTAAAAGGAGTTACAGCCAGCTGGGGCTGGTCACTGGTGGGGTTCCCCAGGGCTCAGCATTGAGGCCAGTTCTGTTTAATGTCTTTATTGATTATCTGGATGAGGGGATCGAGGGCATCCTCAGTTAAAATCACAGATGACACCAAGTTGGGTGGGAATGTTGATCTGCTGGAGGGTAGGAAGAATCTGCAGAAGGATTTGGACAGGCTGGATTGATGGGTGAAGGACAATTGTGTGAGGTTCAACAAGGCCATGTGCCAGGTTCTGCACCTGGGTAATGACTACCCCAAGCAGCACTCCAGGCTTGGGGAAGAGCAGCTGGAAAGCTGCTCAGTGGAAAAGGCCAGTGGCATCCTGGCTTGTGTATGCCATAGTGTGGTCAGCAGGACTGGGTTGTCAAGCACTGAACAGGATGCCCAGGGCAGTGGTTGAGTCACCATCCCTGGAATTATGTAAAAGATGTGTAGATGTGGCACTCAGGGACATGGTTTAGTGGTGGGCTTAGCAGTGCTGGGTTAATGTTTGGACTTGATGACCTCAAAGATCTTTTCCAACTGAAATGATTTTATGACTCTTTAAGATACTACACTGAGAAAGGAAAAATGAGTTGTGAGAAGAGAGCAGGTGGTGACCTTTGTGCAGGTTAACATGAAGGTTATGAGATCCTGCACCTGTGACTGGAGTGCAGACAGGACTGGGTCTAGCATTTGCAGTGTCAGGTTGTAATGCTTAGCACACCACCTTTCTTCCTCAGGGAACTGGTTTTATTTGAGGCTTTTGGTGGTTGATCAGAGACACCAATACCTTCCAGTGTCCTCACACTCTTGGTCCAAATGGAGCAGACTGCTCGAAAAATATCACCAATTTACTTCTTGCAATGTCTTGTAAAATTAGTAAAAAGCATGAAAGGTGTATCTATTCTATGTGGATTTGGGTTGTTTCCATATATGAGAGTTGCTTGTATGTGTTGCTCTGAGACTCACATGGGCAGTTAGCAGAGGAAGGCAAAGTTACCATTAATTTAGAAGGGTGACGATCTCTATGGGTTTTTTTAAATATCTCTCATTTATTTAACTTTTAACCCTTTCAAAAACTCATCTACTCTGAATTCCTGTGGGGACAGATAATTGAGAGGACTTGACTTATCAGCTAAATCTCATCAGTTTATTTCCATCAGCCCCTTGCAACACGAAGGATGGCAGCCTACCACAAATAATTTCCCATGAAACCCATGTTTCTCTTTCCTGAAAGGAATGAACCACACTGACCAATGTGAATGGTACCTGATCCTCTCCCTCAGGCACTGCATGAGGGCTCTGGTCCATATTCCAAGATTTGTGAACAACCCAGATACTCAGACTCTGAAGTGCTTCACGCGCATGTCCAAGAGAACTCTTTATTATGTTTACATAGAGCATGAGCAATGTGGAAAACACTGGAAATTCTGCATCAGTGGCTTGGTTTTTGGACAGCATTGGAAATGGCGATGCAGCTGCTCACGTTGTGTCTGTATTACGAGGTGTGCAATGTGCCACGAGGAGCCAAAGCTTGGCGCTTCCGATTGGGAAGTGCCCACCTCTGGTACATTCACTGCTTGCTCCTCTAGTGTCACAGTCAGGTGCTGAGCTGTCAGCTTTTCCTCAATTTCACTTGGAACTTGCAATTGTAGTACCTTGGAACTTGTAATTTTAGTATGAAAGCACAGTTTTTGAAACCAATCCTACTTATCCACAAGACCATTCCCCTTCCCTCTCCTCCCCCCTACTCCCATCCCATCCCAACTCATCCCATCCCCCATGCTCCCACCAACACATACCTCCTTCCCCTCCCTCTCACCCCGGTCACACAGCAAATATCCTGATGCTGCAGTTCCAAGCCATGTGTCCGCCCCAGCCTATGTGATCCAATGGTCTCTGACCAGGTCCCTTTGTTCAGACGTTCATACAAAACACACAATAGGAAAAAAACAAAACAAAAGGAGCCAGACACAAGAGGGAGACACACTGCCGGGCTCCAGCTCTGGCCTCTGAGCCCTTCCACTAAGCTCCACAGCACTAGGCTCTTGGGGTACCTCCTTTCACACTCAAGGCTGCAGGTCCCAAGGTTTCCAAGGTGCATAGGAAAAGGAAGAAAGGAAGTAAACTACAAGCCTGTTTTAGGTTCCCCCCAATTCCTTTCCCTCAACCCAATGGCTACTGGAGGATATTCTTGACTCCGACAGGTCTTTTCCAGTCTTCCAGTGAGACCCTGCCTGGGGACCAGGTTCACTGTAAGTCACTGGTTCCGCTCTGGAACATGGGCAATGGGTTTGGCAGTGAGGGGAGGGAGCGGAGCACGTTGTGGGGGGACAACAGGCTTTTGTCTCACAGCAGGTGGGGGGGAGATGTCAGGGAAGGCGAGAGAAAAGAGCCAAGGGAAGCCAGTCAAGCTGGCCCTCTGCTTGATGTTTGCACTCAAAACTTCTCCTTGGGGTGGCTTCAGTGTGCCAGCGCTGGCCCGTTGTTCAGTCACCTCTCGCAGCCCTGCTGAGAAAAAGCACGTGGCGGGGTGCTTCCGGCTGCTTCATCCTCTGGCTGGCTGCCCTCGTGCCCGCTGGCGATCTCAGAGTCGCAGTCAAGCGCCTCATAGATGGTCGGCAGCGTGGTCTGCTGGCTGAGGCGCTTGCGCAGGCCCACGAGCAGCGGCTGCGGCATGGAGGAGACGTCCACGTTGTTGCCGAGGTCAACCCAGGCCAGACAAGGGAATTTATTCATGTCCTTCATGGTGTCAGTCAGCTCCTTCATGGTTGCCCGCGTCAGCCGGTTGCCATTGAGGGACAGGTGGGTGAGCTTGGGCAGCGCCCAGAGGAAGGGCAGCAGCAGGCGCACCATGTCATCGTTCAGCTCCGTGAAGCTCAGGTCCACCGAGGTGAGGTGGTCCCCGTTGTTCTGCAGGTAGTAGGCCATGCGGTGGACATCCCGCATGGTCAGGGGGATCCCTGACAAATCCATGGAGTCCTGGCTCACCTTCTTCTGCAGGCTGGTCTTCAGGCTAATGGTAGAGAAAGGGAGGCAGAGAAATCATTAAGGGGAGCACTCCCACCCATCTCACCCAAGTGAGAGAGCACTTGGGACAGGGAGAACTCATTAACAACATGGGCTAGAACGTTAAGCAAAGGGTTAATAGAGCTAACTGGGGAAAAAAGCAGTTACACCGTAACTCAGGGTAGACTGTCCTGGGGCTTTGCTGTGTATTCTCAGCACTTACACATAAACTTTGCCAGAACTGGCTAAACACAGGCTGCTAAAGTGTCTCCCACTAGCAGATGTCAAAGGATTTGTCTGTATGTGCCCGTACAGGCGCTCATGCATAGAAAGCAAAAATAACCAAGGCAAGCAAACTTTCCAAGAGCACTGGTTTACACTGTGTGGGAGCTGTTTGTGAGCTGCCTCTCCAGGTGAATGCCAAGGTCTGTGCTGCAGAGGAGAGCAGTGTTAAACGTCTGAGAAATTGATGTTTTATCAGGAAAACAACAGATAGGCAAACTGCACTCCAGGAATGGATTTACTGCATGTCCCTTTAAAAGTCTTCACAAGCAGCACTTAGTCAGTAAGCAGCACCAGTGGCTGCCTGTTTGGGTCTCTGTGGTCAGCAGATCATCTGGGATCTGCTGCAGCTGTGAGAAGGTGGGGCGGGCATAAGGGTGCTAAGAGATTGCTTTAGCAATTTCTTTTATTGTCTGCCTGGCCAGGGGAGTGGGGAGAAGGTAGGAAAGTTGTCTTGTGAGGCTGCTGGGTGTGCAAAAGGAGTGGGGTGTGGAGCTTAATGATGGACTGTGGGTTTGCAAGAGTGCTCTGAGAAGTGGGAACTGTGGGGCTACAGGGGCTGCTGAGGGATATATTGCAAAATTGAGTAGAAATATGTGTTGGTATAACATAGGAGAACCAAATCCCTTAGTGTAAGTTATGTTAATCCTGCTGCTCTTTCAGGCACATGTTGCCTTAAGGACATGGGGGCCCTTGTAGGACCCCCCAGTCATGTACTCAGGGGGTCTTGTAAGTGCCTTATTGAGTTTGGGAGGCTCAGGGTGGGTTAAGCATTAACCTTTGAAGGTCCCCACTCTTCCTATCTGGCTCTCTGTAGTGTCCTGCACACCTGTGGCACAGCCAGTCCCTGAAAGCAATGGGTACATGGGGACATGCAATTTCCTCGGAGGAGGCTGCAGCACCGCAGGAGCTCCCATGGCAGGTGAGAATGTCCCTACAAGCCTCAGAATTGCCAGGCTCTGCTGGAGCTGTGCAGAGGATGTGACACTGCTTCTGTAGCTTTGCTTTACATATGCAGTTCATGGCATCCTGGAAATCTCAGCCCTTAATAATCCTCTATAAGCATGTGTTGACACAAGGGAGTAAATGTGCACCAGTGCAGGCAACAGCCCTTTGTGGACACATTCAACACTGGCACAAACCTGCAGCAGCACTTCCTTGTAGGAGCATGAGGCAGAAAGATCTCATGGCCTGCCCAATCAATTCTTATGCCTACAAATTCCTGCTCTGGGTTTATCACTACTTTGCTTAGGCTACTTCTGTGTGTCCTTGTATTTCCTATGGGAATTCACTGTGCAAGGCTGAAACTGTATCTGCAAGCATGTATTTGGACATGGCAGAGAAGTAATAACAGCATGAATTAACTTCTATTCAGACCTAAAGTATTGTAAGTAAAATGTATTACTTACTAAGTATTTACACATCAGATGACCCACACTAATCTCAGCAGATCACAGGAGGGGCAAGGGGAGCAGTGCTCATCTGTACTGTCAAACGGCAGAGACTGATGTACTGGTGAATTATAATTGGTTTAAAAGCATGTGAGGGAGGTTGCCAAAGAGCCTTGAAGATGGTTCTTGATATCTCTCCTCTATCTGGGCCCCAGAGATGGGATTGTGAAGAATTAATCCACCACACTGCTTGTAGCAACCGTGTAGTTGCTACAGTTCTTTCACCTGCTGTAGCAGCAGTTGTGAACTGTGCATGCTCTGCTCTGGGTGGCACTGAGCAAATCTCCCTTTTCCTGCTAATCCAAGGGATGCTTGAGATCCGCCCAGGCTCTCTGGGACCTATATTTCTTCAACCCTTGAAAAACAATATGTGTCTTTTGGTATAGCTTGTCACCAATCACTGGCAATGGTGTAGCACAGTCTACCACAAAAGGCAGTTCATCTTGTATGAAATCTATCAGGGACCAGCCTCAAAGCTGGAAAAGTCTCAGGTTTCCCGTAGCACAACGAAAGTTATCCTTTTAGCCATGCTAGGTATTTTATCTGGGTGTTTGATCTGGAGTACTTGTTCTAGCAGAACAGAGCATCCAATACATAGTGAAGGTGTGCATTCATATGGGTCAGGTGAAACAGGCAGAAATGAAATCGAGTGTGAACCTGAGTGCACAGGGTAACTGTCCCCTGTATCCACAAGGGGCTGGTACAAGAGATACAGAAGCCTGCTCTGGCCTGTATGGGTTTAGAATAAGTCTTTCTTGGAAGCGTGGGGAATACAGGATATGCAAGCATAGAAAGAAGCCTGCAAATACTTCAGTGCCTGTTTTGTATAAACACAGCCTGTGGCTCCTGGAAATTCTCTTCCCCAGTGCTGTCAAGCTGCGGCAGATCCTGGGTGGGTGGGGGACATAGAAAGGAGATATGAGCATAGGGGCACCTTCCCCAGCCCCAAGCCCTGTCTCGGTCTGTGCAAAGCCTCCTCAGACCTTCCTTTTTATAAAGCTCCAGGGCACAAGCCTAGTTTGGAGTGGGAATGGGAACCAGGCTGGAGTGGGGACCACTGGAGGGCACGTCTGAGCCAGCACCGCTCCCGCTGCCGGCCCTCAGCATTCAGGTGCCGTTTTTCCTGTCGCGTCTGCAGCAGCAGCTTTCTTAACAGGGGGCAAGTTTGAAAGGCTCTTGGGGTCCCCTTTGGAACGAATTGGCTCCGAGTGCAGACAGTGATGACTGAAGGGAAATGTCTGAAAGACAAAAGCAATGTGCTCGTCTGTCCCTGCCCGTTAAGCCTCCCCTCCTGTGACTGCTGTGTGGAGACTGCAGTAATAAGTCACGGATCGTGCTCTCACCAGAGCAGGTACCTTCTGCTGCTCTCCTCAGCAACGAGCCAATACCCCAAGGAGGCTTTAATCAAGCAGACAAATTATCTTCCCATAATTCTCCATGATTCTCCAGACTGGACTGCTCCTGGCTGAATGTGCTTAAATCCTCCCGTCCTGTGCCAGAGCCCGCCCTCCCTTCTTTGCTGGCTTGTTTTTCTTTCCTTTCCTGTGTTTTTTTGCAGCTTCCTTTTGCCCTCATTGCTGTACCTGCCAGGGTGACTCTGGGCCTCCTGTCTCAGGACTGTGGGCTCCTCCCGGGTTTAAGTTGTTCTCTTGCCTATAAAAATGCCTCTTGTAGGGATGTGTCTGTAGGAGCCCCATCCTGGTGGACACAGCCCTATGCTGCAGCCAGGCCCTCAGCTCTCTGGTAAGTGCTGAAGCATGAGATACAACACCCCACGCATGCTGTGAACCCTGGCAGCCTCCTCCTCACCTCCGTGGTGTTTCTGTGCAGCTCCAAGAGGCACAGCTAAATCCTATCTCTAGGGCAGGGCATAGAAAAGCTGCCCACTCTTTTTATATTGCTTTAGAGGTGAATGTGTCTGCTGTCAGAAAAGGGTCAGGGAGATGTGGGTAGATGCTTTATTCTGAATTATCTGACACTTGGTATTTTTTGGAGCTCTGTTAAGCTCTATTTCTCGGGGGGAGAGGGGCATGATACACAGGGCACCAAGCTCTCAGTCCCTTGTGCAGCAGCTGAGAAAATACTAGGTTCATTTCCAGGGAAATGGGTCATCTATTATCCCCTAATTTCTGCACGTGAAATAGGCTTTAAGATTGCTTCAGCTGCAGAAGTCTTTTTTTCCTTTGTGTGAGACAAAACAGCTACTTAGCAACATGGCTCTTGATGGCCGTGGGACTTGTGGACAGAGGCTGCAGAGCACGGGGGGGCTGGATTAACCTAATGCTTCTGCAACTGGTGCTCGGGGCACATTTGTAATTGAGAGGATTTGCATCTAACAGGGATCTGGACCCTGGATTCAGGGCAGCAGACTGTGTTTGTATTATCCGTAGCAAACTTGGAGAGGAAACAATGCCCCGCTCCCTCAGATGCTGGAGAAATGGCTGCAAGTGAGAAATTCTTGGAAAGTTTGAGCAAGAAAAGAGGGCAATCAGCAGCCCATCCCCTACTGCCTGCCTGGGGATGCAGCATCCTGTGAGGAATGGTGCTGGCCCAGAGTCCTGTTTATAAGGGATCAGCACTCTGCTTGCAACTGTTGTCCACCCCTGCTGAGAGATGGGAGCTCTTTGAGGTACATCTCCCTGTTTGTCATGTGAAAGGTTATATTTTGCATTGTTCCCAACTCACTTCTTGGGGTCTGGCCTTTCTCCCATGGACAAGCAGGCAGTCTTCCTTCCACCCTCGCTGCCAATTATCCCTTCCCTGGGTGCCAGCTCTACTCTTCAGCAGGCATTACCAGCAGTCTCTAGACTGCTCTTTGAGCCTGGCTGTGGGAGATCCACCCTGGATTGGTCCAGACAGAGCAGGGGCCTGAAGGACCTGTGGGTGTCTGGAATCAAAACCCTCTCAGTGAGATATGCAGGCTGGGAAAGAGGTGAAACCATCTTGTGCCTCCCCAGGCTTTATTTTGGGATAAAAATCTTCCTCTTTCCAGTAACAGCCACTGTTCCTGCTTCCTGGGAACTCAGCTAGCATAAGCAAATTCAGAGCTGTCTTGGGATGGAACAATTAGGACACCTGAAATTAATTGCTAGTTGTTTGTCTCCAGGACCTGTCCCAAGGGAACTAACCCTTAGGCCATCTTCCAGGTCCTTCCTCAAGTCCATGAAGTTGCAGGCTTAGCAGTTTTGTTTTGTTTTTTTTTTTTATTAGCACTGGATCCCATCTATTTCTTGCTCATCAGCTAAATTCTTTGATGGCTGGAAGGAAGGGGTGTAATGGCTCCTGACTGTTGCCCTGTTGGGACTTGTAGCAGTCACAGTGGTGTCTGACCTCTTGTTAGTTTCGTGGGGTTTGGAAGAGCTCGTTCAGCCCAAGAATATTTCCTGGAGTCCCAGCTCATTTCCTCATCTCCATGCTATGGAGAGAGGCTGGGAGGGGACAGTAAGAGTCAGAGAGAATTTTGCTAATGAGGGGTGCTTACCATTCCATGCCTATTTCTCTGGAGAATTACCAGCTTTCTACCCCTCTGTCTTTTATTTTTATATTAAATTTGTCTCCAAATATAAAACTTGATGCCAGAAATTCCCATTACTGCATATCCCCTCTGTCATTAACAGGCACTGCCAGTAGTGGCTAATTAGCCATGAGTCAGGTATCTCTCAGCTGCTCTTTCTTGCACAGAACCTCAGGCATGTCTGGATGGCTTCCCTGCTTTGAGCAGTGATTTAGGGGATGGATTCTGAGCTTTTTAATTGCCTGCTTAGCATAATCTGCTTGCTTCGCTTCCCAGTGGCACAGGGTGCTGCTGTGCGGGGCTGACTTTAGCTGCCTCTAATGCAACATGAAAATGGAAAGAGAAGCCTCAAAAGTACTGACCTAGACTAACCCAGCCCCAGCTGATCTGAGGCTGGCCCGGCTGTGAAGATGGAGGCAGTGCACAAATAGATCACTTCCATGAGAAGTCCCTTGGTCACATCTTCATCCTTGTGCCCAAGCTCTTTTGACCAGCTGTGGAGACAAGGCAAAGGTAGCCTTTCTCCTATCCTACTCCCTCTGCAGCTGGGGTGGGACATGCAAATCTGTAGTGTTGATGCAGCTGAGTGCCTCTCTCCTCCTGCCTCTGCTGTCATCTTCATTTTGTCCTTGAAGGTGTGTTCAAGAGAGCCGTGAACCCTTGGCCTTCCTCCTCCTGCCACTTGATCTGTCCAAGGCCTTGGGTTGTTTCCCTTCATTATTTAGGCCTATCTTAGCAAAGCAGGGAATAATGCTGCTTCCTTGCTGTAAATATCATGTATTGACCTATGTCCTTGTCAGACCTTCAAATGAGTAAGAGACACAAAGGTACAAGGTCTCTGCTGATTGCTTTTAACTACTACCTGCCACCCAGCCTCAGTTATTTTGCTCATTGTCTCTCCATCCAAGTGTCCTACTTCTCCTGCCTGCCAGCCTTGGCCTTTTTAATCCTGACTGTCCTGACAGGGCAGTGTCAAGCTGCTGGGTGACCCTTTCTGCCACCTCTGACAGCCTTTCCCAGTGTATGGGCCTCTTGATGCTGCTGGGAACCCTCCTCAGGGTAGTGTTTTTGGGATGCTCTGCACTGTAGGATGAGGATACAATTCCTGCATCTGTCCACAACTCATCCATCAGCTCATGTCTGTCCATCTGCCATCTCTGTGAGCACCAGCTTCTTGGAAACATTGTGTGGGGCAGTTCCTGTACTCCCATGTGACTATTACCATGTGGCTTTAGTTAACTGACTTGGCTTCCTCTCACTAAAGCAGGAATGATGGTGCCTATTTACCCTGTTGCATAAGGGTGACATGAAGCTGTAATTAATATTCACCTCATGCCATGTGAAGGCTGGGATCTCATCTGCCAGAACTGTCAGCCACAGCCCTGAGTGATGTTTTCGAGGAAAAAAAAAAAAGATCTGAAGCCCTTTAGAGCTGTTTCCTTTGAAGTCCTCTAGACACAAGTGCTTTCACTGCATTTTAAAAGTGCACCTAATGCTGCAATGTCTGGCCAATGCACATCAATAACAGAAAGGGAGCAATAAGCCCACAAGGGATACTCTGCTCTCCACCCACTTTGGATTAGCCATGATGAAATTCACTCAGATGAGCAAAGTAATGCTGTGGTGAGATTTGTGAAAAGGAAAGGCCATATGCATGTGGTTTGGGAGTTAACTCCATACACACAACTACCTTTGCTCTTCCAGAACCAGCCACTGTGTGAAAAATCTGGGGGTTTTTTGTCACAATTATAAAGCTGTGTTTACTGCCTGCCTGCTTTGTGGATTCAGGTTTGATCCTTTGCACACAGGAAAGGAAGTAGTTACACTGAAATTGCCAGCTCTGGGCATGATGCAAGTGGAAGATACATTAAGGTTCCCTGACATGGCCTTGCCAAGACAGTTCAGTTGTAATCCACAGCTTCCTGATCACAGTACCAGACTGTGATCCAGCTCTCCAGACAAAGGCTGTCTTCACCTGATACCCTTCCCCCTCTCTGCTCTGAACTGCAGCCCAGTGTGTCTGGCCCTCAAAAAATAATACGCCCTCTGGGTCCCACCCTGTTCTGGCAACAGAGGGTGACAGTTTTCTTGAATTCAGCATGGCAGGAGGCCCCTGAAAACAAGAATTAATAATATCTAAAAGTTCTGCATCTGTCAAAATGCCAGAGAAGTAGCACTGATAGCCTAAAAGGTCTATGTCTGTATAAAGGAGCATTTCTTAGTCCATTACTCTTTACACACTAAACATCAATTTAATGAGAAAGCGAAGCTGCAGTTATACAACACTCTAGGATGTATTCTGCTCGTTAAGTGGGAGTGATCTATACAACTGTAAAATGGTGCTAAAACAGAATTCCCTCTAGGATATGAAGGACTGAAAATTGTGCAGTAGTTATGCTAGTCCATGCTGCAGAAATCTTATCCTCCAGCTTTTGAGCTTTTAATTTTAAAACCCCCGGAGTAAATCTGCAAGAGCTTGTCTTCCTAGTTTGGTTAGGCAGCCAACCCAAGTAGGGCAGTGCCAGTGGGGTGCAGGCTGTTAGCTGCAAACCTGAGACAGGACTTTGCAGGAAAGGAGAACTGAGCTCCTTCCTTTCAGCGTGGCAAACTTGTCTGAGTATCACCTGGGCAGCCGAAATAGCCTCTTTGGGTGACTGCACAGTTGGGACACTGCTAACCCTTCCTTGTACAAGGCATACAGCCACTCTAAGGAGCCCACAGGCATGAATGCAGAGGGAAAACTGCCTCCCAGCTTCACCTTCAGCAGTTCAGTCAAGCACAGAAACCAGACAGAGCCTGGGCTGGATCTCTCCTGCTCCCTCCAGCTGCTGTTGCATTGAGTCCCTGGACCTGCAAGGAGCTTTCTCCTTCCACATTTCTGTATGGGCTCTGTCTGTGTAATCAAACAGCAGTGCTTGAGGAAATGTATCTTATCCTTTTTGCTTTACCAGTTCATGCGTGGCTCAGGTTTGTACCTGCTGGATATGGGTCCCACTGAGAGTAGCTGGGGATGTAACTACTGTTTGTCTGTGACCCACTGGTTTGGCAATGGGGACAAACACCTGGTGTGTGATCTGACTCCAGTAGTGCAGGTCCTCTCCACCTCCCATACCACATCTCCATAACAGCCCAAATGTAATTGCAACCTGGCAGATGCTCCAAGCTCTCTGTATGGCTAGGCTTGTTAATTATCTCCTGGACCCATCTAACATGCTGCCAGAAAGTAGAAACTGCATTTCAGAGGAGAACAAGGGAGTCCAGCATCAGCTCTATGAAAGACAGATGCCAAAGTCCAGGAAGCTGCAAAAGTGAGAGGAGAATTTGGTTCATGAATGTGGTCTCTATGCACAGATTCCTCCCTGCTGTCTTTAACCCCCACTAGATTTTAGAAATTCCTTCAAAGTATTGCTGCTACACCCGTGCTCTTTACAGGACCTCAATAGCAGGCAGGATGCAAGCCAAAGGCCCAGGGTTTGAGACATATAGTAAAATACTCCCACTAGCAGACAGAGGGAAGTAGAGAATTTGGATCATGTAAAAACAGCCTGCCCAAACCAACTTGAGCCTTGATATCTCCAAATGAAGCAGCTATTTCTTGCCTTCCTGCTACTGACAACACCCATTTTCTTGCAGCAGCCTCAGATGCCAACTCTGCAGGCGTCTTTTGCTGCAAACTGCAAACCATTTCATCCCCACACTTAGAAGAGGAAGCTCTGCTGTTAAATATTTAATCAAAATTAATTTGTGCCTTATGTAACACATTGTAACTGGGCATGGTTGCCAGGCAGGGCTGCCCGTTTTAGACCTGTATTTCCCTACATTGCACATTGCCTTGCTGCCCTCTCCCTACCTGTGCTCACAGATGTTCTGTACCTGGCCAATACTTGGGGCCTGGCCCCTCTATGTGGGGTGCTCATTGGACCCAGAGCCCTTCCTCTGGCCCCAAACCTCCTCTCTGTTGTTACTAAGTGATGAGTTTGCAGCAGTTTGCAGTCCTCTGCTGTCCCCAGGCTGTGCAATCACAGGGAACGCTTCCAGTTTGACTGTCCATCCTGAAGTCCAGCTGGAGAAGAGGTTTGCTCTATCTGCAAGCAGGAATATGGAGTCCTGAAATTCTTATCTTTAAGCTTATCTTGGGAGGGGACAGGGATGAGGTCAGAACTGTCATCTACATCCTGCATCTCCAGTATTCTGCAGGATCCTATAGGGAAAATGTCATTGAGTGGTCTGGAAAAGGAGTTGCTCAGCTCTGAAACCTGTCTTGTTCGGTGCTGTGGTTGCTACCTGCAAAGCAGCACAAACAGTCCTGCCCTGTGGGGTGCTGGGGGTGAGAGTATTTGAGGTGCTCATGTTCGGTGGCAAAGTGGGGCTAAGGGTACAAGAGGCAGATGGCCTGGAAATCACGGTATTAGGGATTTTATTCCTTAAGATGCACTGGGAACCTGCCTCTGAGTCAGAATGAAAGGTATGATGGAAATGTCAATTCCCACGGGGGATTTTAAGTTGCTGGCACACACATCAAAGACCAAAAGCATCAGAAAAGCCCAAGGCCTTTCTCAGAGTGCTGCTGATTTTGCATTTCTTTATATCCAATCCTGCATTTATTCCTGTGAAGCTAATGGGGCTGACATGAGCTCTTTTCCTAGTCACTTCTCTGTCTTTTCTTCAGCAGTGGTGATCTGTGTCAAAGGAACACGGTTTGCTCCAAGAAAATGAGGAGAGAAGGGGTGGATTTAAAAGAAGTAGGGATTGCTCTTTATCTGGACAGAAAAGGCAGCAAGTGTCAAGGAGGGAACAAGTGTGGATGTCTGAATATGCTTCTAGTAGTGAAAAGCAGCTGCCATCCAGTAGCTGTCAGTGGCCAGCACGCTCTGAGTTGGGTTCTTTGTGCATCTGCACCATCCCAGAGCCCTCTCCAGGTGGTGGCAGAGAAGTGGGAGGTAAGAAGGATGGTTACCTCTCTGCCAGCCACCCCAGAGTGGTTCCTGCTGAATGGGGTGATCAGCTGCTGGTAGTGCCTCATAATGGGACACTTTTCCCACTGTCAGGGAAGCTTTAAACAAGGACAGGGTGTGATGCAGAGCCAGGAATGGCTCAGTTTGGCACCTGGGTGTTTCTGCAGGCTTGCAGCCCTGGCCATGCTCCCGGGGCCAAACACCCTGCAAGCCCTGCAGGAGGGTTGTCTGTGCTGTGCACTCGGGGGGATTGACTTCAGTGTGCTTTGGAGAGGGTGAGGAACTGTAACACCACACAGAAAAGAGCAAATGGCAAAACAGATCAAAGAGAGAGGTGTTGGGGCTGACCCTGCTGGGGTTTTGGAAGAAGTTGAATAGCAGCTGCTGTGCACTGTTTTCAGTTCTGCCTCTCTCTGAGGAGGGTAGTGGTGGCAGACTGGGATGGTGCTTGGTTGCAGCACCATTTGCCCAGACAGATCCCTCTCTGTGCCCGTCCACACGGGCCCTGCCAGGTTCTTACCACACTTGGGACTTCCTGCGGGGCATCCCATGCCGGTGCCATTTCGAGTGCGGGGTTAGGTGGTAAATCAGCTGCCTGCAGATCCTGTCTGAGGATTTCCAGGGGTCATATTCCTGAAAGCAAAGGGACAACTTAGACTCTGCCTGTACCATAGCAGAACACGAGAAAAGGAGGAGGGCAGAGGAAGATGGGAAAGGAATAAAGATGATAGTGGAGCAGGGGCATGTATATAAGGGAGGAGATGAAGAGAGAATGAAAGAGGAATGGTGAGAAGGCCTGAGATGCCTCTGCCACATGCCAACTCCTCCTGGGATGGAGGAGGAGCAGTTGGAGTTCTGTACTACCAGGAAGAACCCCAGCCCAGCCAGCATGTTCCTGCCCAGAGTGGGGCTACAATTTCACACCCTACCCAGGAGCAAGTGAAACTCAGAAGAGGGGTTCATTTTCTAGGGCTGTGGCAGGGGTGGCTGACAATGCTCTGTTGCAGGGACCCCTACACTGCCAACTCCTTGTGTTACAGGACAGTACTAGATTTCTAGTAATTACCTTGTTGCCATGCTTCCCCAAACTCTGTCTCTGGACCGACTATCTGATACCCTCATGTGGAAAGGTCAGTAATTGGCACCCTTGCACCATCCCTGACATGCTTCCACGACCTCCTATGCTCTAGTTGGGAGGTGTCATGACAGGCAACTTTGGCTATTTCCCCATAGCCCATCTTACTTCCTTGTAGTTCACTCTGCTCCTGGAGGTTTGAGTTTGGAAGCTTCCAATGCCAGCAGTTCCCTCCTACCCCTGCAGTAACTCATCAGGAAAAGAAGGCACCCAGATGGTTGCTGCCTCCCTGGGTTATTTTTTGTTCTTTAGTGCCATGACTTGGAACAGAACCTCTTCCTCTGGTGAAGCAGAATGGCAAATGGCAGCTGCTGAAGGCTGGGACTTCTGCCTTGTCTATTGTATTTTCCAATTGCTGACAGACCCTTGCATTCCCACCCCTCCAGCCATGGTGCAACATGTGCATTTAGGGAATTGATAGGTAAACACCCAGTAAAGCTGTCAGGGAATGCACTGATTTATTCCTTACTGCGAGCAGTTAAAGCACTGCACTGGGGGCCAACAGCTGCACTGTGACTTTCCTCAGCAGTCCCTGAATCAGCTGAACTCTCCAGAGATGCACTGCCAGCATGTGGCAGTTCTCCTGTGCCAAGGGGAGGGGGATCCCAGCCTTATGCTCAGCTGAGCATTCCCTGATCCCCATCCCAGCTTCCCTAGGAACCCCACAGGGACTGGCCCATGCCTTTGGCTTAGGTGCCTTGTTCTAGACTACTCCTATGCTGGCAGAGCTGCAGCTGGCACTCTGCTGTCACCAACCACAGCAAACCTCTCCAAGTGGGTGCACGTGCACACCAGGCTCCAGTACAGCAGCTGGCACAAAGCTCTGCAAGCGATTGTTGGCTCACAGCTGAGAGTTACCCTCCTGTTCTTTCCTGTGTCCTCACTGATTTAATTTCCACTGACAGACTGGGAATTGCACTCAGCCTGCTTGCCTGTAATGCAGTTACACCCACCAGATGCTCAGCCAGGGTCGGAGAGGGGACGTGGTCTGGCATTGTTCTGGGAAGGGTGCATGTGCTGTAGGTACTGAATTCTACAACCACTTAATTAAACTTCTGTTGGCTTGGAAGGGCAGCTCAGGTGCTCAACATCTTCCTTAGGAATGGGGAAAATAATTTCTTATGTAATGGTACGTGTGTCAGTGCATCCATAAGGCATGAAACTAGAGTGGGGATATAAGCAGGTGTATAAAAATGGTAATGTGTTATCTGCCAAGCACATGGGTACTGGATTAGGATAAGATCCCCTCCTGCTGCCTGCCCTGAGGGGCACTGCATAGCACGGGCTTGGAGATGATCTGGTAGCACAGCTGGAGATGAGGTCAAGTGAAGTGTGGTTAAAGAGATACTACTGCTACAACCCACCCCTTCCTTTAGAGGCTTATACAAATTACACAGATATTACACTTGGAAAGATTTTTTTTTTCAGGCTGCGCTGCAGCCCAATAACAATGATTAAACTTTGGCTAAATGTAGTTTGTCTATTGAGACATGACTGGTTAATTGTTATCAGTGAGCCTCAGGAGAGGGCAGAACAAGGTTAGAAATGCCACTAATCTACACCAGGCATTCGCTGTATTCTCTGGGGCACTGCTGCTTGCTCTGAGCTGTGTGTACTTAATATCTCTCTTTGAATAAAGCAATTCACTCTATTCCTCTCCTTATAAAGCAAACATGACACTTTCCAAGCCTAATGAACAAAGGGATACATTGCAAATCCAAGTGCCTGTGGTGGCAAAGGGTAACAGAAATAGATGCTGGTGTTGCAGTGGGACTGGGACATCTGTGATGTTTGTCTGTCCTCAGCCCTGCCTTTCTGTCTCTGCTTTCCTCATCCTCTGAAGGAAAGTGCTGGAGCATGCAGGGATCCTGTGCACGTAGCACATTTACCTCTTGAACCCCAAATGGAAATATATTCCTACAGCACCATCCACCTGAGGAAATCTGAGAGTTTATGGGGGGAAGAAATGCTGGGTTGGGGTAGTTACATATGGCAAAGGGCCCAGGAAGAGAGAAGTGGTTTTCCTGCAGAGATCTCTGTTTTCCATAGCAGCTCCATGAGCCTCCCATGAGCTCTAGTTGCTTTGAACCCCTCTGATACCAGTGATTATGGCTCTCTGCCCTATTACTGAGTTTACTATGGCACAAAAAGTCATTTCCTAATTTCTGTGCATATAACCACCCCCTCCTTCAGCTGCATTCATGTTCTGAGATAGTTTTAACTGATTTTTACAGAAATATGCCCCCCAACCCATATGCTGCCACTCCCAGGGCACACACTGCCTGGCTCTGGAGGATTGATTGCAGGGCACCACTCAGCACCAGCCGCCCCAGTAGGGCTCTCTGCATCAGTGCTGTGCCACAAAGTGTTCACTGAATTGAGGGAGAATTCACCTTTTTGGGACACTGCAGATCTCTAGCAAGGCTCATCAGCAGGTCATGGGAGATGGGATCCACCAAGTTGAGGAAAGTTGCATTTTTGTAGAGCACTTCATTGAGAAATGTTCCTTCCAGTCCTAGGTCCTACAACAAAAACGGACAGTCAGATACACAGGCTTCCTCAGAGCTATATTCATGGGATGTTCTGAAACCAGAAAGTAAATCTGATGAGGTGCCAGCTGGATGCCCAGTACAGGAAATTATCCAGCAGAGGTGAAGCAGCTGTGTTTGACCCAGCATTACTGTGCTGGGGGGTGCAGGCAGCCAGAGAGCTGAACGAGATGCAGTGTTAATTTGAGCTAGTCAGCCTTGGGCTGACCACCTTATTTCCACCTACCACAGGAAGGTGATAATTCTATCATTATCATTTCCAGGCTGGCTGGAGCCTGGAGAGAATTAACTTCAGAGAAACACAGTTTTGTCAGCCTCTATGTGTGAATCTGCTGAAGAAGCCAAGCAGGAAAGCTGGCTCTAAAGCTGCTTCTCCAATCTCAGCTTTTCTGGAAGAATCAGACCTTTCTCAGGTATTTAGATGCTGCCATACACCCTGGTGGTGGCTGGCTGAGCAGAAGTCCTGTCCATCTGCATGAGTTTAGCTGTGCTGTGAATTTCTCAGTAAGCACTAAGCACTGGCAGTATGGGGCGTAATGGTAAATTTAGAGGTGGCTTTACACCACAGTCAGAGGAACTCCTCTTCCTGTCTTCCACGGTGTGACTTAGGGGAACATCTGTGGTCCATGCAATTTATCTGTGTGGACCAGGGGATGGGGCACCTTTGGAGGAGACCTCAGCATCTTTGGGAACAAAAAGCCTCCCCAGGGCCAGATGAATGATACTGCAAAGAACTAAGCTGTTTCTTGGTAAGAGGAAAGCAAAGAGCTAATATATTGACACAGTTATTACAATCAGGAGGCACCACAAAGCTGTGGAAAACAAACAAAATAAGAAAAATGTGGGAAAGAGAGATCACATATTCACATGAAAGTACCACATGGGCAAAAAAAAATACCCTAGGAGTAGAAATGTAGAACAGAAAAACTCCCTAGTAGGGATAGTGCTGGGTTTGATTCAGTCATTAAGGAGGGCTCAGCTGAGGGAGGAAACAAGTCTTTTCCCCATTCTGTATGCGGCTGACAGGAGAAATGAATAAGCAAATGGGTGCCCCATATGTTCACACTGCTCTACTGAGCGTGTGCTTCAGGCACCACCCAGTGACTGAGAGCTAAAAAAAAAAAGTGGAGTGACGGGGGAAAAAAAGCTGGATGTATGCACATACATCACCAACAGGGATAGAGCCGTAGCTGGCAGAGGTTTGGGATCTTAACTCTAAGCACCAATCAAAGCCAGTGCTGTATCCTGTTCTGGATAAGCTGGATTGAGCAGAAAGCACAATCCCAAAGAGACCCTGGCTACAGAGACAGAAAGGGAGAATAAATTAAATACTTTACAGCTCCATCACTGTGGGTACACAAATGACACCCATAAGTAACCAAGGAACCCAAGCAGTGGATCAGTCCTGAAGGACAGACAGCCACAGCTGGATATGGGCCAAGAGCCTACCAAGGCATCATGCCAGTGTCTCCCTTAACCATAAGGCTTCAGGGAAATGGAGCCTCCTACGTCAACTGTAATGTGCACAGATGAAGAAGGCTGCCGTGAGGATGCCATGGCTGGGCATGCAGCAGTAGATGTCAGAGCAGTAATTAAACTCCCCCAGTTGGAGCTATACCATTAAGATGAATCTGCATTCCCATTATAAATCCTGCCTGCGAGGGTTCTGTAAGTAATATAGCTGTAAATATTCACTTCACATTAATATTCCATAAATTCTTAGCCCAGAGGCATTTTCCAGTTCATCTTACTTATTTCCCTATCTCCCTCCCTCTATCTCATTTCTTGGAAAATTTTGTACCACCTAGAGGGTGGCTGCAGACAGCAGAATATTGTAACTCTTGCCAGTTCAGTTGGCTTAATGGTGTTGTCTTAAAAAAGACACTTTGCCATTGTCTCAGCACAGGGAGAACAGATTACACCAGACTTTTTACTGGTGTAAGTCTAATGTCTCCCTGGGCTTCAGCTGAGTGATGCCCACCTAGATCAGCAGGAAAGCTGATCTGGCTTCTGCTGGTGGGCATTTCTAGGGTAGATGATGTCAGTGGAGCTGTCCAAGTGTTCATGTACAAAGCATGTGTGCACCTGTGGTTGGCAGTTGTTATCCATGCAGTCTTCTAAAATGCTGGGATTTCACATCTCTGTTAGTGGATCTGCTTCTGCTGGCTTGCTTGCTTTACATTATCACACCCTCTGAACATCCTAGGAATAGTCTGCAGCCTTTTGAAGTCTGCAGACCACAGGTGAAAAACCACTGGCAGATACATCAGTAGGGTACACTTGCAGGGCTGGGCAAGCAGTGTGTGTGCTGGGAGCAGCAGGAGGTGTACATGGGATCCCATGTCCTCCAGTCCTGGCTGCGCTGTCTGCTCTCCTGAGGAGGCTGCAATTCCAGTCCCACCATTTCTCTGCCTTCTCTCGGGTGTTTGCACACTGGCCCAAGGCACAGTGACGAGGTGTGGTGTTAAATATTCTCCCTGTCCACTAGAGTGAACAAGGTATCTGTCTTTTTACAGGTAACAAACAGACCCTCACTGGGACACATTAATCCGTGACTCCTAAGAGTGTGATACTGCCAAGGTAAGGAGGGACATGCTGGGGACCAAGCTAAGGAGTGAATTTAGTTGTGGAGTGAGGAAAATTTGTAAATTAGAAAAAAGGCTGATCTGAAGCTGACATTGGACATGTGAGGAGAACTGGTGGTGATTGTATGACCCCAGACTGGGTGACAGGTGGGGGTGTGGTACTTAGTGGTATAACCCTCTGTCTCTGAAACCTCTGAGCACTCAGTGAACCAGAGGCTTTTGGGTGTTGCTGGATGGGTTCCCATCTTGTTTGGCAGAAGATGTGATTACAGGATGCATGTCCCACTGTTCTGTTGTGAGCAGATGGATAGACAGTCACTGTTTCAACATGGACAGGCAGAGATGGGGACCAGGAGTAACATGGGAAACTGGAAAGGCAGCAGGCAAAATGTGAATGTTCAGGACATGGTAATTCTCAAGCACAGATGTGGGGAAGCCAAGTGTTTAACTGATCCTGAAAGGAGCTTAGAAGTGACCCTCCATTCCATATGGCCCTGTGACTTAGCACTCAAACCTTGTCTGTTCACAGATGGACCTTCTGGAGATCTCCAGGGTCTGTTGGAGGGTTTCAGTGCTTCAGTCTCCAGGAGAGGTGCTGAGCACTATAGAAAATGACATTATGTAATTCTGGCCTCTGGCATACCCTAGTAAAGTCTGTTCATGTTACATCGTCATGTCCATGAAGTGAGTGGTTGCCTCTCTTTCTTCACAAGCTTCTTGCAATAGCTGCCAAATTCTCCAAAACTGCCTTTGAAATCTTATTCAACCCTTTTCTGCCATACTGGTGCACACATAGAGGTTCTCTGTTTTGAGTTTATCTGTCTACACATGTGGCAAGAAGAGTGTGGTGCTGGTAACAATCTTCAAGTGAATGCTAAAGTAGTGGACAGGAAAAGCAGAGATGTAATTTTTGGTCCTATAAATTCTTACTTGTGAGTGTGCAACTTGCTGGTAATCCAGGGCAGTGACCACCACTCTCGTGACGCCTGAAGTGGCCACCTAAAAACAGAGACTAGACAAGAGTAAGGGAATAAAGGTAGGTATTTATTTGAAGGGCCTTCAAATGTACACCCTGGGGAGTCCAGAGGCTACTCCCAAGAGGGACCCGAGTCACTAGTTCTTCACACTTTTATAAGTTTGGTCCATTTGCATATCAGGATCAATTCTCCAATCACAACCCCAGTTAATGATGTAACTACCCCAGGTTTACACTCCTCTTCAGATGTTAGTTTACAGATTTTGGGCCTAGGACAATCTGGGTGTCCTTGGAGAGCAAGCTTGGAAAGGCTAACCAGCATGAGAGAACAGCAGCTAACAGGCCACAAGAGACCCCAGAGCTACACACCAAGCAGTACAGGATTTGAAAAATATAAAAGTTAAAACCTAAGGCATCATTCGAATGTGTTGTAAAACCCTGGACATGCAGAGCAGACAGGGCTGTTTATGCAGCTCCCTGCAGCTGGTAGCGTGGGTGAACAAGCATCCAGTGAGCCAGTCCCTGCTCCACTGTACTCACACCCAAAGGTTACTTGCTACTAAGGCAAGAAATAATGTATGTTCCCAAGATGAAGTAGATTGTTATCTAATGAAGCAACATGATAAGCTACAAACTGGTGGTGCTTTATGTCCACATCAGAGGTGGATTTTGTCCCTTGTGCTACCAATCACAGAGTTGCCTGCAGTTTGGGGCAGCTGAGTTTGGCTGGAGAGTGATGGTAGCAGTGAGTGATGGAGGAGATGGCTCTGCTCCAGCAGCAGGGCTCTGTCCTCAGCATCAGTTTGGCACCGCACTGTCTGCACACTGGCTTTTCTGTTCCTGAATGGCGGCAGACAGAAACACGCTCCCACTGATACACTGACCCCTTTACCTCTCCTCTCAACCTCGATTGTCCCAGAGGTGCCCTCCAAAACCATTCTGGGTTTTCCCAGACATATCTCAGCCAGTCTGGCTGAGTGGGCATAATGGGATGTGGTGGCAGTGGGGTGGCAGTGGCTTTTTTCTGGGGGGCATCAATCCTGAGCACACCCAGGGACTGGCATGAAGGGGTGTGGATGAGCACAGCCCAAGCTCGGACCCCCCTTTTCCTGCGTGCAGCACAGCCCTCCTCACAGCACCCTCCCAGCCCCTCTCTCTGCCCCCGGCAGTCGAGCCAGGTGCCCCTCGCCCAGGCTGGGCGTCGGGGAGGTGGCTGATGTCGCCTGGCGTGGTGGGGACCGAGCGGGGAAAGGACCGGGGCACGGAGCGGAGAAAGGCAGCACAAAGAGCCCCGCCAAGGAGGATTGCAAACCCCTACACCGCGGCTCCCTGCGCCAGAGCGCCGGGCGAGGGCTGCAGCCCCCGGCCCCGCACGGCCCTTTGTCCCTGCCCTGCCCTGCCCTGCCCTGCCCTGCCCTGCCCTGCCCTGCCCCGCCCCGCCCCGGCCCGGTCCGCCCCGTTGCCCCGGGCCCGCATCCCCGCAGCAGGTACCTTCCTAAGCAGCCGGAGGATGTGCACGGCGTGCTCCCGCTTGTGCTCCCGGATGGTGGCCTGGATCTCCCGCAGCCACCCCACCCGCCGCACATAGGGCGCAGGCGAGGCTTTCCGCAGCACCCCGGGCAGCTTCTGCGGGTGCAGGAGCAGGGAGGAGAGATGGAAGTCTCCCCGGCCGCTCTCCAGCCTGCCGAGGCAGGGCTCCTCGCCGCTCTCTTCCTCCAGGCTGCTCTGCCGGCTCAGCCGGGAGCCCATGGCCGCGCTCCGGACCGGGCGGGCGCCGGGCTGTGGGCCGGGGGAGGCGCCGGGGAAGGCGGGGGGTGCGGGCCGCCCCGCCCGGCCGGCCCCGCCCCGGCTCCCCGTGCTCCCGACGTTCCCGCAGGAGCAACGCCCCGGGGGTCTGGTATTGGGGGGCTCCGTGCTCAGCACCCGCCTCCCCGGCGGCCGGGCAGCCCCGCTGCTTCTGCTCCCGAGGCGCCTTCTCCTCCTGGGTTTGATGCTCGGTGGGGAAGACAAAGAGAGACGCGGATGCTGCCGAGACTGCTCCTTCCATCCAGGCATTTTGAGGAGCTTTTTTATTCCTGGGCAAACTCTTTGAACATCGCAAAAGGTTGTCTAGATTAATAGTAGTTCAAAACACACCATCTGGCAGTGACTGCTTCTGTGGGCTGTGTTTTCTATCAGTCTGCTGTTGGTCCCAGAGGAGGTGTTTTACTAATCTAGAAAGTGGCAGGAATTTTGCCCACCACCCATCATCTGCAACTGATAGTACGATGCTGGCACTGTTCCTTACCTGCTGTGGGTAGAACTGTTTTCCTTGTATGCATTCTTCCCTCCTCCAGCAGTGCACAGCAAGTTTAGCACATGCTTTTCCTCAGACAGAATCACTGCCATCCAACAGGATGGTAAAAAACAAAGCCTGGATCCCATCTCCAACCACCGAGATTTTGCAGGCAGCTCAATCATGCTCCCAGTATAACCAGTGGCTCAGCCTGACCTACTTTTTGGAATTGGTGCCATAAGCTTGCTTCTATCACCACAGTGAGCCCAGGTGCCCATGGCAGATTGTGAGTCATGCACATGGAGCAGGGGTGTCTGGTAGCTGTAATGTGAGGGCACATAGCTATAGAAGCAACCTGGAGTTCTCACTGCTTTGTGCATCCGTAGACAGGTATCATCCAATGCATCTGTGGCTATTGGATCCTCACTTTGGGGGAATGGGGGTGGCCTTGACTCTTCATGGTACAGAGTCAGCAAGGATAATTTTCCTTCTCAACCTTCCTCTGAGCCATGAATGGGGATGGAGATGTGGATGCTTTGCATCATGACAGCCTCTTTCAAATATTCTACTGGTGACCCCTGTCTAGCTTGAAGAGACAGAGACAAAAAGGGGCTGAACTCTAAAGCAGCCTGGCTAATGCATTAATTTTGTCACAGTGTTTGTGCAGCTCTCTAACCATGGTAGGCCAGATTCTGAAGGCCCTTCTCAGATTTTTACTGATGTTTGATCAGATAAAAGCCCTGACTGTCCATCTTCCCGTTGGTTCCCTCTCTGCTCTAAGCCCCTGCATGAGGGAAATTAGCATCAACAGATCTTGAGATATGGCTGAGGCTGACTCAAGCTAATCCCATTTGGAGGAAGTAGATGCTGAGTAAGGACTTCTGGATCTGGTCAGAGAGCTTTGAGAGAGTCTGGGTCAGGAGAAAATCACTCCTATGGGGTGCAGTTACAGCCACAGAATTGTCACTGGGAGCAAAGGGAAGGACAAAAAGTGCTGGATCGGTGGGTAAAGGTGTCAGAGGAGGGGTGCACGATGGCCTTTCCCTCCTGTCTGGCAGCTGGACAGGCTGCCACAGATCTGTGCTCCTGCCTGCTCTGCTCTGAGTGCCGCTGAAAGGAGCAGCAGCGATAGTAGGTTTGGAACCAAAGGATCAGTTTATCGGCAGAATGGCTTTGTATAGCTCAATTGTCTCACACCTTATCTCTGAGAGTTAGAAGGAAACACAATCTGCAGTTTACTTGTCGTGGGGATGAAACTGGGTGGATTGTTCTGAGGCAGTGGGAGAACCAGGGCACACGAGTGGCTCAGAGGATGGCACCGTTACCAGGATACCCCCTCCTCTGCATGTGACTTGGAAATATCCTGCCACAGAGCAAATCCTCTTAACAAACAAACAATTGCAGGGGCAGTTCAGCTGTCTCTCGGCTGTGCTTTAGCACTGGGAACACTACAATAGCATGGATAATAGGAGCTAATGAGAAACACACGAGTGCTCCACTTGGCTTCACTGAAGGAGAATGCCTGGCCAGCAGCTCTCTGTAGACTGAGATAATTCTGCCCTATCTGTGTGTGCTTTCAAAGGGCACATGACAGCGAGTGGATGTACTTCTATAGCTGAGATGGTCAGCAAGGGGAGGAGGCAGGAGTTTGCTTGGAAAGAGTGGACTCTTCTGTCAGTCTTCACCCTCTGGTCTTAATGCAACCCTAGGAGAGACCAGCACCTAACTGCTGAGATGAGCACGCAAGACCTGGGAGATACCAATCTACAAGAGTGTCCCCACCTTTCCTTTCATCTCTGCTGCAGTGTCAAGGGCACTGGTAAACTTTACATAGAGATAGATCAAGTCATGAGCTTGTTTGGTACAACAGAGTGGGAACTGTGGGGTGTCTCACAACGACCACAAGCTGTGGGTTTAAGACTTGGAAATCCCATCCCAGTGGATATTTTAGCATCTCCCAGAAGGATGTTATCTTGTTTCTAAACTGAATGCAGGGTACATGGTGCTGCCAACTGCATCTAGCTGGATGCAGCATGACTGAGTCAATTTTACCAAAAATTCCTCCTTTCATGAGAAATGGGAAAAATGGAAAGCAACAGAGATCCTTTCACTATTCACTCAAATTCTGTGCTATAAGCACATCTCCCTGTTGTCACCCAAGTGCCCAGGAATGGGAACGTTCCCAGTTCCTAGTCTTTCAGGCAAGTAAGGAGAGCTCAGATCGGTGCCAGCACAGAAGAACAACTGTACTGGATCAGAGCACAGGTCTCTTTCCCCTGGGATCCTCAATTAGCAGTGGTTAATGCAGGATGTCTATCGAGGAGGATAACAACAGGGGGTCAGTGTGTTGTTGAATATTCTCCTTACCATCAGCCATCTGTAGTTCAGGAATTTCCTGAGATGTGGATCTCTGCATTTGATAGTCTTTACAAGTTTTTCCTAAACCCTTTTTTCAGCCTGAGAAAATTTTGGGTATCCACAGCAACTTATGGCACTGTTCAGCTGTGTGAAGAAATATTTACTTTGTTCTGAATCTGTCACTCACTGTTTTCATTTGATGCTTTTGTAGCTTAAATATTGTAAGAGGCAGCAGGCAGTCATTCCTCATTCATTTTCTCTAAGCCACTCTCGGATAAACTTCTGCTGTGTCCCCTCTCAGGTTTCTGTTTCCCAAATTGAAGAGTCTTGGACTTGTACAGAAACCATTTCAGCCCTTAGTTCATCCTTAAGCAAGTCCCTGCCTCTCCTCTAGTCCTTGCTGTAGCTTCTACTGCACTGGGACAGCAGCCATGGGGCTGCAGCTGCATCCTGGAGCTACCTGGGGGAGTACACTGGATTTGTGATTTTGCTCTGGCTCCCAGCACTCACTTGGCTTTTCTTGAATGCACTTGAGCCTTGGGCTGATGCTTTCACTGAACACTCCTGCCTTGCTCTTGCTATCACTTAGACCCCGTGACTCAGTTTCCCATTAGTAGGCTGGGGAGGGGATAATCATTTCTTGCCCCTTATGAATTCTCACTGGCAGTCACGGTCAGGGATTTCCAAGGCCTCGTTTCCATGTTGTCCATCCCTACAGGGTCTGTGGCCTGTGCAGCGCTGGGCTGGGAGTTTGGGCTTCTGTCTATGGCTGGGGAAGGTTGTGGCTTCCTCCCTGACACGGCTGAAGGGGCTGCCTTGCATTTGCACTGCCTGATGTGCCCCTGGCCTGTTCGTGCAGTGCTCAGTGCCACAGCACTCCCTGCAGAGCTGGATGGCCGCAGTCAGAGCTGGAGCCGCTGCCCTTTCCCTTGGAAAGCCGGTGGTGCCGGCAGTGTGACTGCAATTCCAATTGCCCCTGCCTGGGAGGGAGTGGGCGCACGCGCAGGCCTGCCCGCTCACGGGGCTGCTCTGATTTGTATGCTGGTCAAGCTGACTTCGAATGACAATCCTAATTATGTTTGCCTTGTGTATGATGAAGGTTACATTTGTGACTGATTTTGCTGGGCTGGAAGTGTAATTGATTAATTTAGTGCTTAAGAAGGGAAAGAGGATTAAGGCAGAGGTGAGGCTGTGCTGCCAGACACTGCATTGACTGCCTCATACTTTTACAGCTTCAGCTTTTGTTTGCCTGCAAACCAGCTTGTCTGAGCTCCCGAGCTGTTATTTCTGGTGGCTCTGAGCTTGTTGTCAGATCCCTCAAAGCCAAGCCTCCTGCTGGGAAGGGAGCTATAGCTCTGGAGAGATACATGCAAAGAGCTAGTGCAGATTTCATTCCATCGTATCTAGGGGCAAATGCACTTGCTGTTCGGACATGAGCAATTCATGTGGAAGCTCCATATCCCAAATACCTGTAAGCTCTTGACTTGGACAAAGCAGCAGACCTGGAGAAGGTCCATCTGTCCATGACAGTGCAGTTTTGGGGAAGAAGTCCTCTTAATTATAACCATTAAGGGGATTTCTTCCTTGAAACTGCAGAGTACATGGAGATGGGGAGATACAAGATAAACACAGCATCAGTTGGGCTGTAGTCTTAGGGACTTCCTGCAGCATCAGTGCTGGTGGAAGCTGCTGCATGCAGACAGTCACTGCTGAGGCTCTGCATTTGATGGAGAAGTAGTAGCAATTGCCCATGTAACATTCATTAGGTCTTAAACCTTTGCTTCTAGCAACTGAGGCTCTCTTTGCAGCCCACGAGGCCCTTGGTGGTGTTCTGGGTCTGAGGGGTTTTCAAAAGGACAGAGTTCTGCTACATAATTATGGTCACTGGCCTGCTCATTATCAGGCAAATTAATCAAGTTCTTGCAGTTCTTGCCCATAAAAGCAGATTTGTTGGGCTGTATATTGCCTGCACAGAGAATATCAACAACCTGTGATCTTGAGGTCACGGTGAGATTGGACAGCATTGCTGTGAGCAGAGGGAAGGTCACCACTCCGCTCCAGTGACGCATGGCATTACCTTGACTTCTTAAGCACAGGGGAATTCTGAGCTTCCGCTGCATTCATCGTGAGTCAATTAGGAAGCTGAGATGCATGGAGGATTTCTGTTACCTCCATTGGGGGAGCATGCTGCACCCATTTCATTTAGATTAATTTTATCTTGATTAAATTAAGGTGGGCTGTGAAGGTACTGTGAGGTTTGGACTCACAACCTTGTGCTGAACTGCTGCAGTGGCTGTTGTGCCTGGCAGAATGGCTGGGCAGGCAGCTCTGAAAGCATCACCAGAGATACTCCTCACTGCTCTGGAAGCAGTGGGGCTGGCCAGACTCTCCTGTCCCAATCAGGAAGTGAATTACACACCTGCATTGTGGGGTATCTCTTCCAGCCCTGTGGGGGCCTTCAGAGGGAGGTGGTGGGAAGCTCCGGCTCATCTCACATCCTGCCCCAGGCTCACACTTCCCCTCTCCTTCCTTCCACCTTTTGCACCTCTCCCCTGCCTCCTGGGCCTGTGTGTGGTTTCCAGACACCTTTTCTGTCCTTCCCAGCCCTCTGCTTTCCCCTAGCAGAGACACATGACCCTCGGGAAGCCCTCCAGAGAAAGGAAGAAGAGAGGCACTGGGACCAGCAGGAGGTCTTTCAAGGCAGCAGCACAAGGTCCCCTTTGTAACACCTTGTGCTTTTGATCAGCCTGTAAAGGGGAGCAGTAAAGAAATAGCAGAGCAATGCAGTTAGTGAAGCAAATGCTGGCAAGTGACACCTCCAGGGGGAGCCTGTGGTCCCAAGGGGCTGCTTTTCTGTTCAGCCACCTGCCTCTGTTGGGAGCACAGAGATGGCTTTTGCCTGCGGATGTTTTCACAAGGCTGATGAGATGTGTAGGAGAAGGCCTTGAGACCTCTCCAGGCATTACCATACATTAGACCATTTAAGAAGCTGAGCTAAGACAGGAGAAACAGTGGAGGAAAGCCTTGCAAGGACTTAAAATGCTTGCCATGGGGCTCTGGCATTTCTGGCTTTTAAGAGGAAGAAATGTCTGATCTTATAATACATCCCTCTGGAATCCCTTTTTATTTTTATGTCTCATAAAAATATTTCTGAAGAGCTTTTAGAAAACCTGGCTTAGAAGTGCCCCAGTTTAAAACTATGGGCTGGAGTTATGGTTTCATAAAAGAATTAAATAATCTTAAGTCCATGCATGAGAGGCTGAAGGCAGCACCTGGTGCTGCTAAGCTTCTTTTGGAATTTGAAACTACTAAATGCATAGATTATAGTGGCTCTAAGCATCTTAGCAAGCAGTTCTAAACAGCTGAGAGCAACCACAGGCTCCAGGGGAGTGTATGGACCAGGCACTGGAGGCCAGGCTGTGGAGTCTGACCTGAGTAGACACAGGGCATGGAAGCACTGGTGGCTGGTTTGGGTGGTGGCTGCATGGGAAGCTCAGTGCTCTCCCCATCACTGGCTCTGGCAGAGGGAGGCGAGTCCAGCCAGCAGATGACACATTAGATGTCCTCCTGCTGAGAAGGATGGCACCACTGACTAAGACTTTCATGTTCTCCAAAGACCTCAGCACTTTTTAAAATGTGTTTACAGTTAATGGGAGGCCTGGAAAAGCAACCAACCGTTTTTATTTCTTTTATGTTTGAATATTTTTTCTCCATTTACATCCAAAGATAAAAAGACATCTCTTGTCTAAAAAACCCCAAATGTTTGAAGAGTACAAGAAGCAGAGCTGGAGTGGGAATTGAAGCATAAAAGCCTTCTTTGAGCATTTCCTTCTCTGCCCAGGAACCTTTCAGAGCCAGGTTGTTACACACCAGTGACCCAGCATTTAGATTTAGATGGCTGATCAGAAGCAAGTCTCCAAGTCTGTCAGTGAGAGCCCGGTGTTGAAGGGGCTTCTCTGGCTGTTCTGTACTTCTCAGCCTCTGGACACTGGACCGGAGCTGTCCCCAGGATCTAGCATGAGTCTCTCCCCAGGTTGTGCCCAGGTCACCAGTGTCACCCACTCCAGCCTTTACAAGGTAAGAGCCACTGAGCCAAACTGACCTATTGCCCTGTTTACACCATGGATGAATTTGGATTTTACAGTGCAGGCATCTGAATTATGTTTTGTCTGTCACCTATGACACCCTGAAGGATTCACTCTGTGGGGTTTGACCTAGGTGATCCCTAGACCCACTGCAGTCTGCAGGGCAGTGCCATGAGCAGACAGACAGGAAAGGGTAGTGCTGCTGTTTGTTTGAAAAGCAAACAGGCTTTTCCTTGGAGACTTGTCTGTGTCATTAATACCTGGCATCACTGATCTGCTCAGCACAAAAGCTCTTTTGGGCTTTTCCAGGCTCAGGTTTGGTTTGGATAACACCCATGTGTGCCACTTCTTGCCCTGTGCACAGAGCTTGCTGCTCGCCTCAGTGCCACCCTGCACATGCTGTCCCTCGCGCCGTGCCACGGATGGAGCCGTTCCAGGCAGGCTGTCAGAGCCTGTGATCTTCAGCAGATGCATTAACTGTGTTAACCTTTGAAGTAAAGTGAATTTCTAATGTCAGAACAGCAAAGGCCAACATACAACCTTCCACCTTCCCATACGTTATTTTGGTCCCCATAGAAAATGCTTTGGCTTTTCCTGTGCTTACTACAGCAGTTTTGTGTGGCTTAGCTCATGTTTGCCTCATCATGTCAGTCCACACAGTTCATTTGTAAAGAATTTCATCCACACCTTAAAGAAATTGAGGAAGATGAGGCTGGGAAAGCTCTGGGGTGCAGGTCCTGCCTCAGTGATTGCAGGCAGCAGTGCTGAAAAGGAGGAAAACCAGGAGGAAGAGCAAGCTGCTTTAGAGGAGCTACCTTGTGACAAATGCTTTAAGAGCAGTGACTAAGTGCTTCCCTCCTTTGCACCATCACCCCACAGGGCAAAGGAAAGGTGCTGGGGTGTCACTCCCCAGAACTGGCTTGAACCCAGGGTTCCTGGCCCTCGGTGTCTCTCTCCACACTCCGGCTATCAGGTGCTATTTATTAACCTGGAGGCTGATGACCCAGGTGCAGCCTCACAGTGAAACAGGACAAGCCCTCCCAGGGAGGATTTATGCCCTCTTTTTGATGCAGTTTGGGCTAAATATAGGGCTACTCTGTAAACCAGGTATTTTCGAGGCCGAGGCAGTGAGCGTGATCTTGGTGAGGAGTAGCAGGTCGTGTCCAGGAGGCTGGGGCATGGATGCCACAGCCCTTGCCGAGTTATCCAGCTTCCCTGCAGCACGGGCGGCGCTTTGGCTGGACAGGACGGGATGTGAGGGGGTGCAGGGGGGGCACCCCTTGGAGAGGAAACCCCCGTGGGATGATGCTGCTGGCAACGCATTCCCCATGGCAGCAGCCCCCCCTTGGCCAAGTGGCAGCCCCCCGTGCGGCCCGCCCAGCCCGGGCTCCCCTTGAACCGCCTCCCGTCTGTGCCATCTAGTGCCCAGCACAAGAACTGGGACTGACCCAGCCTCTCACCCACAGGGGAACAGCCCGGCTGCTCTGGAGAAGAGGCTCTCCTCTCCCTGGGCCAGTCGCCAAGCCCTGGGCCAGGCAGGGATGTGCTGGGAGGACCCCTGAGATGCCGCACCGCCTGCATGGAAAATCCCACTTAGCTCCAGGTAGGATCGCAGCGCGCAGGTGTGTCCGTGGGGCGGATGGAGTGAGTGGCTCTGCTCGGAGGCTGGAGGTGAGATGAGGCTGGGCGAGACCTCGCTGCCAGAGGCTCCAGGTAGGGAGAGGAAGGCTTGAATCTCTTGGGAATCCTGCCTGTGCTTTTCAGGCTTTGTGTTCCTGTGGCATGCTCTAACGCTGCACACGTGTTTTAAGGGGTGAAAATAATGACCTCTGACTGGAATTCTCCTATTTGGACAGATTTCAGTGCTGTTCCAAGGGAGCTGCAGTTAGCTGTACTTGAGTGAACACCCTAGACTGAAAACACTTTGTTTTTCAGTGTGCATAATCTTTGTTATGTCATTTCTTAGGTAAGTTCTTTGTACTAAGTTATTACATATTTTTAAAAAGTTTCCATAGCTGTAGCTTGATTTGCCAGCTTTGATTCTTAACTCTGCCTCTGTCCTCTTTATCCTTTTCAAAGGAATACTTTTCCTTTTTACAGACCCAGTTTCATTTATAAGCTCTAAATAAGAGCCAATGAATCAGGAGCTAACAAATTCTTGCTTCCTTCTTGCTCCATTTTTTCCCCAAATCTTTGTAAGAGATTTAATGGTGGTATAAGAAGCTTCCAACTCAAACCCATCAATATATATCTATCATTTATATTGATTTATCACAGCCAGGAATTATATATTTTTCTATATTGAATTCCATCAGCTATTATTTGCCCTGTTTCACAGATGTTTTCAAGTTTTCTACAACTGAAATTTTCCTGATGCCTTTTGCTAGCTCCATATGTTATCCTTACTATTTCATTACTGGGCCACAAATAAATATATTGAACATGCTGCCTCTGGCATCCATAGGACACCCCGCTCAGCTTTTTCCACATGAAGTTTTGATCATTCATTCTTCACTTGTAACTTGTAGTGGATTAAAAATGATCACCTGATAGCTGCTTCCCAGGGTTTGGATAACCTTTAGGGAGTTAGCAGTAAAACTATTCAAGGAGCAGATGAGCATGTCCTTGTTCCTGGGATCACATCCAGTGTCTGTGAGCTCTGCTCCTCTTCGCTTGTGAACTTGATCTGTGCGTTTGCCTCTCCAGGATATATTGCACAGGCACATCATGCTGTTTCTGAAACAGAGAATTTCCTACTGATTTTTTTTTTCCCTTGGTACTTAAGTAAGGCTGATTGCTTAGGAAGTCTTGGTAGCCCTTTCAAATATGAAAAGGTAGCAGTGCCCCTTGGCATCTGATAGGTAACTGACTGTAGTGAAAGCCCGGTGGTTTTGGAGCTGGCATGATTAGAGCTCTCCTGGGTCTGCTATTGATCTTGGCCTGTTCCTGCATTTGAAGGGGCTGATCTTTGAAACTAGGCTCCAGGAAGTAGTTTAAGGATGTGTTTGCATCCTGCTGAGCACTGAAACCGTGAGGATTTCAGTGGGAAGGAAACTCATCTTGAAAGAGATGCAGTCTTTATCTGCTTTCCCTAATTAGTGCTCCATCTTCCTGGAGGTGATATTTTCCACAGCATCCCCTTGCAGCAGGAAGCCAGTGCTGGGGTTAAGTCCCCACTTGCCCAAAGCTTACCTGGTCCTGTGTCCTGAGAGCTCTGTTTCTAAGGTGCCTGAGCTCAGGGTAGGTGTTTGCTGTGCTGTCCCCACACAGCTGTTTGCACACCTGTGGTGGCCCTTCTGCCAAGACCAAGTGTTGCAGAGGCACAGCTGGCTCCCAGCTCCTCACAGGTCTGTAAACTCTTTTATTGCTGTCCCTCAGTTCTTTGGAACTCATAGTTTCTACCGCTTCACACCTTCCCCTGTGTAATCCACTCCCAGGTCTGTTGTGTGCCACAGTCAGGCTTTAAAATGTTTGTGTGAGGTGGGTGCCAGCAAGAGTCCATTCTGTGGTTTGTTCCCAGAGCTGCTTAATTAACGGGGAAGCCCAAAATCTCTATTTTGCATGAAAGCAAATGGAGGCTCAGGCAGGCAATGTGATTTACTGCAATCATTTAGCAACCGAAACAGGAGAAAACCCCCTTTCACTCCCTGCACCTCAGTGCTGTAACCCCAGGGCCACATAGATCCCTTACCCCAACCCCTGCAGCAGAGTCAGGGTGGGTGCCCAGGTATAACTGGGGAGGTTTGGTGCAGGGGCCCCCCCATCCCGTGTGCTGAGGAGGTGCTTGGCCTTACCTGCATCATCTCTTGTGGCATGACAGGGCTGTGCCTGGGTGTCACAGGGGCCAAGGCCTGGCTCAACTGAGCCCAGCTCAGACCAGCACAGGAAAGGCTTGTGGACAGCTGTATCCCCAAATGTCCATCCCAGCTTTAATTACACTGACACTGCTGCCTGCGTGTAATTAGCAGTTGAGAAAATCTGAGTGTGATTTTAATAAGCTGGGGGTAATGCAATTTGTCTTTTCTATAAGAAATGCTTTGCAAATAAAAGCTGTAATTAAAAAGTTCATGCACAGGGCAAACAGCAACTGTGCTGTTGGTGTGTGACTGCTCAGTGTGCAGCGTGTTGGGCACATGGCCTGACCTGGCACAGGGGTCCCCCTTTGGGGCAGTCTTCCTCATGGGGTTCCCAAGAGACCAGCATGTAAAAACTGCAGGATTTGGCTCAGTTGTGGCTTTTACAAAAGGTTCCTCTCCATCTTCACAGATCTCCGTGGATATACTGTTGTTTTTTGATAAGAATAAGTCTCCTGGGTGTCATCCTCCCCATTGCTTTTCATTCCTGTCACCATTGTGTTTCTGTGTTCTCACCCAGAAGCCCAAATTAGCTCAAGGCTGGTGGGATCTCTGTGGCAGAGGCCAGCAAGGAAGCCAGGGTGGCATGGGGGGAGTCAGGAAGCCTTTTCAAGAGCAGCCAGCATTTCTGGTAGCCTCAGATCTGGTCAGACCAGGCCCTGGACTCTGCCTCTCTTTCCTGCTCCTTCCTGCTCTCTTAAAAAAAAAATCCATATCTATAAAAAGATAATCTCTTTTATCTAGTCTTCTGTCTCTGCACAATTCTGCCCTGCCCTGCTGGAGTTCAAGTTCATTTCTGGCTGTGGGAGCTCTCATGGGGGAGCAGCCCTGTTAAACCCCAAGGTCTGTTTCCCCCAAACCCCCATAACACACCAGGCTGATCTCACCACAAATTGTTCCTCTTCCTCAATGCTATGGGCCGACTGTGAGGGGACAAGGTGGGCACAGCAGCTGTCAGAAAATGGTTATACCCACAGCATCAGAGGGCCAGAGTTGTTGGCTGCTGTGGGGAGGGGGGAGAGTGGGAGCATTGCTCCAGCCTGTGGCAAGCCCTTTTGCCTCCATCTGCAGGGGAAGGTGAGAGCTTTTCCCAGGGAAGGCCAATCTACCCCCTGCAAAGGTCCATTTGTGCCTGATGGCATTGGTTGCCATGGCTCTCAAAATTTAGGGGGTGTCTGTGTTTGTAGTAGCCCTCCTCTTGACCTGTGGGAGACACCTTGATCCTTGAGAGTGCAGAGCCAGAGGTATCCCATGCATTGCCATTTCTCCCTGGGAAGGTCAGGGGTCAAGGGGCTCAGGTCAATAAAGGGGGTTAAAGCAGCTTTGTGCTGTGCCCTGCAGGTGTGACTGGCCCACTCTGCCTGCTAATTGCAGCCCTGGCATATTGGGCAAACAAACAAAGCCTTCCCCAGAGATCAGGTTGAAATGTGGCAAAGACATCTGTGGCTCCCAGTGGCAGCGGAAATGGGAGCAGGTGTGGGCTCAGCAGATGGGAAAGCACCGGCATCTGCCCCATCCCAGCATGGAGAGGCTGTGATGTAAAGGCTGAGCAGCCCCTGTGCGTGGGATGGAGGGGCAGAGCTCCTGTGCAGGCCTGGTTGCTGTGCAGTGCAGCTTGTGTGCTCCTCCCAAAGCCAAGTGTGTGTTCCCAGAACTGTGCTGCTACAGTCTCTGCCTCCAGCCCAGCTGGCCCCCCTCACACTTTCCTACACAGGTTCCAAGTGCTTTGAGGCAGAGGTTTGTGATTCTGATCTCTCATAAGCAAGTGGCCATTTCTGGTGCCTTTTGCAGCACCTCAACTAACGAGCCCTGAAGGAGACTGGGCCAGGGGGGAGATGAACCAGACAGGGACTCTTTTTTCTGATCTGTACTTCAGATGTGAGTTCTGTTCTCTTGGTAGCATGAGGCATCTCTGAGGCCAGAAGACTTGTTGGTGTTTTAGCACTTACCCTTTCCTCATTCCTGTGTTATGCTCTGCCCAGAGGAGGAGATGCCTCAAGCACCAAACCTGCCAGATTTCTGCATTCAGGTGCAGAGGCCAGTCAAGACAGGCTCCTGTCTCTGGGGTCTTCTTTTGTATGAATTTTGTGACTGCCCGTCTGGAAAGCACAGAGTCACCCAGTGATTTCAGGGTATAGCCTCAGGCTGGTGGAAGCTGAACATACTCAGCTGCTTTGCTGTGGTGGGCTGTGACAGGAGCCTGTCCCATTGTACAATGGTGCCCATCCCACGTGTGGGCCATGGCTCGTTGTTTGCACTAAGATTGGATCTGTGGTGTGTGTTTTCTCTTCTAAGGTCAAAACCAATGGGTTGCAAATGGCCACACAGACATGAAGTGGATTGCCCAAGCCTTAGTTGGACTACATGTGAGCCTGAAGCAATAGGGCAATATTGGAGCTGCAGTGAATGACTTCTTTAGAAAGAAAAATTCATTTATTTCCTGAGGCCGTTGTTCTGGGGAGCAAACCCAGAGAGTATGAAGTGCTGAGAGCCCCTGGAATAAGAGTTATAAATCCAGATTCTCTCTTAAGGTATGAGCTGTTTTGCATGGTGTGCACCTTTCCTGTGTAGTGCTATATGAACTATTCGTATGGCTGCTGAGCACCCTCCTCACCTGCCCACAGCAGAGAAAAGGGTCCCAGTGTAAAGGTCCATGAAACTCTTGTTTCTGGGTGTTCGTCCCAGAGATAGGTTTGCCCTCTGAGGTCAGACACTAGCGTAGCCAGAATGTACATAGCCCCTGCCCACTCAGTGCCAATTAGAGCTTTATCCACAGCCTTCTCAGGGACTCGGTGGAATTTCTTCCCTCGCAGCACCTGAGCAGCCATCAGTGGCTCTTTGCTGGGTTGATTCCCACCACTCTGTGAGCTGAGTGGCCCTGCAATGCCAGCAGAAGGCACCCCCAGGGCTGGGTAAGCAGGTTGACTGTGGGGATAACAGATTTGGGGATGGCTGCACTGCTGCTCTGCCCTGTCCCTCTCTGAGAGGCTGCTACCCTGACCCTGCCATGGGGTAGGAGCTGCTGAGCGGTCCCATTGAAATCTTGCCATACTAAGGTAACCCGGGACAGATTCTGGCTTACCAGGATGTGCTGAATTTTATGCTGAGAGGTTTCATTTGTTGCTCTGAGAGCAGTAGAGCTGATCCTTCAGCAGAAACTGCTGAGAAAAGAACAAGAAGTTGTGGGGCTTCTTGAGAAGCACAGCTCTCATGAGGCAAAGTTTGGGTGGGCTGCACATGCAGATCTCTGTGGGTCAGTGTTCATACATGTCCAGGAATAACTTCTGAGCCTCACATCTCCAAGTCCCACTGATTCTTAAGCAGAATGGAAAGTGGACCTTGGCTCTTGCTGGGAAGGTCTGTGTTCTTCTGGTTGTAGGGCCTTCTTGCTTACGTTAGACTTTAACAGTAATTAGTTACCCAACAACTTTCAGTAATAAGGTGCAAGTTTTCCATTAAGTGGCAAACACTTTGAACCTCCCCCCAGCTCCTCTGCTGCAATCTAATCTGCTGTCATTTTTCACAAGGAGATGGAGGGTGCTACCTTCACGTTTTATTAATTTTCTGTTTGCAGTGGGGGAGAGACCAAAGCCGTGAGGACCACTGAACACAACATCCCATGGAGCTCCAGGCATGGTGCAGTAGATGTGTCAGCCTCTGCACTTGTCGCTTCCAGCTGCCTCTGGGTTTACTGTATATATCAGGCATATGACAGGGAAGAAAGGTGATGTCTAGGAATATGGTTAAGGAATATGGGGGAAAGATTGCTTATTCCAGCCCAGGCACTGACCTGCTCTGAAGCTCTGGGCAAGATTGTCTCTGTTGTCCTGTCTCTGAAGTGGGGATGTGAATGCTTTCCTCATGCAGGCCTGTAAGGCTCCCTGGCCCTGATAGTTGCTTTAAAATGCTGTTAAATAGTGAATTTTTTTGTGGTGATGATAATAAGAATTTGGCAATCTGGACAGGTTATGGAGTTTGGAGATCTTCCTGGAGGTGCAGCAAGTACTGGAGGCTCATTATTTGGCAGGCAGCTTTACACAGTCTCCCCTGTGTCTGTCTCTTACCATGAGTGTTGATGGAGAAATAGGGGAAGGGACCTATTATGACTCTGTTCTTCCTCTTTGTGCTTACAGTTTGGTTGGAGTTTACTTTGTCACCCACCCAGAGTGTTTAGGTTGTCTCCAAACAAACTAAACCTGTCTGTCAACCTGTCTCCTGTAAAAAACATGCTACACCTTGAGCAAGTGAGGAGCTTTCCTTGGGATGGATGGGCCCTGCTGCAGTTGTGGTTGTACTGAAAAATACCTGTTGGGTGCACATTCTTGTTTGGATAAGGATAACAGAACAACTCAATGTTAATTGTTTCTGTTTCATTTCCGATGGCTGCAAAGCCAGGGCCCCTCCAAAACAACAGAACAAGAAGGAGTAGTTTATTGAGATTCTGTAATTTGCAGGAGAGTGCAAATATAGTAGAGCAAATCTTACATCTATAAGAGAAAGCTAGTTTGTCTTGGATCTGAAAAAAATCTCTTAGGCAGCATTCCTGGCAGTTAAAAAGGGGTTCTCAGTCATCTATCTGCTTTCAACTCCCTTGACACTATCAAAGCAGACCCATTCCTCAGGATCAGTGAGACTCAGACTGTGATGTGCAAAGGAATGCTCCTTACAGTGTTGTAAATAGCTCCTTTACTTGAGGTGGCACAGTGTTGTGTAGACAGGGGACATCTCTGGCTAAAAAAATAACCTGTGAAGGGGTAAAGGTACTGTTGTTCTCCAGTTCAGTTCACTGTGCATTGCAGAAGCAGCCCTTCTTGCAAGAGTCATTCCCACATCTCCCTTCCCCACCCAAATCTATGAATTACCCACGGAGGTTCCTGTCAGTATGAGACTTTGGTTCTCTGAGCTGGTGGTATTTATTTGGCTGCTGTTGCATGATCCTGTGGATCTTGGTGCCATTCCTGGTAGATGACAGTAACTCCATGAATTCCGCTTTTTGAAAGCCTGGACTGGCTCCTGCCTTTTCCAGTTGCCTTATCTGAGAGCACACAGGAACCTTTTGTTAGACCTGGAATCTCCCTTTATACAGCAATCACAGAGCTACCCGACTGATTGTTTATAACCTTTGAATTAGGCAAACCTTGTCTCAATGCCTGATGTGGCTTTTCATGGTCAAACAAGCCCTTCAGTGAGCGATCAACAAAACTGAAATGAAGGAAGTCAAAAATGAATTATTTTCCCTTTGGACAGCAGTGGTACATCCTTGAGAGATTTCCTCTCCATTCAGAGGGTTCAAAATTTCCTCTGAAGGAGAAGAGCAGGATGTGCCTCTCAAGAGCTTCCCAGGTCAGTGTCCAAGACACCACCTTTTATGGGATGCACATTCCTTCACTACAGAGCTCTCAGCACCTACAGCCATGGAGCTGGGCAGTGCTCCAGCATCAGCCAACTTGGGAGAGTGCAGGAATGGGATTTTCTCTGTCCAGATGGGTATGGGGTCCCAGTGCTCTAATTCAGAGTGTCCTCCCTGTCAGGACTTGTGCCAGGGGAAACCAGCAACTTGGCAGAGTTTGATGCATGAAGAAAAGAAACAACTCCGTCAGTACAGATTCACTCCTGGGACTACCTAACATCAAAGTATTGTCTCCACTCAAGCCTGATCTTTCCTTGCTCCCCACCCTCTACACTGTTCCCTTTACCGTGAGAAAGTACAGCATGGAAAGTGCTGGACCACTCTGTTCTCATCTTGCCCTGTGAGCCAGCAATTCTTCAGGGACAGGGAGGGGGAAGGGTGGCATGCTTTTACTGCTCAAAGATAGGGCTTCATTACATCACCCTCCCCTTCTGACCACTCCCATATATGAAGCCTTGCTGCCACTCAGCTCTGTGTGACCGGTCTTGTTTTTGGAGTCCCTGCTTCTGGGAGCTCTTGAGGAGTAAGAGAACCAGGCAGAAGCGCCTTCTTTTGGTGTCACTGGCTGAAGGTGAACTGCACCCAGGGAGAACAGAGCTTTTAAAGTAGTGAGTAAACAGTGTGGTTTTATCTTATTGTCTCCATATTTTGATTGGATTGGGGTGTGAAATAGAGGAGTTGTTTCCCTTTATTGCGTACCTTTCCCGCTCATTAATCCTACTTTATTAAAGGGTACCTTTGTTTCACAAGCCTTCAGGCTCAGGTTTGAAGAGCAAGTGTTTCTCTCTTGGAAGGATTGACAGGACTTGATCTACTGTGTTTTCTTTAGATTGCCTCAGTTAACGAAGGCAGCAGGGTCTCTGTCCAGGACACCTGGACTCTCACCCTTTAGGGGAGCTGCTGTGGCTTGATAGGGTCAGGAGTACATGGACTGATGGCTTCAAGAAGGGTTGGGGTTTCTGACAGGCTGAGATCAGAGCCAGGAGCTGGAAGTCTAGTGACCTGGGATCTCAATCCCATCACTGGGGAAGACATTTCATCTCTGCATGGCCTATCCAACCCTTTGAAGGTACTATCTACCACCCAAGCTGATGTTGGTCTCCTCTCCTTTTTGGGTTGAAAGGGTCTATGGAAAGCTTGGTGCAGGGTCATTGGCCTGAGTCAATTTGACCCTGGTTTTGCAGGTAGTGTGAGTGACAGATCTTGCTGATAAGAGAAGTGCTGTTTTAGCAACCTGACACAGGAAAGGCTCCCAAAACAACCAGAGAGATCAGAGCTACACAAACATGGGAAGGCAGATTTCATGGGGTCCTAAAGATGAGAAATTCTTACTTCAATGTCCCTCTGGCAAGTGGTGTTCTTCAGAGAAATTGAGGTCTAAGAAGTGGGCTGAAATCCATATATCTTGGATATCTCTTCTTTCCATGTAATTCTGTGCTTCTAAGTGGTAACCTGAAAAATGTAAGCTCTGTCGGTGTGGGAGGTCAAGCACTGGCAGGTTTCTTACCTGGTACCTAGGGGAAAGGCTGGGAGGCAGGTGCAGAACCAGAAAAGCTTCAGGGACAATGGGATGATGCTGAGGGTGTGAACCAGAAGCAGAGAGGAAGGGCAATGCTGTGGGAGAGAACAGAGCTCCTGATGCAGAGCAGGCAGAGCACTCAGCAGAGCACAGGTCAGGGGATCACTCATGTATGTGGAAACTGGCCTGTGAAGGAGAAAGAAATGTTCTGAAATAAATCAAGCAGTCCACATTTAATTCTTTGTAAAAAAAAATCTGTTGCAAAGAACTATCAAGGGCAACTGTATTTGTGTGAAAATGAGCAGATTCTACTCAGGAAAATGAGTATTTAGACACATGAAGGACCAGAACAGTATGTGGGAGACCCTGTGCTCATTACCAGAATAAAAAGAATGCCCTCTTCTGTGTGTTTGGAAAAAAAAAAGACCTGCTCCTGCTCTTGGTTGGATCCCCTCTAACATGTCAGAGATGGGCTCTCCAGGACCACAACTTTTCTCTAAAGGTCCCAGTCCTGGGCTGCATTTCCTGAGCCAGGTGTCCACAGCAAACAGGAGTGAGATCAGGAGAGGCAAAGCTATTCAAACCAGCTCTGCAGTAATTAAGGTACTCATCTACCTGTAGAGTCTTGATTTAGCAAAAGCAGGTGAACTTAAGCAGGTAGCTACTAATTTTTTTCAGTTGGAAACAGCTCTTTTCCAACTTCAGCTGAAGTCTGTGAAACCTCTTCAGTGAATGCAGTCTTGAGTTCATTTATTATAATTGGAATCCAGGGTTTTTGGTGGCCTCACCCACTCATTCAGATGCTCTACAGTCTATAAAATACGTGGTTATCTGCTATGGCAGGTATAACATTTCATAAACCTTACATAAACAGAGCACCAAGAAAGTCCAAACTTCATCTGTGATCTGAGAGCTTCAATGTGCATATGAAGGACAGGTCCAAGTGCAGCGGTCGTGTGAGACTGGGGAAAACCTCTAGCCTTGAGAGAGAGGGCATAGTTCATTTTTTGCCCTTCTGTTTCCCCTTTTCCTGTTCTTTCACCTTTTTTGTCCTCCTATCTTCATTCATTTATTTTGTCCTCCTTCATTCCCACTTTCTCTGTTTTTCCCTTCACCACTTTAGGTTTTCTTCTTTCCCATGTAATTCCCTCTTCTTTCCCCTGTCTCCAGTAGCCCTGTCCCCTTTTATTCGGGGGTAGTGAGTTTGAGGGGAAGCTGTGTGGGACTGTGCTGCTGAGCTCATTGGTGGCTGCTGGGGAAAAGGCAGTTATGTCAGCTGCAGGAACATAGTCCCTTTGGTGGCCTGGCAGAAAGGCTTTTCAAAGATTAAAGGGCTTTATAAAACTGGTAGATAAATGGTACAGATTGATGTAGATTTTGGAAACCGCAGAGCTTGACATATAATTAATGAGTACGACTGAATTGAGGTAGCAGAGAGATAAAATTGAGGAAAAATTATAAAAGAAGGCAGAACTTGGACAGAGGACAGCCACCCTTTTCTGCAAGGGAGGAGCAGAAAGGTTTCTTCTTCAACAGCAACCAACAACCTCCAAGCACTGAGGAGCCCCAGTAGTTCACACAGCCCTGTCCCAGCAATGCTGCTGCAGCTGCCTCTGCAGTTAGAAGGATATAATCAGAACTGGTTAACCAGTGTGGCTGGCAAGAAAGGGTTAACAAATGTCCCCGTTTACCAGTTATCTTCCATTTGCTTACCTTTGTCCCAGGGAAAAGTGTGCACCTGTGGGTGATTATGGGAAAACAGATCCATAAAATGAAAGCATGTGGGTTTAGTGGGTTGCTCCATTTGAGCAGGTGAGTTACAGTGAAAGAAACTCTCACTGGAGGGAAGGAGGTGCTTTGGCTGTGGACAAACATCTGCTTGTTTATTTTCAGCTCTGAAAGTCAACTTTTGTGTCCCTGCTCCTAGTCAACTTGACCTCTTGCACACCAGACATCTTTTCCAGTTCTTAAAGTACCTTTTCTCTAAGAGTCTCCCCTAGTGACTTTTCCAGGTTTTTTCAGCAGTGATCTCTTTTTTGAATCAGTGTTTCTTAGGTCATGTTTAGCTTAAATTAGAATTGTCTGCTACCTGTACAGCTGGTACTTAGCTTCCATTGGTTGCCCTCATCATGGAAGAGTAGAGCAAGGGGTCAAAAAGGGAACTATTGTTTAGTAGGAAGAAGCCTCACATGGTTATTAACATGTCTGTGTTAGGGGGCACTCAAGATACTATTTTTGATGTTCAGGTAGTATTGGATTGCAATATTGCTCTGTTAGAGGGGAAAGACTTCCTCATGGGAAAAATAGTTAACCTGCAACAAGAGGTAAATCTACCTAAGCTACAGAATCTTGTCACAGTGTCTATTCCAATAATGCATTTGGATGTTAAAACATTGGGAAATTGAGGCGTTGGGTTGCTTGTTCTGCTATAAAAAGTAGGAGTCTGAACAGTAGATGTGGTCTGTGCTCTGTGAGTCATTGCTGGTGTTGCTTCATGAAATTCCTACAGAAAAAATCAACAGGGGTGGGGGGAAGAAACAAAAATAAAAACTCCCTAGAAGTGTCTTGGATTGCCTGATGCTTTTCAGTATTTGCAAGTTCCGTGACAAGAGGTGTGAAGGCATTTCTTCATATGCTGAAAAATGCACTCCTGTGTTGCTCAAGTTTCAATGTAATAGCGTGTGCTAATTTTTGGGGAATGTTAAAGATTACCATGTCATGAACATCACAAATGGAAGGAGGTGGCAAGTCCTTCAGGAGGTTTTTTTTTCTTTATTTGCAGTGGGTTGAGAAGAGCAAGTCAACAGTGCACCTGCATTAAATATGGCATTACTGTCTGAGGTGTGGCTTTGCAGCTTGAAACATGGAAGGCTGAGTTATAACAGGGTTCTCCATTATATTAGTGCCTAGACAGAGATACTTGATAGTTGCCAAATATTCTGTACAGCTGAAATAAGGTAGCTGTGCACAGCACAACCTGTACACAGCAAAATGTTCACCCTTTGGACCTGAAGGCACTGACTTCAGGTTTTGTAACTTTCTCTGACCCCATCTTCAACTCTACTTGTGCATATGTGAAAGAGTAACTTGCTGACGAGCATCCAACTTGTTCCGGCTCTGTGCTGGTGTGAATATGCCACAGATGAGGCTGCATTGTCCTTGAAGAAGGACAGAATTTGCTTAGTTTTGGTGGCTCACTGATATAAACCCTGCCTTTCAGCACTGAAGGTAAAGTACTACAGTGGGATAAATATGATTTAGAACTGGGCTTTCTTACAGCCTTTCCATGTCATCTTGCACCCTCTGAGACAAATGTGACAGGAGGACTCTCTTCTGACCTAGACCCACTTCAGGGACATAGCAGCTTTAGAACTATGAAAATATTAAGCATAAATCCTGGTACCATCACAGCTACAGGGTCAGTAAATTAAGAAAAGGGTTCTGCTCAGTAGACTGCATCTTAAATTCCCCTGTTAATATCAAAGGTGTGACAGACTGAAAGCGCAGGTCGATTTTTTGGGGCAGAGACCAGACGCGTTTCCACACTGTCTGCTTTTTCAGAGGATAGTTGTGTGGTCCTGTCACAATATTTTCTGTGGAGCATCATGGGTCTCACATCAATAAATTAGACACAGTGAGAGGGGTGTGTGTTAACAGCTGAATGTGGCCTGCAGTCTGAATATGTGCTTCAGACTGGCTGGTAGGAACAGCAGATACATCAAATCCTTCTGAGCCTGCAGAATATTTTCTGTGCCAGTATCTATTTTCCAGAAAGCTTCCGTTTTTTGCTCAAGACCTCTTGGACAATAGCAATATAACTGAAGGGGCCTGTGCTTTTCATGCAATGTCTTGAAAGGGGTATTTGAAAGTCATCTTTGAAAGATGGGCATAGGCTATATTCCTTCCCAATAGCTCAGGGCTGAAATGCTCATCTTTTATAGTACTGATTTTTCCACATGTAAATGTTAAACAGAACTCCGTTTTGTGGCTATTATAGAAAAGAAGATGTATTTTTAGGCAGAGAAAATATCACCCTAAAGCTTTTAATCTTGGAACTAGGCCAAACTTTGTTAATGAGTCAGTGTAGTACAGCTACTATCCTGCATCAAGTGGAGATCTGGTGTAGCAAAGGTTGGTGTGGGGCAGAGGGACTGGGCTGGTTTGGAGTTGAGACATTAACCTCTTGATTGATCCCCATAAGTCCAAAGATAGCATCTAATGGTGCTGACTGGGATCCAGGCAGACACTGCTTCATCCTGTGTTTCATCCTATAAAGTGCCTTCTGGCTAAAAGTCAGGCTTAAAACATGTGGGCTTGGATCTTCACTGTGCCCAAGTTTCAGGCAGCCTGTGGTTTGCTTGTGTTACATTCTGGATGGGCATTGAGCCTGTTTTCAAAGGAGGGTCTGAGGTTTCTAGCAAGCCATGGAGAAAAACAATGGCCCAGATTTTAGTGGCTGAGTCTGTAGAGTCTGAGGACAGTTTGTACAGCTCCTTACCTTCAGTCTGGGTTCTGCTGGCTTTGGTGCTACACTCTTCAACTGCAGGTGAGCTCCAACCTTTGAGCTGCAACGGTGTTTCCAGACTTGGTCCAGGGACACATGTAGGATTGTTGCTTAAAATCCTCAGTGAGGTTGGGTGATGGAGGGTGTGTTTCTTCATCGCTGCCTTCCTGCTCTGCCATCCTTCCTGCCAGAGAGTGCTGCTGTGGGAGCAGGCATGGCAGAACAGGCATTACATCTTCTCATTGCAGCTGGAGGATTAATCTGATCTGAACCTGATGCCAGTTTAGGGTGGTGTGGCTGTGATTGCTGAAGGGCAGGTGTGTGAGCTGATCAGGTGCTCTTGCACTGCTGGCAGCTGCCCACACTTAGCAGACAGGTTATTCCCACCAAGTGTAATCACAGCTGAATCTGGCAGTCCGCGTTTAAGCTGAAGGGACAAACACAAAATCCAGTCTCTCTGTGAACACGAGGCTTTAGGCAAGAGTGGTGTGAGGGTACTTGATCACGTGGAGACACCATATATTTAGAATCACAGGACAATTTAGGTTGGAAAAGACCTTTAAGATCATCGAGCCCAACCATTAAGCCAGCACTGCCAAATCACCACTAAACCATGTCCCCAAGTGCCATATCTACATGTCTTTTAAGTCCCTCTAGAGGTGGTTACTCCACAACTTTCTGGAGTAGCCCATTCCAGTGCCTGACCACCATTTCAGTGAAGAAATTTTTGCTAACATCCAGTCTAAACCTTTCCTGGTGCAGCTTGAGTCCATTGTATTTGCTGAGTTGCTTAATCAGAACTTCAGAGCTAGCAACAAGCTGAGGAAAAACATTTGTACCAAATAGTAACCACATCCAGGAACACAGAATGATTCTGCTCTTGATAAACAATCTTCGTGGATCCTAAAATATGCATTTTAAGAGGTGTGGGTTCTTGACTCTTCACCTAGTCAATGATTACTTCTGCATTCCTCTGATACTGTGAATTCAAACATAATGAGTTTCAATGGGTTCATCTCTGTGAGCAGTACAAATACCAAATAGTACACTACGAGTTTTGGAGAGCTTTTAAGGGAAGATAAGTGGTTACTGCTACTGCTACAAGGATGTTCTGCCCCTAGAAAAGGGTTCACTTCCTGAGAAAGGACAGAGGCGATCAGTACACACAGATCTGTGCAAAAGGACAGGACCAACTTGCAAATATTCTGGAGAGGTAAGGGGGAAATAGGAATTACCTTCATTGAGCCATTCCCCTCAGCCTGAAAGTGCTGTGTGGGATTTCTTATTCAACAGAATGTGTGAAAATGTGACTTTTTTAGTAAGCAGATGAAAGCTTGCCAAAAGAGAGTGATGGGACCTGACTAACCAGTCTGAATAAGCTCAGGTCTAATAAACAACTTCTAGTTTAATGGCAAAAGAGCACCTGAAAACATCTTTTGTAACCGTTAGGAGAACTGAGCTATTTTGAAGAAGCATTTTGACTTTAAATTGGGAGTGGCCATAACAATAATGTTTTAAATGGGTTTATAAAACTTTGATAACTCACGTTTTTGAGATTGAGTTTGCCAGCTGTGGATTTCTGGGAGGTCCTCAACTAGGAAGCACTGTGAAAACCATGTGAAATGGGGAATTTTGTATTTATTCCACCTTTCTACCTTTTTTTTCACTTCATAGTTTATGCTGAAGTGTCTTAAAATAAAAATGTTGGATTTGATGCTAAAATTTTTGCAGGAAGACATGAAGAATTTTTGAGGAAAAAGTTGCTTCAAGAGGAAATTATTGTTTCTTCCTCAATGAACTCAGAGTTTGATCTGCATTGGGCAGAATTCTACATGCCATTAGGCTTCAGAAAAGGCCTGTGCCTGTGGAGGAGTCACAAACTGTGATCACAACAGCTCTGTTTGAGTCACAAGAGCTCTCCTTGAGCAGCACCTGAGACCCAGTTGAGCAGCCCCTTCATTCATGGACTTAGCGCTCAGCTCTTTTCAGGGTCGACTATTTCAGTGATAAGTAGGGACCACTGATCCCCACTGAGGCCTTTCTCCTGCAAACTGATGTGTATCTACATGAGTCTGCAATGCTGGGATTAACAAAGAGAGGGGTGCTGGCTGCTGGACAGGGACCAGCACAGAGGCACCATCTGTGAGGAAGGCTTTTGACTGAGTTGAATGGAGTTGCTGGGTTTCTCTAGGGACTGCTTTGTCCTCCTGCTTCAGGTGGGAGCAGTGCCTAGGTCTGAATTTGGAAGCCTCTTTGAGCTTCTTCATGGCTTTGCTGAACCTCTGCTTTAGTTCCCTTATCACTGGTGGAGTTGAAGACTGTGTAAGGCTTCAATTAAAATAACTCGTGATGGAACTTCATCATTTGTCACATAACGTGAGAGCATCGCCTGTGTCCTGTGACGAGAGTCGAGATGTCCAAACTATCCTTGCACATCTTGTGCTGCCTGGGGAAAGTAATATGGGTGGATATCTCAAAGCTAATGGTCCAGTAGTGGCTACTGCAACTGGGAGTACTCTCAGGAGCAGGTGCTGAGGTATGAAGCTGTTGCAAGATGGGTTTAAAGCAGAAACCTGTTGGGTTAAAGTTTGTGGTTAAAGTTTTGTGTGTTGTCAGTGGATGCTTCATTTACTACTTCATTTGGGAACAAAGCAGTGCCTGACCATGCCTGGAGTCCTTTGTCATCCTCTGGTATCCTACTGTTCTCTCCCCACTGATTTCTGACTGGTACATCCCCTCCTTCTCCCCTTCCAACTCTCCCAGCACTTTCCCTGGCCACGGCAGATTCCTCATCTCTACAGAATGCCCTTTGGCAGAGGGGCATTGGCAGAGACTTGACACTAACTAGCAACCCCCTGTTGCACTGAGGTTCTTTTAATTCAAACCCAGTGTCACGTTTAAATAAGGTTGTGCATGTTGTGACACATCTGAATACAGCTCAATGGGGCTGCTTGTACAAGCATAACTCTGCTACTTGCTGGTCCTCCCCCTCTCCTGATGTAAATTAAGGCAATCAGGCTACTTTTTAAATTCCATGGCTAAGACTGGCTGTTGGACCTTTATAACAGTGAGAAATAATTGTATTGCTTTTAATTGCTTTTCAGCTCCTCTCTCCTGGAGACCTATTGCTGCTGCCAAAGCACTCTGTGACTGAAGCCAAGCTTCCAAACAGCTGGATTTGGCAGAGATGTGGAGGTTAAAGCCAGCCTAAGTAGACAATAGCTGGGGAGCCTGTTCAGGTGGTGGCCTGCAGCTGCTGCTCCACTCCCAATAATAAATCATAATGGGGACTCAAGTCAAAGCCAAGGTTCAAACAGACCATCGGTCCAAAAACTCAGCTGTTTCTGCAGAGTGCCTGCCCACGGCACAAAGAGTATGCAGAGGTGGGTTAGACAGTGGATATCTTCAGGCTCCTGGTCCATTTCCTGATTTCTGTACATCAAACCAAATGCACATTTGGCCCTGCTGTGCTACAGTTGGGAAGGCAGTGAGGGCTGTGCTTCCCTCTAGGGTCAGGCCTGAGGCGGGCTAAGGAGTTTATGGGAGTTGAGCTGGCAGCAAAGGTAGAGAGGATTATCGTCAGCTGGGTTTGCTCTCTCTATTGCTGAAGAAGAGAAAGCTGCAGGGTCTTGAACTCATACATCTGCTGCTTTCTGATCAGGATCAGTCTGACAGATTGCACAGATACACCTTCATTGAGGTCATTCACTTGGCAGTGCCCAGCAGGCAGTATCTCTGCATGGCAGCCTGTGTGTGTTCCTGCCCAGTGGTGCATGTCTTATCCTCATGCCTGGCAGGCCAGGAGCTGTGCCTGAGTCATATGAAGTTGGTTGCAGGGCCCTTTCCAAGGTCTGTGCCCTCACCAGGCAGCAGGACACAGCATGGAGTTCTTGTGAATCTAGGGGATGCTCACAGATGTGATCCCATTCCAGAGAGGAGGTGAAAGGTGAGAGCAGAGGTAGTACCTGAAATTTCCCCTTCTCTCCTGCTGTCAGAGTAACTTGCCTGATGAGGCAATAAATCTCTGCAGGAGCCCAGCAGTGAGAGACCCAGCTGTGGAGAAGAGCTGCAGAGTCCCAGCCAGAAGCCCACGGGTTAACACAGCACTGCGGGGCTTGAGTCAGCCCAGGCTCAAAGGACAGCCCAGCACAGAGCAGCCTTCAGACCAAACAAAGTACCTTCTGCCGAGCTGGGGCACAGATAAAAGATCCCATGGCATTTCTTGTGAAGCCTGGAGGAGACTGCCAGTGCTGAAGCTGAAATCTCTCTGCCAACAAACAAAACTGTCTTTAAACTCTGAGGCTGTGTGTGAGCTATTGTCAGGGACATAATGGCTTCTCTGTTTCCCTGCACAGTCATTGCTCTGCAAACACACCACTGGTCTCTTTTAAAGGTAGTTGAGTGTAAATTAAGTTCTAGAACCTGGAAAGAATTTTCATCCATTTACTTTTACTACCCTTGGCTGACATTTGTTTAGAGAGCAGCACATACAGTAGATTTACACCCTGTTTTGAGCTGCTTTAGCTGGATCAAGATGGGCATCTCTAGTGCTCAGACTGAGACTCACAGATACAGGGCTTGGATAGCAAATGTGTATCTCCTGGTTTAAGCTGGGAGGTGAGGCTGGGGGGGCCCTGCTTGCTAATCACCCCACTCTGAGAAAAGTTTTGGTTTGGCTGGCCTGGCCTGTTTCCTCTAGTTAGCTCAGTGCTGGCACACTCACTGCTGCCTAATCCTGTGTGTGTGGCTGCTGCAAAGCACTGAGTGCTGCTCTGGCTGTTGGAGTTCACTCTACCTTGGGCAGCTGGGCGTACACAGTGGGGTAGGTGCATCCATTCTTCACCACAATTCCATGGACTGGCTTTTCTCTGAGGATGGCAGATGCTTCAGTAAGGTAAAAGGCATCTTGGCTGTTACGTTGAAGTTGTGGTAAAAACCCAAAGCTGCAATACAAAGGGGGAAGGTGGTCTCTGAAGCAATATGATTAATTTTGGTCTATTTTGCTGGAACAGTCCTGTAATGGAAAAGAAAATGGGTCAAAGAGTATCTGTTCAAGCTGTATTTGCTGAACTGCCTGTCCCACCAAGGTGGCAGTGTCTCTCCATTCACTCAATAGCTCTCGACTCATCCCTGTTTGTACCCGGAGAGCTCCTTGGCATTCTGTGCTCACTCTCAGATGAGCCCTGTGCAGCCCCAGAGCAGCTGAGTGCAGGACTGGGATACATGGAGACCTGAGCACTGGCCATGGCTCTCTGGAAGTGCCCGGCTCATCAGGAAGGTGCTCTGGCCAAGGGCCCCAGGCAGGAGCAGGAACTGTGCTCATACTGGGTTGTGCCAAGCAGCTTTGTCCAAGGTTGCTTCCTAATGACTAAGATGTGTTTTGAACTGGTCCTTGGCAACCTTCCAGACAGACTCCTCCACAGACATGGCATTTAAAAGCAGATGATGTGAAGTTGAATTTTTAAAAAATTTTTGTTCTGAAGATGATGTCAGTCATTACTAACACCAATTGTGTTCTGCTCCTTGGATTTCCTTTCTCACCTATGCATCTGGAGGTTTTTCAGTATATGATGTTATCTGCCTGCTGCAAGGCAGGTTCTTACCTGAGTGATAGTTGCTGGTTTGAGGAGATGAAAGGAGGTGGCAGCAGGGCTGATAATCCTGTCTCTTCCCATAGGAAGATGAAGACACGCTGTTTGGTGGTCACAGTGGTGACCGTAGCCCTGCTGGGGCTCATCTTGTTCCTGGGACTCTTCTTCGGGCTGCGCTCAGGCTCAGGGGACGCACACACGTACAAGAGGGCGGCTGTGGCCACTGACGCGGGGCAGTGCTCCATCATTGGAAGGTACCCATTCATTGTGCCCTGACTCTCATTAGCTCTGGCAGCTCTTGCATGAGACAGAACTGCTGCTTCCCCAATGTACAGGTGCAATCCTGACAGATGCCCAGCATGGATAATCAATACATAATCCCCCTGTAGAAAGAGGAGATCCTAATAAACCCCAGGCTTTTACCATGCTTGACCAGCTTTACTGCAGTTGCTTACAGACAACATAGCAGGTAAAGATTCCTTGGCTCCATGAGCAGTGACAACAAGAGTTGTCTTTCTAGCTCCTTTAAAAAAACTTTCGTTGGGATATCCTCCAGTTCTAGTCTCAAGTGCTGCAGATTTAAGGCTCCTCAGAAAACTGTCATTTCTTATGACAGCGTAACGAATGTTTGTGGAATGTCTGTTCCCACATATACTCTGTCACATCTCAGTGTTTTCAGCCTGGTTTGGATGTGTCTAATGAGGGCTGATCTGGTCTGCACACAGATCATTAGGGTCTGTTCTCTCTGGTGACAAAACTTCCTATTCCTGAGGAACACATAGACTGGGTGTGGACAAATGTGCCCCAGAGAATCTGTTGTAGTTGCTCTGACAAGCTGCATGCTTGTCAGCTCACAGGGAGCTGAGACACTGTCACATGTCACCTTCCCTTCTGCTGCACAGGGACATCCTCAAGCAAGGAGGATCAGCGGTGGATGCTGCAATTGCAGCCCTGCTTTGTGTAGGACTCATGAACGCTCACAGCATGGGCATTGGAGGGGGCCTCTTCTTTACCATCTACAGCAGCACAGGTAAGGGACAGGGCCATACATAGCTGGAACAGTTTGAGAACTTTATCTAAGGCAGGTGATTTATCCTACCTGAGAGAAGGTAAATGACTGATGCTCACAGCCTCTGGGGGAATGTCCTCAAAATAATTGCCAAGAAACTGGCTCATGTTGATCAGAGTCCTTCAGCAGAGACCGTGCCTGTGTGCTGAGTCCAGAGCTAAACATCATCTTCCTTGCTCTGTCATTAAAGGAAAAGTGGAAATCATTAATGCAAGAGAGGTGGCTCCAAAAAGGGCAAGAGAGGACATGTTTGGGAACAACACACAGCTCTCTCTGAAAGGTATGGCAAAGGCTGTTTCACTGCTTTGGGGGGACCACATAACTCCAGCATTAGATGCTACCGGCATGTCTAAAATAAGAACATTTCTTATGGTTAGGTTCTTGCCTACCTGCAGGATTTCTCCCCTAGAAATATCCTCTGCTTTACACAATTTGCAAACTCTGGCCTGACAAAGAAGCTAAAAACAATGCCCTTTAAATTAGTCAAGACCCCAGCATTTTCTGCTTTTCACTTCATGAAAATGCAGGTGAATGCAAAGCACTGAGCATGACCTGTTCCATATGTGCCATCTTTCCTTTCCACCTCTTTGAATAAATCTTTGTGTGGATCACCTTGGGTTTTGTCAGTTCAGGTGTCCTCCCTAAATACTTGTTACGGTGTCTTCAACTAATGGCTTGGGGCCTCCAGAGAAGTTTCCTTTCAGGAAAGTATTTTCTAGTAAGAAATAGAAAGCATTACTAACTAGTTCTCCTCATGGTCACTCTTCTAAGCAAGAAGGAACAGTACCTTGGAGGGATTTTGAGCAGTGTGTTGAACTTCTGGGAGATGCCAATGAAAACAGGATTGAAGCAAACTGCTGCATCACTTTGCAGTGTGGAATCAATCTGTTCCAGTTGTAGTTACAATGCTGCAACAAAGTTTTTGACTTAAGTATGTCACAGCCGGTGTCCTCTCACCGTGTTAGCTTCTGTGTTCTGAGCAGCTTTGCTCTGGTACAGAGCCTGCTGAGGGGAAATGACCCTAAAACTGGAGTTACCAGCAAGAGGACAGAGGTGTTTCAGCAGTTCAGAATATGTAGGCACAAATGTCAGACCAAGTTATTCTGTTAATTCTGTTAATTCTCACAAGCTGAGCTGGTCACAGCACACACAAGCCCTGCCTAAAACAGGGCTGGCAGAGATGCCTGCTCTACCTCCTGCTCAATCAACCACTTTCTTCTCTTGCTGTTGAAGACTTAACACATTCCTTTTCTGCTTCAGGAGGACTGTCCATTGCTGTTCCAGGAGAAATCCGTGGCTATGAGCTGGCTCACAAACGTCATGGCAAACTGGCATGGAAAGACCTGTTTCTGCCCAGTATCAAGCTGGCAAAAGAAGGATTCCCTGTTGGGAAAGGCCTTGCTGCAGCCATCAAATCAAAAGAGGAGGCAATCGAAAGCAATCCCTTGCTGTGGTAGGTAGAGCAGTTGCTGTTGTATGCAGAGAAATTTGGGGTGGCTGCATCCAATCTGCAAAGTCCCTGTGTTTGTGTAATGCAGACTGTGCATCCCCTCCAGTAACCACACTCACTGTGCTTGCTGGTGTCACTGAAGACACCTAAAGGTGCTAAATCATGGGGCCAGTTTTAGGAATGTTCAGTCCTGACCTTTAAAGGGAGATAAATTCTACTCCTAAAGTCCATTTGTCTGAGCAAAGGTGGAATTAGAGTACGTGCTGGGATCAATCTGCCACATGGCAATGTATTTTCTGAATCTCCAGCTTTTCCTCATGCTGTAAGTGCACCAAGCTGATCTTACCTGCATTTGGAGCAATTGCAGAGTCTCCTTCAACATCTCACCTGCTGTCAAGCAGTGGGAATTTGAATCATCTCTTACTCTACAATCAGCATTCCTCAAGCAATGCCTCTGACCATCCACTTCTGGCAAAGACTATGAGCATGAAGTGTTTTAAATACTCCTCCACTTCTTACAGTCAAACCCTTAGTGTTTATGTCCAGCCCTGCTGGAGATCATGCTTAATTCTCTCTTTTCCTTAAACTCTCTGCCAGCTGCAGGTTCATTTCCAATCCAATTGGTAATGTACACCCTGGCCTATCTCCTGTCCTTCCATCTGGCAGGTCCAGAGCAGCATATTCTTGATCCATCATAAGGGGGCTAGAGAGGAAGCCATCTACCTTAAAGTGATCTAACACAGGGACTGAAACACTTCTGGATTTACTGGAAGCTTTGAGCCTCATAGCATAATAGACTGTGCTCTGAACTGAACTGCTGAGTTCAAGGACTATGGCCCCTCCTGTGCATCTTGGGGCACTTGTTGGCCCCTTGGGTGGGCAGGGAGGATGGCTGCCTTGGTGAAAATCCCTGCTGCAGGGTCCATTGAGCAAACTGAGCATGTGGAATCACAGGTCAGAAAACACTGTTCATTTGTATGTCCCAGTGCAAGATATCAGGACCCCTGGGCCATGGTTCAGGCAGTTTCTCTTCTCTCCAAGAAGCACCTAGCATGAACACTCATACTGGTTCAGCTGCCACAGATATGCATAGTTTTGAACTTGTCTCTCAGACCTGATCTTCTCAATCTCCTTTCTCTGTTAGCGAAGTGTTCTGCAAAGGAGGGAAAATTCTGCAAGAGGGTGAAACCATCAAGATGCCCAAACTAGCCAACACCTACGAGACTATAGCCAGAGAAGGAGCAGATGCCTTTTACACAGGAAGCCTGGCAAAGCAGATCATCGCTGACATCCACAGCGTAGGTGAGAACCAGGACATCTGTCCCAAGCAGCAGGAGTGACCAGACTGCTCAGAGCCCAGGGAGGAGCTGGTGACCTGCAGAAGCCTTGGGAGGGGCCAACCCTGAGATTTGTGGCAACAGGACACCCAAAAGAAGCACTTTAATGGATGTGTTTGAAACTCAGAAATTGAGAGTATTAACTGTACATTTCTGTACCACAGAGCCTCCCAAGTCTGTCCAGCTCTGGCTGTAGCTGAGTAGATACAGGCTGTTCACAGAGCCTGAATCCAACGAGTTTCTACCTAAAACGTTACATACTTGGTGGTCCTGTGAACTCTGAGCTGTTTGATCTCTGGGTACCACTAGATGGTGGCAGTATCCTGTCCTCACCAGCCAGCACTGGTTAGCTTGGTGAACTTCGTGTGAGTCATTTACCGACTTTATTTGTGGTGGATAATTACTTACTGTCTTCCCCCTTCAGATAAGAAAGGTGATGGAACACTCAAATTATTCTTCCTCTGGGGTGCCACAAAGCACCTGCATCCAAAACTGCATCTTCTCCTGTAAACAGGATTCCTAAGGACATTTTGTAGCCTGACACTGCTGGTGTCCTTTGTAAAAATAGATGGATCGTCAGAGTTTTGGCTGCTGTAAATCAGCCCAACTTCATGCTTAGACTATCTGAGCCTCAGATGGATCTATCGAGGAATAAATCTCATGGGCACACATCTTTGCTTTCTTTACCTTGTTACTTTTTGGATTTATCTATGTTCCCTCCAGTCCATGCTGTGATTCATGGTGATGGAATACGACCTCTCCCCACCAGAGATCACATAAACCCACATCTCTAGTTTCCTTTTCTTTCCAGGGGGAATTGTCACATTGGAAGACCTGCAGGACTACAATGCGACAGTGATTGAAGACCCCATACAGATCAAACTTGGGGAGTTCACCCTCTACACACCCAGTGCCCCCCTAAGTGGCCCAGTTCTGGCCCTCATTTTCAACATATTGAAAGGTGAGAGTGCCACAGAGCAGTGGCCCACAGACAGCAGGAGCTGGGAGAGCTCCAAAGACATCACCTTTTTTGGGGGAGCAAGGCCTCCCCTGATAGCTGTCCAGCAGGTGAGAAGTCTGAGAGCCCAGGAGAGATCAGAAATGCAGAAACATTCCTCTTCTGCTGTAAACTCAGGGATGTTGCCTTCCTACCTGAAATACAGGTGCAAGAGGAGAAATATTCTCCTGATAGGGGAACCTCCCTGATATTCATATGGGTGGAACCTAACATGTACTTGAGGCTTCTTTGGAAAACACCTCTGCAAGTACAAATTCTTCTGCTGATTCTCACAGTGTTCAAAACTACCAGAGCTCCTGTGTTCTCCATGTAGAGATTAGGACAGTCCAGCGTCTGCATCTCTGTAGAGACTGGGCTTCAAGGTTATTCATGTGACACAGGTGCATTAGCAGTCCATTGACCCCATGCTTTGTGTTCACAGTTATTTGCCTTCTGTTGCCAGGATATAACTTCTCTGCTGCCAGCATCAAAACTGTGGAGGAGAAAGGTCTGACCTACCACCGCATAGTGGAGGCCTTTCGCTTTGCCTATGCCAAGAGGACTTTGCTGGGAGACCCAAAATTTGTCAACATTACAGAGGTACCTGGAAAAAGCCTTTTCTTTCTGCAACACCAAAGTTGACTGGAACATGACTTAAAGTTTTTGGGTGACTCAACTTTGTCAGGCGTGCTCTGTGCCACTTGGTATTGACAGGCACTGAAATAGATGTGAGTCAAAAAGTCCTGTGTGGCTCATGGCTGAGCTGTGAGGGCTATAAATAGAGGCAACCTTCCTGCTGTAAGGAAAAGCAAACTCCTCAATTCACCAGGAGATCTGGAGTACATTTAGGTCTAACCCTGCCTGGTTTTATAATGTTTGAAGCTTTATTCACTACATTCCCAGCATCCTTGTGGCTCTCTAACTAGAGTCCTGCCTGTAGTCAAATGGAGCAACAGATGGGAAGGGGTGAAGACAGAAACCCTGCTTTTCCCAACTTTGCACTTTGTGCTTTTACTTCTGTGCCTGCAAAAGCAGCAGACTCTGAGCCCAGCCCAGCTTGATGAACACAAATTTTTAACTTGGAGAGCTCTGGTCAGAGCTTGCCTTGGCCTTGTCCTCTCAATCTTATCCCATTCCTCTTGTCTCTGAAGCAAGTGTAGCCTGTAGCCCTGCTTGCCTTACAGCAGTGTGGAGGCAGCTTTCCATAGCACTGCAATAATGGATGCTGATTAACTTCTACACAAAGGGGTGACTGTAACAGCTGCTCCTGTGACAGCTTGAAATGCTCTTTTGGTCCAATGTCCGTCATCCAAGAAGGAAAGCCCCTGGGGGAAAACTGTAGCCTCCCTGCTGAGATTTGCCACTGTGATCTGAAGTACTGGATATCAGCCTCATAACTACATGTCTCTTAATCTGCTGAGTAACTGCATTGGATTTCTCTGACAGGCAATCACAAACATGACATCCGAGTTCTTTGCAGATGGTCTCCGGAGGAAAATCACAGACAACACCTCCCATCCAGTTGACTACTATGAGCCCGTGTATTACACTGGAGACAATGCCGGTACATCCCACATCTCCATTGTGGCTGATGATGGCAGTGCTGTGTCCGCCACCAGCACCATCAACCAATAGTATGAGCTCAGACATTCCTTCCCTGTAGGCCTTTGCCATCTTCCTAGTGCTGGTTCTGGGGTTGGTATCAAACACGGCTGAGCTGTCACCTCTGGGGTGGGGTAGGGTCAGTAGTGCTGGCAGTGGGCACTTCTGCTGAGCTTGCAGGTCAGTGCTCAACACTGAGGCCTCATGCTTGTGTCAGAGGACAAGATGTGTCTTCTCTCATGTTGAATTTCACCACCAAAACAACATTCACTGTATCTGGATCTTCTCATAAGCAGAGCTATTGCTGCTGATTCTGATTTCCCAGGCTTTTGGAAGGAATTTGAACTAATACAACTGGCCTGGAAGCACAGTGTTTGGCTTTGAGTGCTGTCAGAAAGAGCTGTGTTCACACATATGGTCTGGAGCCAAGGTGTGAAGCTTATTTTTATCCATAGAAAATGTCTCCAGCTTGACACATTTAACAAACCCCCAGTCATTCCCAAATGTGCCCACCTTTAAGCTGTGCTGCCTCTGAGTGGAGTACGGACTGCCCCCTTGGAAGGGAAATTAGTTGTACTTAGGTGCTGCGCTGGTTTTCTCCACGGGGTCCTCTCAGGGGAGCTGTAGGAAGGGCTCTGGACTGCCTTTCCTCTGTGTGTAGCTGTGTAGTCATGGTATTAACCACTTCCTTCCCCCCTAGGGGTGACAGAAAGTCCTTTACAATGGGAGGGAGTGGAGCATTACTCCAATCAAATCCCAGGTTTCACATTGCAGTAAATTCAGCTGAAGCTCCTCCTAGATTTGCTGTGGTTTTGACCTGTCTTTGACAATTTGTTTTCTCCAGCTTTGGCTCTGATGTACGATCCAACGTGAGTGGAATCATATTTAATGATGAAATGGATGACTTCAGCTCACCTTACATAATCAATGGATTTGGGATCCCTCCCTCTCCAGCAAATTTCATAGCTCCAGGTAGCTGTAAACTACCTTCCTGACTCAGTCTTTTGGCTGTGCTTTACATGCTCACACTGCAGCATCTGTGCCATGGGACACAGGTTTAGGACCTGCAGAGGACAGGGGTGGGAGAGAGTCAAGAAAGAGATGAGTGCAGGGGATGGTGGGATCCCCAAGAACTGAACAGGACACGAGCTGAGTCAGGAAGGTGGATACTGAGGCTCTGGGTTTAGACATGGAGAAAGAGCTGGAAGTTTGTGAGCTGCAGGTAGAAAACTGAGCCTGTGTTTCATCTGTGTGCCCAACAGGTAAACAGCCAATGTCCTCTATGTGCCCCTCCATTTTGGTGGATAAAATGAAAAAGGTGAAGATGGTGGTTGGTGCTTCTGGAGGAACAAAAATAACTACAGCAACAGCACTGGTACGTGACAGTGTGGGCAAATGGGGGACAACACGAGGCAAAATGGGAGAGGCAGCATTTGGGGGTATTCCTGTCTGCACCTGTGACAGGATCATGGCTGTGGCTCCCTGCTGGGAGCCAGGGGCTTGAAAAAGAGGTTCCTGCCTGGCATTCTGAGGGCCAGTCCTGCAACACCAACTCCTGCCAGGGCTACAAAAGGTCTGCTATTAAATTGCCTCCTTCAGTGACTCCATGTCTTTTTCTCTGGAATTTGTTCTTACCATTGCAGAAGATTTGCTTTGACTTTGCTTTTGACTTTGTTCTCTGGATCTCCACGAACCTATTTACCTAGTTTAGAGCTGTTCCCATCCAACATCCCAAACTTTGGATGAAAGTCACACAGAGAAGCTAAACAAGAACTTAGCACAGGTACAGTGTCAGGCCTGACAGGCAGGGCCTCTGTGAGCTGCTGTGGCAGCTCAAACTAGCCCAAGAGTGACTGCAGCAGTGACTGTCCCCTGTGCCAGCCCACAGCAGCACCAGGCTGGATCTGGCTTTCTGGCTGAGGTAAAGGAGAAGTCTGTAAAAACTGCTATAAGCAGCTTCCTAAGCCCTGAACTCTGAGGATGTTCTCACTCCCCAACAGCTCCAGCCTGCAGTTCAAGCCTGTAGAGATGAGCCAGGCCTAAGTGAACTGGTTGTACAATAGCAGGAAGCTGTAGGTGTGTTTGTTGAGGTGACTGTTGTGTGCTTAGTTACAGTGGCATAAATCCAGCCACCATAGCTTAAGGATCTGATCCTTTTGCTATGTTAATTTTAGTCACTCATGTTTTCTTTGTGTGGAATCCTCCTAAGCATATACAACCTGACTGGCTGCAATGTACCTGTGTTTTTCTTAGCCAAGAGAAAAACCACTGAAAGCCATGTAAACCAGAAATGGTGCCTTTTATGTGCTCTGGTGAACATCCTTGAGGCACCTCTACCTGTGTGGCTACAAGGGTCAGACTTCTTTGAAGACAAGTAATTAACATTAAGGCTTTTTGCATCTCACAGACGATCATGAATTCCATCTGGTTTGGTTACGATGTGAAGAAAGCAGTGGAAGAGCCCAGAATTCACGATCAGCTGTTTCCCAATGTCACAGAGCTCGAGCAGCAAATAGAGGAGGTTGGTCTCACTAGAGCCATACATGAACTTGTATGGGCTGGGTTCCTAGTGCTGGGAAGGCAAGCACTGTAGGAAACCACCAGGTTTGGCCAAATGGTCCTAGGTGAGCAGTAGTAAAGCTGATACAGATCTAGTGCTGGGTCACAATAAGTGTTCAAAGTGTACCTTTAATCTCAGTCACTCAGTCACTTCACACTCAGGTGTGAAGGCAGTGCATTGAAGAGTGACCCGTATCTGAAACGGAGCATCTGCTTGCAGTGATGTTTGGCACAAAGGATTTGCAAAACAGCAAACCACATCAGGGCCCAGACCATCCCGCAGTCTAAATCCAGTCAGTCTCAGGGAGCTCTTGTCTTGTTGTGTAACCTCATGGTGAATCTGGAAGGCCTGGCCCAGAGCTAGTAAGAGAGTATGCCCAGAGGGACCTGGGAACAGACTTGGAAATATAGTCACAATAGAGATCTCAGCACAGTACTGTCAGTCTGAGAGCTGGTGGCAAGGTCTGCCTCGCTCTCCAGACCACTCACCTGAGCTGGCAGCTTCATTCACCCTGAGAAACTACATGTCCCAGAGGCCTGAGACAGCTGCAGGCTTTGTACGTATCTCATCCTGTGAGTCTGCATTTGGGAAAACAGTCCTACATAATGCAGTTTTCTTATCAAACTATGCAGAAGTTCCTCTGTTATTAAGCTTCTTATGAACGTAACAGCTGAGATATCTGCCAGCACTGGGGAGGATGTCCTGCTCTCTATGTCTGTGTTTTCCACCACTGCCAAACAGGACCCATCAGTCCTGGCTGTTAGTGTGTGAATATCTGTGACCAAGACCAGTATTGGTAACCCACACTGAGCACCACAAATATCAAATATTCTGAATTCCACTTCTTAAGAAGTAGGGCATCCCAGGAAACAAAGGGAAGAGGAGGAACAACATGTAGATTTAGCCCTACCTGACATGGACACTGAGCACTTGGATGGTTGTGGGGGATGCAGGTCACAGACTGCAGCACGTGCAGTTCCCCTCTGGTGTTGTGCTCACCCAGTTGTGCGTTGCAGGGCATAGAGGAGCAGCTGAAGAAGAGGAAGCATGACACGGCGCGGGTGAGCGGTGGCGCGGTGGTGCAGGCCATCCTCCGAACGGAGCGCGGATGGGCTGCAGCCTCCGACTCACGGAAAGGGGGCTTCCCTGCAGGCTACTGACCTGGCTCAGCTCCTTTTTTCAGTGGTCTAGTGACACCAAGGTGTGTTTGGGGGGAAGATCCTTTAGATCTGCAACTCAGGGACTTCTCACAGGAAAGAGAACACATTTGCCTGTGGTTCTGTTGATGGAACTGGGACAGTTCTCTACAGCCATGACCGAAGTGCCTCATGCCACAGCCGTCTACTAAGACAGGCATGTCCACCAGGACGTGCAGTACTTACTTGAAGAGTCTGTTCTGCCTTGAAGAGTTTGTTCCCTGCCTCCTCTCCATCCCATGAAGACAGATTGGGTGCCCAGTTTCTGCAGAAGGTCCAGCTCACTCAAGCTGCAGGAAATGTTTCCCCTGCACAGTGTCAGCTACCAGGAATGTCCCTGTCACTGCTAGAGAAGTTTTTGTTTCCTGTTGAGTAGGTGGGAGTTACAGGACTCTGGGACTGGGTTTTCTAAGTTACAAACTAATAGATCTGTGCCATAGCAGGAAGCCCAGCTCTAGACTGGGATATGCCCAACTCACCACTCTGTTAACAAAAGATGTTTCTGCATTTCACCCAGTTGTTTATTGGAGATGAGTGGGGAAATGGGGAAATGGCTTCAAACTTTTTTATATTTCTGTTGAGAAGGTCTAAAGGGAAGATGCTACCTGTAAAACTCTGAGCACAACTAAAATAAATAAGTACGGAGTCACACATTTTCCTTGCCTTGCCTTGCTGCAAAAAGAGATGGTGAGTCTGTGTGAAAGAAGCTTTTCTGAGATTTTTGTCTTTTCTTCTCTCCTTTGATGAAGTAAACAATAATAGTTACATATCCAAAACAAGCTTGCTTTTCCTCCACTTTGCTTTTTATCATGTTGTACTGCAGGCGTGAAATACCAGAGTTTGGGGAAATGAAACTTCTGAAAAAGGTCACGCTGCAGCTACTCTTGTTTAAAGGTAAGTTGCCATTAACCACACTGTTAATGACCTCTCAGAAATCCCTGTCTGACATGGAGCAGCTGAGAGTGTCTGTACCTGCATGAGGGGGTTTGGTGTTCACCTACCAGCATGGACCAATACATCACATCACATAAACTTAGCCTAAGAACAAAACCAAATGATCCAGGATGTTGTCATGCTCTAGTGGTGTTTCTGAAATCCTTGGTACACAAGTGGCAGTAAGTTAACTCATATATTTGGCTTGTTGAAACTTCCAGTCAGTTTGTAAGAACCTTAAAATACAGAAGAGAAAATGAAAGGCTGAAGTTTTAGGCATCGTGCAACCTCTTTCCTAGAAGTGTCTGGAATTGAGGAGAGCCCAGTTTCACAGAACAAAGTGATAGCTAGATGATGCTTAAATCAGAGTTATGACTTTGACATATATATTTGCTTATATCATTTGACCCAAATGAGTGACTTTTACCAAATGTGCCGTGGTGTGTGCTCTGGCTCCTTTTCCTGATCTCTTACTGGTGGTGCTGCATTAGGTGCAGCAGTGATTGTACATGACCTCTAGTCATTGTGTTCCCTCAAGAGACCAGGTCAGGGCCAAGTCTGTGTCCTCTTGTCACTGAACTGAGACTTTCACTTTTCCACTTCTTGTCATTCCACCACTGGTGTTCCTCCGTATCAGGCTGCTTTTGCAATTGGGACTAGCTGAGTTCTTTCTTGGCTAGGTGTGACCTGGGAAATAAAGAAAATTACTGCACAGCAAAATAAGCTTATTGAAATCTTACAGTCACTACACTTAATCCAAAACTGGAAGGGATCTGCTTTCTGGGAAATGCCTGTTGTACAATCATGTTTTCTGAAACAGGTCTGAGTGGCTGCTGCTGGGCTGCCTCTAACAGTTCATGGTGCAGCAGTTGTTCTTATGTTCCTGAATTTCTTCCTGCTAGTCAGAAAAGTCCCCTATTATTTATACCCTGTGTTAAAAAACTTCCCCTCTGGAAAGCTTAAAACACTTTTAGTTACAACTGTTCTCATATAAATGTATTTGAATTCTTGGCTCTGCCCAAGTAGACTTGTTTGGTTATTTTTTAGCTGTATCACTGCAGAGGAATGATTTGTTAAACTGGGCTACAGCTTGCACTTCCATTCTACATTTTTTTAAAAAGCTATGGCTACTTCTTCAAGCTGTAATTATCTGCACCTTATTTGGACATATCTGTACACGGAGCAGGCACTTCTGCCACCTGCTTGGATACCACATCCCACTACTCACCCTACATTGGGACTGTCTGTGCATCAACAGCCAGATACCAGTCAGTACTTCCTGCTGTAAAACCTCCAGCTGTACTCTCCAGGCTGCTCAGCTTCTGAGATGTTTCAGCTGCAGGGAAAAGTTTTCTAGATAGGACAAGAGGGAATAGCTTTAGTAGATTTATATTTGATATTAAAAGAAATTCTTGACTGTGATGGCAGTAAGGCCCTGGCAGAGGTTACCCAGAGAAACTGTGGCTGCCCCATGCCTGGAAATGTTCAAGGACAGGTTCTATGGGTCTTGGAGCCACTGGGTCTAGTGCAGGACATTTCTGCCCAGGGCAGGGGGGTCAGAACAAGATGATCTCTGGGGTCCCTCATCGTTCCATGTCCCACCTTTTGAATGCAACCATCTCCCTCTGCTCCTGGGCACACACAGTTGATGTGAGCTGCCTGCCCCAGTGCAGGGCAGGGAGAACAGGACACGTTCCATGACTGATTCCAGCTGATGTGAAAGGAAGCTGTACCATTAAAAGGCAATTTGGATCATGAGCTGAAGGATTCACCTCTTGCCCCTATTCTTCATTATAGACATTACCACAATTTTCTTTTGGCAACCATCCAGCCTCTGCAAGGGGACAAAACCCAGCTGTGAGAGACAAGTGGCATGAACTGCACCATTCCTCAGCTTCTTCCGTGGCATATGAGGCTGCAGAATGAGCAACTGTTACTGCTGGAAATACCTGCATGGAGTCCTCTCTGCTTGTGTGATGGGATAGGCAACAGGTTTAGAGGAGAGATTCACAGACAGGTGTTAAAACACTTTATTAAAAGTATAACTTAAAGACTTCATTAGAAAATAGAGCAGCCTCTGTACAATGATGCTTTAAAAGTCCATGTAAGCTGATTTCAGTACAAAAATAATGCTCTTGTTGGGAGGAGCAGGAATGAGGAGAGACCAAACTGAGAGGCTCTTGATCCAAGAAGATTTCAGTGGCAGTGAGGAGGTGGCAGGGCAAGAGCAGAGGTGCCAAAGCAGATACAATCTCTCAGCTTCACCAGGTGTTCTTCTAGGGAGGACTGCAGGATTGGAAGTCTCTGCCACACTGAGAGATCTGCATTCCCATTCCTTTCTGTCTTGCAAATTAAATCTCTGATGGGTTTTTAAACTGCTCACTGGCTCACTTGCAAAGTTAATAGCAAAGTAGTTAAACTGCAGTGAGTACTGGACTAAAGATAATATTCCCATGTCTTTGTGGTGGGAAGTAGCTGTGATACTACTGCACTGGAAAGGTGATAGGCTGAGTACTGCAGGATGCTTCACCCTAAGGTGTGTCTGAAGCAAAGGTAATGGAAGACTTAGTTACTTGATGACTCTGGTTTTCTGGAGGGAAGTATGATGGAGGAGGGCCGGAGCACTGCTGAAGGTAGTCCTGAAGGGAAGCCAGGAGTACTCTCCCTGTTCCAGCCAGTGCCACTCTCAGTTGCTGATTGAAAATTCTCGGCTCAGTGGGGTTAGCTGGAAATAACTACGGATCTTGCCAAAGCCGGCATCCGATCTGGTCTGTGCGTCTGGTGCTGTGGTGTGAGCTGCAGATGGTGTCTGGCGCCTGTCAGTGCTTCCCCTGCACAGCTCTCAGTCGGGTGTTATTTTTGACACTAGAACTGATGCACCAGCAACTGGTAGCTGGGGCAAGGGATTTAATCAAGGTAGAAAACTTCAGCAAATTAAATAGATTTGGTTTCTTTGGTAGTCATAGTCAATGTAACCCCTTCCAAGTGAACATAAAAACTGCCCCTCATCAGCCTTTGGTTCTGTTTCCTTTCCCATTCACCAGCATTGTGATGCTGCCTCACAGGGTGCCAGGCCACTTCCACAGTCTGAGTGAGCAGCTCTGATGGAGAAACCAGCAGTTCTTCCTGAACTGGGGGATTTAAGATGAATTCCACTTGGACAAGGAGGGAGCGGGGTAGTGCATGGAGCTGGCGCCATACACGAGTAACTTGATTTCCAGCTGCATGATTAAGTGCTTGCGGTTACAATCTGGTAACTCAGCAATCGTTAACTGATACAGCAGGGATCGTGCTACAGTCCTTGGTGTATAACTTCTGAAGGAAAACACATGTCTGGCTCTGGTCAGCTTCATTCAGACCATCACTAAAATGCAAGTGAAGGCTGAGATTTCAGTAAATTGATGGCTTTATTGGACAGGCTTTGTGGGTAAAAACATTGGCATATAATCTAGCTGGCCTCGTTTTAATTTGTGTTTTTTAATAGTGTGTGCTTGCTATGATGTTTACAGAGGGATTGTATTTGTTGGTGGACTAGGAGTCCCATGGGCTCTGTGCATGAGGGGGAGGGCTCTGCTAGTGCCTGGCTCTGGTTTGATTCTCTTTCAGACACACACACAACACTGTACCCATAGGGCAATCAGGCTTGTAAGCTTTCAGAAAATGAAATTTTGGAGGATTCTGAGAATTTGACCCTGAATATTTGAAGAGATTTGGGAGTTTTTTGGGTTTTACGTTTTACTTTCTTAAATCTTTGATTCTCTTGGCCATTTTGAACAGGGCAAGGTTATGGATTAACTGCAAAAGACCTTTTGCGTCCAGGTGCACGAGTTCAGGTCTCTTCTCCAAAAGTTTTCTCTCTCTGTGATAGTTCTTAGAGTCCTACAACGACCCCCCTGTGGTCTGAAGGGAACACTGGCAACTAGCTGTGGTAAACGGGGGTTGGGAGCATGTGTGTAGGATATGGGAGAATTCTGCTAATGCCTGATAGTGCTGCATCACTTCTCAGCAGTCCTGGTGTTTGCCTGGCCAGGCTGAGCTGAGGGCTACAAATGACATCTCCTGATAACATATCCTTTGCAGTTTGAAGAAAGTTCTGAAGTTTCCAAAAACAACAGCACTTCCACTGCTGTCCTGACCTGCCTTTCCAAAGACTGGTGTACCGGCATTGAGGAGGGACAACTGGCCCAGACTGGGACTCCTCTCACCACAGGAAGAGGTGCCTCCAGGGAGCTCAGCTGAAGCCTGTCTGTCCCAGGAGCGGGGAAATCACATCCCCCCCATGGGAGGCTATTCTCGGAGTCACTGTGTGCAGGGCTGGAGGAAGTGTTGGTGCAGTTACCCTGAGCCTGTGGGGTCCTTTGCACCCCCAAGGCAGAGAGCAGCAGGCAGGGCAGCACTTGTGCCGTGGTGTGATTTCATCTGCCACCTTAGGAAAATGTTTGGCTTCTTTGGATGGGAAAACTGAGAGGAGGAGTGTGGAATTTTGATCTCTTCCCTTTCCAAACCCACGCTCTAAGCCTGAATGATTCAGATTTTAAAATCCTGACCTTGCAGAAAATTCTTGTTCATAGCTAAAATAGTTACGTATTTCACATTGCTGAGCCCCAGCAATATTGTGGAACAGCCTGAAAGAAACTGAGACTCCATCAGGAATGGAAGACACAGCTGGCTCATTTCACAGTGTTCTCAGTGGGGCTTGGACCAATTTTCCTTTCCCACTTTGTATTCTCCCATTCTGAGTAATTGATGTGCTCAAGAAATATGTTTTCTGTGTATCACATAAATAATGGAAGGTGTAGCTCTAAACAAGGCTGGCTGACCTCTCCTTGTATTGCCTGAGGGTAACCTGCAGCCTGCTGGAATTAGATGTAATCACAGGCTTTGCCCATGCTCCAGGAGACATCCTGATGGGAACAGGCAATTATGGGCATGTCCAAGCAAAGCAGGTTCTGAATCTCCTGTGGCTTTGTGAATTGTGATGGCATTTCATGCTAATATCCAGCCGACTTCCCCAGCTTCCTTTTATCAGAGTAAGCAGAGATGCATTTTCCTTCCTTGGAAATTCCCTGTACAACATTCATTGCAAGTTTATCTTTCTTTTCTTTATGTCCTCTTCCCAGCAGGCCGGTCCTAACCTCCTGTGGGGGGAGAGAAGAGGAAAGGGAGTGAATGGGGCAGGGGCCTGAGGTCTTAACGTCCAGGTGTGAAAATGTAGGATGTGTGTGTGGAGTCTGGTTGAGAAAGTGAGGTTTAAACAAGAAGAAGGTGAGCCAGAAGCAAAATAAAGATTACCCAGGAGAGTTACAGAAGCAATCTGCTTCCCACCAAGACCACTCACCTTACTGAATGGTTCCTCAAACAGGACACTGTCACCCTGGGTGTGCATGACAGGAGCAGAAATGGCGTGTTCCAAGTCGTAGCCAAACCACAGCTTGTTTATAATTGCCTGCAACAAAACAAATCCCACACTGCCCAACTGGAGATAAAACCTGGGCTGTCCAACCCAGGCTGCACTGAGCCAGACCCATAGTCCTACCAGCCTGGTCTCCTGCTTTCGTGGTCACCAATACTAGATGCTTGGGGCAAATAAAAGAATAGGATGAGCACGTAATGGTACTTCGCAGAATGCTTTCCCTGGCCTACAGCCTGCAGCCTTCAGTGACTTCTAAATTGCAAATTTAAAAAAGTGCCAAGGAGTCAAGATCTGAGGAGAGCTGAGTAGGAGGAGCAGGTGGGACTGACCATGGCTAGAAATCTGACAGGGCTGAAAGAACTGGCAGCTTGCAGTGGTTTCACTTACCATGGTGGTAGCACTGATAATCCAGCCCCCGCCGGCTCCTCCGATCACCAGCATGTCTCCTGACCTGGAGATGAGGATGGAAGGCACCATTGCTGAGGGAGGCTTCTCTCCTAGAGCAAAATCAGTGATATTATTCTTTCCATGTGGCTCTTAACAGGGTAGGAGGGACACAAGTTTATCTACCTTGCCTTTCTTTTGTCTCCCACAGAAAAACAAGCTGCTGCTCCTTCCTCAAGATGCTCAAGACTTCCAGAAAAATTTCCTTGTACTGAAGCCTGTCTCCCAAGAAACTGGGACCTTTATGGCACAGGCTAAACAAGCTTTCCTTGATGCAGGACAGGGCATCCTGCAAGTAGTCAGGACTTGCTGCAGCTCATCCAACAAGATGAGGAACCCTTAGCAGAAATCCTGCCACAGCAGCACCGGTGTCCTCTCTCAGCAGGCCTGAGGGGGATGCAGCAGGGACAGCTTATGGCACAGAGCCATGTCTGCACCAACAGTGCTGCGTCACAGAGCTCGGTGCAAGCCTGTAGCAGCTCTGTACTTAGAATCATAGACGAGCCTCAAATATCAGGAGTAGTTTCTTCACTTCTTCCCTCCCCTTACCATCAATCAGTGATCAGCTTCAGCGTTTTTCCGGTTAGAAACCAAACTGCCGTGTTTCCATGCAAGGGGATATGTGAGTAGACACAGACACACTACAGGGCTTTATTCTCTTTTAGTCTGAAATAAACTTGCTCTCATCCAGATGTAGGAAAGGAAAGAGTACCTGTAGTTTACAGGTAGTCCCTGCCCACTTGTACACAGCCTGTGTATCCATCCCCTGGCCCTGTTCTTTATTCTGAGGATGAGGATGCTCACCTGGTTTAATGCTTCTGTTTGCTATGCAGAAGTCAGCAAGTTCATTATTTAAAATGATCCCAGTTTGGTTAGAATACACAAAGGAGCCAAACCTGCAGGGAGGAAAGATGAAGCCTTTCAGTGCCCAGGGTTCTCCTGTTGTGAATGATACTAACTGCATATGGCACCCTGTGGGTAAATTCTGTCTCCTCCCCACCTGCAAATGTTCCAGTGAGGGTGTCCAAAAGGAATTTGCGCTGCTGCTGGTGACAGAGATAAGTTCCCTGTTACTGGTGCCTGTGGGGATTGGTTCAACCCACAGAAATTCAGCAAGAGCCCAGCAAGTTCTTACATCCTCCTGAATTATGATGGTCCTTGGAGCTGATGCTCACAGATCTTTGCTGTCACATGAAAAAGGCATCCACAGCTAAGAAGCTGCCTAAACCATTGAAACCCAAGGGTTTTGCATTTCTGGTACCCAGCCCTTTCAGCTCCCCTGTGAACCTGACACATAGCCTGTGACTATTACCAAGCCCTGGGCTACTCACGGGTAGTTGATGGTGCTGGTGGCAGACACAGCACTTCCATCTGCAGAGAGCACAGAGATGTGGCTTGTGCCCATACTTTTGTAGTTGTTGTTGTAGAGGGACTCCAGCAGGTTGTAGTGGCTGAGTGAGTGGTTACCACGAGTATCTATCTGCTGCCTCACAAACCCAGCAAACTGGTCAGACAACATGGTCTCAACAGGCTCCTGCAAGCACAGCAAGGACACTGAGCTGGTCACTAAAGCACAGGCATGTCTTTGGGCACAGGGAAGCCTTGGGAATTGAGCCCCAGTAGTCAGAGCTTGCGGCCCTGGAGTGGCAGCATTCAGCCCCAGGCCACTCTCATCCCAGAAAATGGACCAAGCTCAGCACTGAGTCACCTCAACATTGGCATGACATGTGCACATCCTTTGTCAGGGAAGTGAGTGCCAGCCTACAGCTGAAGCTGCAAACAGCCTGATCCTGCCTCTGCCTTCAGCAATTCAGCTGCATTGCTCTTCATTAGCAGCTCTATTTTCTTTCCTTCCAGGCTGCAAAGCAGGAGCATGTCAGAGCACTGCTTGGTGCTGTAGCACTGTACCCACACACCGTGGAGCTCACCTGAGCTTCAGAGAAGGCTGGGTCACTCATGTGGGGTCTTAGCATGTTGCCAAACTTCAGGGCCTCTGCAATGCGATGATAGGTTTCTACCTTCTCCTCAGGTGTTGCCAGTGACGCTTTATGGAATTTATACACTAAGGAGCAGGATGAAATAATTTTGTCAATAGACCTGAGGCAATGTTTTTTCAAGAAGTGGAAAAAAAAAAAAAAGTTGAAAGGAGCTTCCTCTTCCCACCCCAGTTCTTACCAAGTTTCCCATATGCTTTAGCAGGATGTGGACACAGAAACAATCCAGTACTAATTTCCACTGTGACTTCAATTTCTTTTGAAGCACTGGGAAAGCCATGCATCCTTTGGCCTTTGCAGCAGCTGTGGTGATGCTGACCCACTATACAAGTGAACCAATTCATCCTCCTGCTGCATAGCATGGTCACACTGCTGCTTTGGGCCCCATTCTGGTTCAACAACTCCATTTTTGCTCATTACATTTTATCACTCTGGAGCAACACTCTCGGAAAATCTCTTGCTGACCCTTTTGCATTAGGAATTTACCTTCCAATACCTTGAGGATGAACATGAGCACTGCACCTCCCATGGGTGGTCCTGGAGCGAACACTGTGGTGTGGTTGTTCAGGGTGATGTTCAGAGCTGAGGACACCTTTGCTCTGTATGCCCGAAGGTCCTCCATTGAGAGACTGGACCCTTCAACAGAGAACCAGGAGCTGCCATTAGCACAGAAACTCATACAGGTGCTGTGGGCTGCCTGTATCGGAGCCTTGCCAAAAGCTTGTGAAGAGCCATCCCCACACACCCCAAATTCCTTCCACCCAGCACAGCACTGCAATCATGCATCCTCATGTGCTGCCAAGTCCCAGGATGTCACAAAGTCTAAAGGAGTCAGAGGGGCCAGTGCATGAGCACTGTGGGCAAAGACCAGAGCTCTGGGTGGTCTCAGCCCTCTTTCTGGGCCTGAGTTATAGGAATTGGGGAAAGGTGGCCTCTTCCCATGCCAGGTACTATCCCAAGTGACAAGCAAATGGCATGTGTTGGCTTTCCCCTGGTACAGGCTCAGTGTGAGCCAATGACTGGGAAAAAGGCCTGTGTATCAGGACTACCTGTAGCTGTTACCCACCGGCCTTCCTAACGTCCTCCACCAGGGCCTCTCCTATCTGTCCCTCATAAAACACTGTAGCTCCATGTTCTGCTACAGCTCGCAGTGTTTGCTGCAGTGCTGGCCACTGGAAGGTCTCACCAAGCTTCAGAAATCTTTGACCATCACATAGCAGTGGGCTGTTAAAGAAGAACATTCATCAGTTTTACAGCATGAGCCTGTTCTGTCCCCAGGGCCAATAACCTCTTTTTCCTGCCTGGAGCTGATCTGGATTATGTACGTTGTATACTTTCTAAGGCAGTGCTACACTGCAGCCTCTTTTAAAAATCGACTTCTGTGATTCACTCCCCCTCCATAGCAACTATTCCCTGAGCACAAGCCACAGCAGCAGCCTGTGCTCCATGTCAGCATGTCAGAGAAAGGGTCATGGTCCTCAAACTGCAGTTTTATTCATGGGTCTTACCATAGGCTTTTCCCCAGATGAGAGAAGGCTGGATGATGGAGTATTTTGTTCAGAACTGGGGAAATGACAAGTGGCTCTGAAAGGAGCTTGATGGTTGGTTCAAACAGGGCTTTCCATGGTAAGCGGCCGTGTCGCTTATGGGCTTCCTCATACCCACGGAGTTCTCCGGGAACACCAATCCAGCGGGGACCTGAAGAACAGAGCAGCAGTGTCACACCCAGTAAGTCACTGGCTTGGGGGTTTCACCTCTCTGGAAGCTCTCCAATGGAAGTGTGATTTGGTAGAGGCAACCAAGGCTTCTAAAAGCCTTGGTTTGTTTATTACCTTTTCCTGTTCATGTATTTCCCTGTTACTGAATAACAGGAGTATAGAGAGGCTGAAGCCAGGCTTGAGATGGGCTGAAAGCACAACAGGCGACAGGCACATGCTGCAGCAAGGGAGCTGGCAGCTGGACACTGGAGAAATGGCACCCATAGGGCCTGGTCAAACACCAGAACAAGGAAAGCAGTGAAATTCTCCATTCCTGGAGAAATCAAAAAATGTGACAGGACAAGGCCCTGAGCAGCCTGAGCTACCCCTGACATCACCCTGCTTTGAGCAGACAGCTCCAGCTGTCCCTTCCAACCAGAACTGCTCCTGATACCTTTTCAGGCTCTTCCAATGATAAGAACATCTCCTCTAGAATCTAGGACACACCACAAAAGATAACATTCTAGGAAGGAGAATGAATTCAGCAAGAAATGTGGAGAGATCCAAAATGTGCTGCTAAAGCAGGAGTGCCTAAGGCCAGCAGCTCAACCCCCAGTGTGCCAGCGTGCTTCCCCAATGTATGGACATGAGCAAGCACACTAGATTGATTTCTTTTATTTCCAGAAATCTATTGATCTTATTTTTCTCTGGGAAATGAGAGCTTTGGGAAATTTGGTCTTGAACTGCAGACTTCCTATGGAGAGAAGTTACATTGTGGTTTTTCCTCATGCTGGCTCCCCATCGCCTCACTGGTCAGGTTGCCAGTGTTATTACCAAACAGGAATTTTTATGGACCTAGTATTTTTTCTTACTTTTGCAAAAAGCAACTCAGGTAGGTGTGTTAAACTAAGTAGAACTCCAGACAAACTCAGCGAGGTGTTCAACAGAACCTGAGCTCTGTGCACACCAGGAGGGCACACAGCCCTCAAGGGCTCCGGCTGTGTCCTTACCAATGGGGAAACCAGAACCACAGCCAGAGAGTAAGTTGTGAGGAAACACTCGTGGGGCTGTCTCACGGGCATTGATCACCTCGACTGTTCCTAGAAAGAAGAAGAGGGAAATGCATGACACTGTCTTCTTGAAGCAGGTGAACATCACACTTCAGTCAGCTGTAGTAGCACTGCACGTGCTGCTGGCCCAGAGCTGAGCTGCTCTGGAGCCTTTTGCCAGATGTGCCAAGTGCACCTGGAGGGTCAGGTGTCAGCACACCTTGTCCTTGACTCCTGTGCTTTTATTTACAGCAAACCAAGCAGTGCCTACCTAAAGGTACTGAAAGTACAGGGACAAGGCCAGGGCTTGTCTCCAGCCAGCGAAGGTTCCTCCCAGGGTTCATGGACTGGGACATGGGCTGGGATGTTCTGCCTCACACCTGCAGGTTCCTGCACTTCCTCTGCAGATGGGACATGTCAGAGATATAACATGAGCCTCATGCTCCTGGGAGGGCCATTTACCAAGTGATGATGAAGTAAGTCCATCATGTTTAAAACAGAATGGTAATCCTGAAAGACCCTTTATGTATCAGGGAGCTTGAAAAGATAAAAACAAACCCAAACCCCCACTTGCATACACTTGTATATGTTTAGCCAATCATTTTGCCTCCTTTTCTGCCTTGTATTTATCTGTCCCTATCACAGTCCACTGAGCCAGCTGTGCTGCAGGAGCCCACAGTGTACCAAGCACCTGAGCTGTGCACAGCCTCGGGCAGCTCTGTGCAGTAGCATAACTCAGGTAGCAGAGGAGGACTGTTGTCAGGAAATAAAGTTCCATGGCTCTGCCAAAAGGAAAAAAAAAGAAAAATATAGGTGTTCAGCCAAATTAAGCTCTTGCGCAAGATACACCCAAACATTTCCAGATTTGTGACTCTGTGAGACTACTTGGCATGGGTTTTAAAACCATTATATTGTTACTGCATTCATTGTTGATATTACTATTAGATAGATAAGCTCTGGGGGTTTTTGGAAGCCAAGACTTAAAAACCCCCACATTAAAAACATAAAAGCAAGAAAACAACACTAGAGTTTAAGCCAAACACAGAAAGGCTCCCCAGCAGACACTGAACATTGTTAGATTTAGATTTCTGAAGTGGAGCTGCATCTCCTGGGACAGGAAGTCTCAACGCTCCTTTGGGGAGTCACACCAGCACCGACGAGGGCAGTGTGAGACACAGCCCCAGCGTCAGCAGGCACTGGCTGAGCTTCCTGCCCGCTTCACTCACACAGTGCCACTCACACCTGGCTGCAGTCAGCTGTGGACTTTGAAATATATTTTAGGATTGCTTTGGAGGGGAAAGGAGAGGCAAACTCAGTTCATTTCATATCAAAGCTCTTTCCTGCACACACATGTTCTTGCTGTGAAATGACAATCACAGCTCCATGTGGTGGATGCTTTGGGTTAGGAGCACAAGTGTGATTTGTGATGTGGCTTTTATATTCAAACTATTGCTCTGAGAGAACAGGAAGGATTCTGATTTCTCCACAGCAGTTGTGTGTCTGCAGAGGGACGAGGCACCATGGAGAGGCCAGGGCAGGCCCATACCTGTGCTGGCATTATAGATGGTAAATATGACCCCACCACCCAGGCCTGAGCTCTGAGGGTTCATCACTGAAGTGCAGATCAAGCCAGCAATGGCAGCATCCACAGCTGTGCCTCCACTTTTCAGGATGTTCCTGTCGTGGGAAGGGAAGAAAAAAAAACAATGTTAAAATCCAGGAATGTCAGAATGGAGGAACCATGTGAAAATGCCTCCTTGTCCCTGCAGGGCAGCCCTAGCTTGAAGAGAGCAGCTGGAGAAATGTACTGGCAGCAGTGTGGGGTGTGAGGGCACAGAGGGGCACCTTCCTCTGCTGGAGTGAGAAGGAACAATTAGAGAGAAAGAAAGGAGGGTCTGTAGGAGGAGAAAGCAGCTGGGGGCTGGACCTGTGTGATGCTGGGCTTCCTCTGGGCAAAGAGTTACGGGACAGAGAGAACTGCAGCTGCTTGCAAATGTTGTGGACAAAAAGGGACAGCAAGGAGTCCCAAGACATGGAGAAGGATGATCTCAGCACAGAAGAGGGCTCTCCACATGCTAGGAACCAAACAACTGATCTCTAACTACCCAAATGTCATTCCTAGTAAAGGCATATGCTGGTCAACTGGACAGGGGCACTGAAGTGGGAACACTGGGTCCATGTGAAGCAAACTCCAGAGACAAAGTGTCAATTAGCACAATAGTAACTTCATTGCTCCTACAGTGTGACTTCCTGGGCTTATTAGCACAAAAATGTCCCACTCTGCTCCCTGTATTCCCAAAGATAAAACCAACAAAGAAACAAAACAAAACAAAAAAAAAGACAGGAAAAAACCCCCACTCAACTGCTTCTACGAAGGCACAGCTACATCAAAGAGCACACAGGCATTAAGGCAGTCTTCTGCTGCTGACAGCAATGAGGTTCGGTTAGAGAAACATGTCTCAACAAATGCTCCACTCAAGAACATCTGAAAAACATCTTTTCCTTGCAGTGGAAATGGGGTGGCGTTTCCTGCACAGCCTGCCAGTAGCCAGGACTGGTGTTTGCTAGGAAGGTTCCTGACTGTTTTATTGGGTTATTGCTCAGATAAGGCTAAGCCAGAGGGGAAAGTGGAATAGTTCATTAATTGCAGTGCAACTGCTCCCAGAGTTTGCATGGGAACACAGAGACTGGTGTTTATTTTACATCCACTGATATGGCTGGGACCTGCTGGGTCCCGGGACAGGATGCTGCCAGCAGGAGCACTGATTGTGCCTTTCCTTTGTTTCCGTAAGTGCCTCGGAAACACTGCCTGTAAGGAAATAACATGTGGACAAGTGCGAAGAAAAGAAATAGTAGGGAACACCAGGTTTTCTGTTTGGGATCTGCATGGCTTTTGGCCTCCTAGGAGCTCCCTGGCTGTAGCTCTGAACATGGAGATTGAGGCTCAGGCTCACCCATCCAGCCCCTTGCAGAAGGGGATGGACTCACCACACCAATGTCCCTGGGAGGTGTTTTTCTGGAATTGAAGCTGTTAATTGCTGACCACAGAAAGGAAGGACACGAGGGCTTCCTAAAAAACTGAGTCACCTCTGCAGAAGACCCAGACAGCATGTTAGAAAGTTGGATAAAGAGGGAAGGACTGCTACACTGACCAGGGCCAGTGCTCCCCAGAGCCCCTGGATTGTGGGCTGTGAGGCAGCACATGGACAAAACCTGGTGACAGGGAAACCCATGGTTCTGGCAGTGAAAAACAACTTAAGAAACTTGGAGATGGCATAGTGTGCATTTCAATGCAATGCACTAAGACCTTAACATGTAACATCAGGTACATTTTCCCAACTCCTAAAAAGCACCAGATTCTCACCCAAATTCACAGCACATTCACACTGGCCTCCAGCCTTGACACCTTTCTCGAGACTGAAACTCAACAAAAAATACACTGAGCTGGCTCTTGGTGTGTCACACGTGGCTCCCTGTACATGGCTCACCCATTTTCAGTCAGAGACCTGCCACTTCCCTGAAAGTAATGCCTGGGGAATTTAAGGCCATTATGTATAGCAAAACCACATCTGGATTTATGTCCCATTACCTGGCTCCCTTTAGGTGGATCTCTGCTGCAATGAGCTTAATTATAATGCAAAATCCTTAATCAAAGTGTGGCACCTTACCAGATCTCTCTAGAGATACCAGTGCTGCAGCTGACAAGATCTGATAACAATGTTTTGTCCCATATTCTTCCTACACTTAGTTTCAGCTTTAGGGTTTAGTCATTAATGGAGTTTCCTTGTAATAAGGAGCAGAAGAGGGTGTTAACAACCAAGTCCCATTCCAGCAGCAGCAAAAAGGGATTCACCCTCCCTGGAAGGGTGAATGGTGGCACTTTGCTCACAGCAAAGATGGGCTGTGCTGGACTGCAGAGCAAGCCTGCTGTTCTCCCCTAGGCTAGAGGGAGCCCCGAAGCCCTTTTAAACACACAGGAAATGCTGAAGTATTAAATTGTATTGACTGGGGTTTTTTTCTCTACTAAAGAAGGCTGGGGACTGGGAGACCACCCATTATACGGCAGCGTCCTCCTTAAGATTTATGAAGAGCAAAAACAACAACCATTTCCGTAAAAAAGGGCCAGTTACCAAATTTAAAACATACAAAAAGGGAAAACAAATCCTTTGGGATATAAACATACTAAAGAAATCTGCCGGACCATCACTGAAAAGGACTTTTGCATCAGATTCTCTGGCTAGAACTGAGCTTCCCAGGACTGCAGACGTTTTCTGACTGTTAAAGTCCCACCATTCTCACCCTCCCCACCATCCTGTCGCTCCGGGGGGTGTTGGTTTCAAACAAAGCCAGTTCCCAGGGTTTATGCTAGCCTACACTAGAGAAGTGGGGTCAGAGATGGCTGGTGGGCCAGGCCAGGTCAGCTCGCCTTGCTGCAGTGAATCCCAACGCTGGGAATGAACATTTTTCCTAAATCTGTCCCTGATTTTATGCTGGCTCTTGCTTCTGCCATTTGGGAAACAAAGGAATGCAGAGCAGTGGATGACAGAGCTCAGACGGCACGCTGGCAGGGAGTATAGAGCTTTTTACATGCTTGATGAAAAGACCCTCTTCCAGGAGGCAACAAGTGGCTCAGAGTTGGAGGTGAAGTTTGAGTACCTCTTACTGTCACAGGGCAATCATCTCCTGTCTCTTCAGGGTTCTTGACATGAGGACAAATTACTGAGGTGGACTGTGGTACCAAATCCACATCCTTGGGTAAAAACTGCTCTGATTCTCCTTTTAGGCTCCCATCTCTCTTCATCAAAGTGTTTCACTTCATTCAAGACAAGTTTTCTCCCAGGGTAGGGTCTTAGTCTGAACCAGACAGCTGTACAATGTTGCTTCCAGTCCCCAATTTCCAGCAGAAAAAATGCAGCAAGAGACCGAACCTTGTTCAGCACTTAGAGCTGGGCACTGTTGGGGAAGTTTAGCTCAGGACTTGCCAACATGGATGATGACAGGCTGAAGGCTCACTGAGATTGCTCACTTTCTGCAGGGAGCCAAAGAGTTGCATAAAGATTTCAGAAAGTCCAGCTTTACACAGTCCTAGAGTACATGAACACAATCTCCAGAGCTGGAAAACATATGGGCTCTGAGGTGTTTTCTCCAACCCACTATCCTACTCACTGAAATACAAGATTGCTCCTCATGCAAGAGGTTTTGTTCAGTTATTCTCAGTAAGTTCAATTGACAATTCTATTAGGAGCACACAAAGACTCCTAAACAGAAGAATCTAAAACCAACAGAGTATCATGTAGTGCCCCAGGAATTTCACTCCTGACAAGTCACAGAGCATGTGGTTTATCTTTAAAAGAAACAAAATTAAAGAACAGAATTTATAAGTAAGTCGGAGATTAGGTGCTGCTTTTAGATTCCAAGGCTTTAGACACCAGACCAGTTCTCTGAGCATCCCCCGCATGGATTCCTGTGAGCTCAGGGGGGATTTGCAGTATCAAAGGAGTGGCTGCAGGGGGGCAGCCTGGGGTCCAAGAAGGAGAGAGGGTCTGTGAGGTCAGTGTGGAAGAAAAACCAGCCCTGTAGTGTGTCTTTAGGGACTGGCATCTAGGGGTGCTTGGCTTTGCCCTACTCTCACCTTGTTGCTGAAGTAAAGTGGCACATGAACTGTGGGGACAGCAGGACCTAATGGCCAGGACTGCTCTAGGAAATTGGATTTTATTGCTACTGCTGTGACAAAATTCCTATGAATGCTAGAATTTTATTCAGCAAAGATGAGGCAAGAGGCTTCTGTATGCTCATCATCTTGTGGTGCTCCCATTAGGGACCCTGAGTCAGACTTGAGGAAGCCCTCACCCTTCAGAGTCATACAGGAGGTCACTGAGCAGAGCAGATGGCTCTGAAAGGCTGAGCCCCTGGCCAAAGCCCCTCTGCGGTGGCATCCTCTCAGTGTAACTGCCATGTGAGACTTCCTCGTTTATACCAGTGAAAGAACATCATTTTCTCACTTCACGGTTTGCTCCGAGAACTAATTTAGTGGTGACCATCATGTGCTAAGTGACATACAGATATAATAGCTAAAAGTGACATACAGATAAAACAGCACAGAAATGTCTGGGAGGAAATGAATAAGATAACATCTAGTACAGAGCATGCAGTAAGCTTCCTACAGAGAAAAACATTCCTTCCTTAGAAGCCACCACTGTGGCCAGTGGGACAAAGAGAGAAACATGACAGTAACAAGGAAAAGAGCAAATATTATACAAAGCTTCTCATCTCAAGCTCTCTTACAGAGGAACATTTTTATTAAAATTTTTACTTTTATTACAATCTATTACAAGAACATGAGCAGAGGAAGCTGGGAGAACAACACAGGAGTTTCTTTCATTCCAAGCTAAGTAAGGACAGCATGAAATGAGCGCAAAGGTTTCCAAGAATGGCTGGAGGCAAAGGACACTGGGAAAAGCAGCAGTAGGGAAATAGAGCTTACCATCAGGCGAAGAGTGAGTAGTGGAGTTCCCAGGCAAAGGATAGTCATGGCTGGGGAGATCCCAGAGACTTGGCAGGGCTGGAGGAGAGAGCATGAGGAGCAGCAGGACCTGATGTGCTGATGCTCCAAGATGGGCAAAAGTGGGGAAAAAAGTGTGACAGGAAGTTGGAGCAAGGGCACGATTTTGTGGGGTCATTGACAAACTATTTGGAGGAAATTTAAGGTGGTCCATCAAACTGGAGGAACAGCACAGACCTTGTCAGCAAGTGTGCTGGAGGTGCAACTGCAGCAATGGTGGAGGCTGTGGAAGTCTGTGGAGCTTCTTGGTGAGAGAAGGGAAGGAAAAAGGTGAGAGCCCAGCAGCAGTAACCAACTAGCCAAAGCTGCTCAGTTGTCCACTGGTCACAGATTTCTGTGACTCTCACTTCAATGCCTTCCAGCTGATTATACAGTACATCAAGTTCAAATTTGCATGAGCTGCGCAAACAAATGCAGTGGCTTTCCCCAGGAGATTCTTTGGGCAACCAAAGAATGTATTTTCCTCTTTTTCCCTTAATAGTGATTTTAAAAATACTTCTGCTTTCTGAAGAACTAACCTGTGGCTTCACATAAAAAACCCCATCTCACTCCTTGGCATATGTGCAGCCACAGTATATTTTCTCCAGCTTCTCACAAATGCTGTGTCAGCATGTCATTGCCAGAATCACAGGTGAGACATGGCAAAGTGTGGTACAACGGCACCATGTCTCATTTCACTCCCCCAGCCACAAGGCAGAGCACACAGCTCCAGCATCCATCGCTGGAGCATCCATCATCACATGTAGCCTGTAAACTTCCATCCTTCTGCTTTCATGGATACAGGCATTTAATAATTGAAGGAACAGTAACAGTAAAATAATAGCATGGGAGTCAAAATGTTTGAGAGAGAAGTTATTGCACAAACTGCAGTTGTACAACCTGGGCATCTAGAGAATTCTTTCTACTTACGTCTTTTTTTCCAAGTGATGTATGGTTTTTTTACTTCTATTGTCTTGACTCAATTTCAATTAAATCTCCTCTTGGCTTTTTTCTTCATAGCAGACACACTTGCTGCAAGCTTCAGTCCAGAAACGCACCCCCAAAAAGCTGGGATGCCAGTCCCCCTTTCCCTGCCTTCCTTCTTTGTCTCTGTTGAAGTCTGGCTGCAGCTCTCTGCAAGCTCCTCTAACTTCTTAATTTATTCTAAGTCACTTATCTGACAGACCTACCATGCCATAAAAAGTAAATTTCTAACTTCCCCAATTAAAATTAGCCTTGTACTTGTATACTATAAATATTTATACCTTCCAAATGGCCAAGGGTTTGCACAGCTGCAAATTTTTGGGACACTATAATGAAAGTAAGCATCAGCCACGGAGGCAGAGGCTCCGTCTGCTCTCCCGGCTGGAGACAACCGGGGAGCAGCATCGCTGCTCAGCCCCAGAGCGGGGACGAGGCAGAAACCCAGCTCACGCCCGTAGTTAGTACTTGTCCCGTCTGTTAGTCCGAGTCACGACATGCACGACAAGGGAGCTGCGGAGCTGAGCGGTCCGTGCACATACCGGCCGATGAGCGAGCAGGTCTCGGTGTCAGCAGCCACGGCACCGTGCAGGTACTGCTGGGGACCGCACCTGGGCTGAGTCAGGATGACCACAAGTGTCACTGCCACCGCCAGTACCCCCAGGGTCAGCAGCACCAGGCAACAGATCTTCCCCGTGGACATGGCTATTCCTGTGCCGCCGGAGGAGCCGGAAGGCTCTCAGTCCTTTCGAGAAAGCGCCTGCTTTGCTCAGGGGGGAAGTAGATATATCCCGGCAGTTTAGTGAGGGAGGTCCCACTGCAGTGGGCTCTGCCTCCAGCGACTGAGTATTACATTCTTTTTAACATTAAAAGCTGCTAAAAAGGAAACGGCGTATTCTTTCTTTCCTTTTCTACTCTTTCTTTACTACTCTTTCTTTTCTCAGGTGTGAGGGGCTTTTCACTCTTTTATAAACTTGTCTTGCGGATCCACAATCTGCCTTTTTTTGTGTGTGTCTCTGATGAAAACATTTAACACATTCACTGCTGGAGCACTTCTAAGAGAAATCTCCACACTGCTCCTCGGCTTCTCACAGCCTCTCTGGCTTCCCATTTTTGACACACAAATTACCTAACACATCACTGGGATCACTGGGAAAATTACCTCAGTCCTACGTTGCAAACTTGGGGTGTTTTGTTCCCATAAAACTACTCAAAGCAGTAAAAGCTGAATACACTATACAAAGCTAGAACCTTCATATCTACTCTTACTTTACTTTATAGTTTATTATAATCTTATTTACTTTTTTCATATTTACACCTTGCCAGTGCCCAGCATACATCTTCTGTAAATGAGCACGAGAGAACAACTGGAATAAAGCAGCATTTTGCAAACACTGGTGCCCAGAGCTCTGGGGTCCAGCCTGTGCATGGCTGCTCACTGGGACAGACCTGACTCCTCACAGAGCAGTGGTGAGCAGCAGGAATTGCTACCCAGTGCAGCTCACCTCAGCTAGATCTCTAACAGCCTCTTAATTACACAGCTCTCCTTGCACTCGAGAAGTTAAAGAGAGGCTCCACATCTGCCTGCTGTCTTTCTAAAAGATGTTACTTGTCATCCTTTCCCTGCTAGACTTGGGAGAAGGGGAATTCACCTGTGCAGATTTACACATGTATTTCAAAGCAGATTTTGAACTTGTCTCACTAAACTTTATAACTAAGCAATACTATTTCACATGTCATATCTCAAGAAATGGATTTGATAGGCTAAAATGTCGTTGTTGTGATTGTATCTTCTCGTAAGGTTATCTTGGGGAACTGAAAATAGTCTGAGAAAAATACATGGTTTTGTCCAAGGTAAAACCATGGTCCCTAGGTAATAATTTCTTGGTCTCCACACCTCAGTCTCATCTGGCAAATATACCTTGGCATGTGTAAACAAGCCTCCTCAGCTCTCATGTGACTCTTCACTCCACTGCAAAATATTGCTGATTTTGTAGAATTTCTTAATCCCTACATGACTTTGATGTTTTTGTTTTGACAAATGATCATCATTCTGGTGTTTCTGGGAAAGCTCTTCCTTTTAAATTCATAGCAGGGCAGACCACTCAGTACCAACAGACTCAAGACTCAAGTGGACTTTGCCCATTCGCTTTCTTCAAATGCTATGGAGAATTCAACTGTAGTCTTCAGATTTCTGTCAAATTTAGTTTTTAACTCAGCACATCAAACAACTGGAAAATTATCATTGTGCAGTCAAGGAGGAGACTTGGAAAAGCAAGAAAGGTAAAAGAGAATGTCATCTCCCAGACCAAGGGAGAGGCCAAGGATGTCCTGGAAAGGCCAAGACATAGTTATGACTATTCCAGCTGACAGATGCCTCTCACAGGCAAACCCATTTGTCTTTCTGATATGGAGATGAAGACTGAGCCTTCTTGTCTCTTTCACTGTGTGACCTTCACAGTCTTGGTGCAATATTCAACTTTGACCATATGATACTACAAACTCTGCACTGACACTCCCATGTCAGAAGCTGCTTAGCAATTCACATGCTGAGATTCAGGACTTTGACCTCTATTTGTCTGTTTGTTTGTTTCTCAAAACTTTCAAATTTGCCATCATTGTCTGGGAGCATAGTTTGCCTTGGCAGAAATTCCCATACATAGCCCTTCACTCTCTGGTCTTCTGCTGCCAGCATGAAGGGCTTTGTATGCTGCTTGAAAGGGGACTCAGGTATTTAAAGATCTTTACAGGCCAAGATAGAGAAATTTTAACTAGAACTTTAATTACTAACAGAATCATTATTGATTAACTTATAAAAAGGCAGAGTATCTTTAAATTGTCCTTTATATTGTTGGGGTCCTGCTATGTCTTTGTCCAAATCTGCAATCAAGAGATCAAATGTGAATATTACATAATGTCTGAAGCACAGGCATTGTTAAGGTTGATGTGAATACCACAGCTACCTTGTGGAGGGTAAGAAATTATCAAAGGGTGTAAATCCTCTGATTTCTTTCTCAATTTCCCTCTCAGGTTATTGCAGAGCTGTTGAAGAGTCTCAGCCATTGGGCTAAGTTGGTGAGGAGAGTACAGGAAGTCATCTAGTGACCTAAGGGACCAGGGTGGGCTTTGGAGGCACCAGGAGCTTCTCCTTCAGCCTTGCTGGGGATTGTGCACATTTGCTTAGTGTATTGCACTAAGCCAATGTAATTTTACCTCAAGATCCAGCATGTCTTGATACACAAAGCTGCCATCTGTACTGGCTGCTGCTCTGACAGTAAAGCTGGTTTCAAATGATGGGTGCATCAGACATGTTTGAGGAGAAAAAAGCTGGTTGCTGGTTGAAAGACACCCCTCATAACAAGCATTGGGAGCCTGGAGGTGAGGAGACAATCCCAAAGAGCCCCAGCATCTACATGAGGTGTAAGCATGCTTTTCATTTGGCAGAATAAACCTGGAGGTGCAAATCAAGGACCCACCTTCGGAGAAGACGGAAACCTCTGTATTGAAGCAGGATTCATGACAGTCCAGGGCCAGACTAAGAAAAACAAGGTTGCAGCTTTGTATGCAGAAAAAGAGTAGGTTTGTGGCATGAATGACATTTCAAGCATTGTGTTTTGCCTCCTTTTCTTTAGTGTTGCTTTCCATTGATTGAGGGGAAGAAAAGAATATCATTGGACAGAAAGTCAGACATTTGTACTCAACAAAGGAAAGCTAAGATATTGACACTCAGTTTATCACTCTTCATCTCATCTTTTAAAAATATAACTTTAAAAAACCCTAAAAACACACCAAACTCATGAGCCATCCTCACACTAGTGTCCTAAATAACCTCATTTGCCTTGGTCTCTACACTGTCCAAATTATTTTGCAACATACTCAAGAAGATGCCTCTTTCTGCTGGTGTTTGTTTGCAGAACATTATCTACAGTCACCAAGCTCTTACTGTAATAAATAAAAACTGCATTTTACATTTCCCAGCTCTAAATTAGGTTTTAACCATTGGACAAAGTCTAGGAAAGCTTCCAAGAGCATGCAACCAAAGCCAAATTTCATACTCCATTTGTCCCCTCCTCCAGTCATGTTTACTTTTAACCCAGGAATATCAATTGACTCTATATGATAATCAAATAATCCAATAATAGGCAACATTCAGGGAATTTATTGTCGAGATTTTCTAAGGGATATGGCTGTGAGTTCCACAATTGCTGCTCTTGAACCATTTGTCTCAGTACAGTTTTTCAGAAACTGCTACACACTAAACTTTGCACATTGTTTTCCTTTGCACACAAACAAGTTTTCTTTATCGAGGGTCATGGGTCTGCTCCCACAAAAACCAAGTTTGCAGGAATCTGGAAAACCAGATACTTGGAAGCAGGAAATTCTGGTACTCAAGAATTTCTCATTCGTATTTCTCTTCCCTCTGTTATTTCTCAGAATTCAGGATGACAGTTAAACCCATAAACTGCCCTGATCCAGGAAAGCCAAACTCTTCTTTTGTTACTGAAATCAGAAAAGGGAAGTATGTTCCTAATTTACTCATAGATTTATGTTTTGCTGAGATTAGCATTCAAGTGCCTTTTGGCTTTTTGGTTTTCCTTTTAATTTGAAAGCATGCCAGGGAATAACTCTCACACTTCTAGCTGAGAAACTTGGCAGTATTTCATCTCAAATCTCAAAAACACACTTCTGGCTCCAGCTGTAATGGTTAAACTACAAGCCTTGAAAGGGCTGAAGGGTGATCACAAGCATTCCATGTTTTAGGAGCACAGCAGCAGGGCAGTGACGGATGACTGGAGAGGACAAACCTACATCTTGAGGACGGCAAGTATCAAGAGGCCAATACTACTCTGGCACAATCTTCCTCAGCCACACTTTCCTTCAGTTTCCTGCTTAATCTCTCTTTGTGGGCTGTAAGCATGAACAAAGAGAAAGCACTTGAACAGGACAGTCACAGGACACACACCATTTCTCACACCACTGAAAGCCTAAAGGGACCCACAGAGTCTCAGGGACTCCTATATCTTTGCTGAACTTTTCAAGGTTAAAGGCAGAGCTGCTGCCTCCTTCTTCCTTTCCTGCTGGTCACAAAGTAATTCCTGATGGAAATGCTCTGTGGAACCCAAACCAGAATAACCTCTATTCCACAGTGGCATTGACCTGGTGAAAGCCAACTTTTGCACAGCTCTGCTTAGTGGGACACATGGCACAAACCACTGCCCAAGGGAAACTCTTCTCCATGTACTTTATTCAATGAGGATATCCAGGCACAGTTTACTGCAAACATCAGCACTTTATTCTTTCTGTAACACTGCAGCTATGCTCAATATTAGATTAACAGTGAACAGTGAACCTTCTGATTCAGTCCTCAACTCTTGAGTGCCCTTCTGGACCAAATCAAGCAGTTTTCTTAAAGACTAAACCTTATTAGTACAATTACTATAACAGCTGAAAGTATTGGCAGGAGAAAACAAAAGGGAGCTTTGTGTGCATCCAAAGACACCAACAGCAAACTCTGTCTGAACTCTGTATTGACTAAAATAGTCTGGAGTATTACAGTAGTGACCCCAAAGGATATCTGTGGAGGGTTTTAACACACTCAGAAGTACTAAAGTCACTGAAAGTACTAAATATGATATAGTAAAGTGCATGTGTATCTATAAGTAACTACCAATACAGCTGCCATCATATGATTTATATGATCTCAGTGAGCCCCAGCCAGTGAGTATTGGTTCACTGCCACACTCATTCAAGAGTTGCCTGGATCAGGGTTTGCTCACTGTCCTGTGCAGGCTGGAGGTCCCTTGATCTCCCCAGAGCCTGGCACAGGGCAACACGAGCCACTCTGAGCACATGAGGGAAGCACATCAGCTGAGGAAGCTGAGGAGTGATTTTGCCAGGAATCTCCACAGAGTGAAGAAGCAACATGCTCAAATCCTGAACTCTTTAATGCCAAAAGCCCTAGAAAGATGTCCAGAAAAAGGAGTGCTGTTGAAATGCAATTTGGAAGTCAAAAAGGGAATCAAAGAGGATGAAAATGCAATACCAGCAAATCTCTGGCTTGGACTAAATTAAGGAGAGTGTCTGACAAGCAGCAGAGCATCATCCACAGGGACCTTGCTGAACTTGAAGAGAAACCTCATGAAGTTTGGTACAGAGCAGGGCAGAGGTCTGCACGCAGGCAGAGTAACATGCTCAGCACAGGCTCTCTTGTGGGCTGCTCTCTATGTTGGAGAGGGATCCAGGTAAATGATTATTTAAATGCTGGCAAAACCACAAGCTTGACTGTGTGTTCTCTTCCAAGCCCTCTACATTCTTCTCTAGCTTCTATCACCCTGGCTCCCAACTCCACAGAGCAAGAACTATCCCCCATCAAACACTCCCACATCTCCCTCCCCCTGCCATCCCCACACTTTGGGTCCCTGGTCCATGTTCTGGCCCCATGCAGTCAGTCAATGCAAGCTCACACCATGCAGGAGACGAGGGCAAACACTCCATAGGCTGCACAGACTGAGCCCCAAGCAATGGGGATGTGATGTCTGCATTAGGCTGTTTGTGCAGCTTCTTTTCACTTTTTTACTTTTTTTTAAAGTTCTTGGTGTTAAGGGTATATAAAAATAATAGGGACTTTTGTCTTAAGAGACCATCTGAAAACAACCTCATCCTCTCAGAAAAAGGAGCAAGGATGAGAAATATTTTTTAAAAATTCCCCTGAATGAGAACTGAGGCTTTTCTGGGATTCCAAGGTAAATGACAGAGCTGCAGTGCTGTGCACAGTGAGGCTTTCCAAAGTGCTTAATCACATTGCAATTTCTGAGTCAGGAATCAAGACCAGGACTAGTATCTGGATTTCATCTCCTCTCCAAAATGAGCAGGACTGGTGAAACGGAGCCAAACAGATTGTACTTTCCTGTGAAGTCAGCAGGCCCCACCTCTGCCTAGCCCTGCAGCTCTCTCTGAGAAACAAAAGCATCCCCACAGCATCCCCACTGGAGCTCTGCAGTTTCCTACCATCTCACTGGAATCCAGTGACATCCACCAGCATCAGAGTGCTGAAAGGGAGAGGAAGGGAGGACATGTGCAGCTGGTGCAGGAAGGATAGGAAGGGACCAGGATGTGCCTCTGGGAAGCCACAAGCTGCTGAAGAGACCCCATCTACTCTTGTCTTAGGCTCCCCTCTCATGAGCCCCAGCTTAAACACAGCCTAAGAACTCTGCAGCACTGCCCTCTCCCTGCTGCACTTCCAGCTCTTTGGGAAATCCTGGGAATACAAGCCAGATGTGTGAATGCTGCAAGTCAATAAGGATCTCAGAGAGCCAGCACATACGGAAAACCAGAGCAATATGAGCTTCTCTGCAAGGGAAGGGGGAAGAGCAGGTTTTCAACTGCCCTTATGATCCTCATGTACTTCACAAGCAAAGCAATGGAGAGGCTGACAGAAGGATAAAACCCAGCTCCATAAACAGCCCTTGCCATGTCCTGGTGCAAAAAATGAAGGTAATTGGTATTGTGCAACTACAGATGTAGGCTCCTAGTTCTGTCTTGGTTCCAGGGATAACAGCATTGCTTCACAATGACTTCCCTTCCTTCTGAATGGCCCTGGGAGCTCATGTGAGGTAACCCTTTCCTTGTGCAAGAGTACAAGAAACTGTTTGCTTTCTTCCCTAGAAAGGGGAAGAGCAGCATGCAGGAAAAGAAAAAATCAGTCTTGTACAGTTTGTTTTCTGTACTTTTCTTTTTCTCTGATTATCTTTCACTGCGGTTTTACTTTGGAAATTCCCTGGTATTCAAATATGGTGTTTCCAGGCTGTTGCACAATTCCCTTTGGAGCTGTTGTATTAGTTATCCTTAGCCACTTTCCCACACTCTGATCATTGTAAATGTCTCCTTCTTCCCTTCAAAATTTTACACTCTTTCCTCTAGGGACATGCTGATATTATAGTCCCAAAATTTACTCAGCTGGAACATGGGGTAGAAAATGCAAGAAGTCAACTGCTGTTTATTCATGAGCATGAACAATGGGAATGGAAAAAATCCCTGCTTTCCCACATTTAGAATTTGAATATTAATCTTTGTCAATGTTAAATATATAGTGTAAGAATACCTGAGCTGAGATGCCTGAGTACTACATATTTTTATTTCAATAGAGAATAAGCTGCTTTCAGAATTTCATCCATATCCTTCCCTTCTTTTCTACCTTGTACATTTAATTTTAAGACCTTTCTTTGTACAACAGCTGGTTGAGTTTCTTACCATATTGAAGTAAGGCATTTTCAGCTTATCAGATTGAAAAATTCAAGTAAGTTATTGTCAGCAATGCATTCTAATTTTCAACAATTACGTGGTCCCTTTCCAAATCACGTGGCAGTAGCTGTACCAGCATAGTGCATTTCACAAGCCTCCCCTGGATTCAAACCCTAAGCCAGTACAGTAATGCGTAGATTTCCAGAAGTCATCAAAAGAAAGGTCATTGCATGAGGAAAAAGGTTGACTCAAGAATACCTTGAGGGGTTGGGGGGGGATGTTTTGGGGGAGGGTTGGGGGTCTTTTCTGGGTTTTTTTTTCTTTGTTTTTTGGTTGGTTGGTTTGTTGTGTTTTGTGGGGTTTTTTTTCCATAAAAAGCAGGGCTGCTGGTCTCCATACCAAAGGGCAGATGGAAGCAGCAGCATTTAACAAAAAGAAACAGTTTCTATGTGGTGCACCAGGGTCAGTGTAGAAAGGACAAAATAAATAATGCACACAGAAACATCTGGGGTTTGTCTGCAAGAGATTAAAGGACTTCCAGCAGTGACTGGACAGGGTGTCCTAGTTTAATGAAAATTAAATTAATTTGAAAGCTTTTGGAACACAGAAACTAGATCACAGTGTACATCTCCAGAGCTCCATGCTAGCAGCCAGAATGGAAAACAGACATGGTCCTTCAGCCTCACACATCATCCTCTCTGAAATTCAGGAAATCAAAACCCAGCTCCAGGTGCCACAGCCATGAGGCTGATGGCATCTTGGCTTCCCTTCCGGCCCTCTTTCCTTTCTGTCTGGACCAGCAATTTTCACAGTGCTTCCACTTCCACTGTGTAGTTCAGGCAGAGTTTTTGGATGCTGTACATGAGCAGTGACCAAACTTTCTGTCATTTCAGGCCCCTGGATGAGTTACAGAGATCCACAGCTCTCCTACCAGGTGACTGCAGGTATTTCCATCACATTATCCCACCAGCATCTATCCTCCCGCCTGCTGCTTTCTTTTCTGAGATCTTCTTCATGTCCAGACAACTTTCCCAGCTGGCAGCTCCTCGTGCAGCCTCTTGAGCGCTGCATAGCCATAAAGCATTCCATCCCCAAAACATGTGGAATTCATAATCAGTTACAGGGATCCTCTGGGTTGCCCAAAGAGCATGGGCAGTGCCTTATTACTGAAACTTCATCTCTCTCCTTTCTGACAGTTGGTGGCTGGGGCCACTCTCAGCTCCCTCCTGACATGGCAGAGCCCAGCCATGCCTCCACCACAGGGACAATTCTTTTCTTTCAGCAGATCTGCCTAGCATCTACAACATCCTGGAATGGGAAAACTCAGTCCTTCAAGTCAGGTAGACATCACCAAGGCCCAAAGAAACACTTCTTCCAGACTCAACCCCCAGCAGGCCCTTTGCTCCTGCCAAAAATTAACCAGCACTTTTTCCTTACTTTGCCTATTCCCATTTCCCACTGCCTGGGACAAGTGAAACCCAGTTCCCAAATGTCAGTTCTGTTTCACGTCAAGTGCTAAAATGGTGCCACATCTCAGTCTCGGAGCCAATTGGACTTTCCCTTTTCTGCTTCCTTCTCAAGGTCTGACACCTGCTGCAGAGTCAAGGGCAGATTTGTGCAGGATTCCAGAAACCTGCTAAGCCAGGACTCTCATCAGACTGCACATATTTTATATTTCCTTGCCTGACATGAAATTCAGTCAGTCTGAACAGAGTTGGACACACACATGAACACACTTTTCACACACATTAATGGTCAAGATTGCCCAACACCATATTTTGGAGGCTTGTTTATTCAAAGTCAAACAAATGGCCATTTTGAAAACAGAAACTCAGTAAAAACAAAAGTGTTTATATTCAAAAAAATTTTCTGTTCTCTATACAGAGAAAAAAAATTTAAAAAACCCCTGAAACAGTTCAATGTTCAAATGTAAAGACATACAGCACAGCCCTGTCCTGGTTTCATGGTCGTAGATACTGTTTTATCTAAAGAACATTTGTCTCATTTGCTTACATTTCTGTCCTTTCTAAACAATAGGCTTAGATGTTGACTATATTTACATTAGAACAAAAAACCAGGAAAGTCAAACTGAGAGCTCCTGTCTCTGACAGCAGCCGACACTGGATGCGCAGGGAAGACTAGAGCAGGAAAAGTTCAACGATAAATGTAGTGATTCTTCCCTAAATGCTCTCTCAGCCTCCAAATACCTGAAATTCAAAAACATCCTGAGCCACAAGTGCCTCTTTGTATTTGGTATCCCTTGATAATTTAGTCTAATGGATTTTTCCAGTTTCATCCAGCTTCTGATTAACAGCATAATAAAAATTTTCAGAGCAAAACACATCTTCACTGTGCTGCTTCCCATCAGGCTCATCACTTGTCATCTCCCAGACTGCTGTTATTCCAGCCATGGAATAACAGTGGTGAGTCTCTGCTTTAGAAAAACAGGACTTACCGAAGTAGCTATATTTGACATAAGGAAACACTGTCACTTCACCACTGGAGAGGACTCTGCTGTCAGGCCTGTCACCTATTGCTGCCCCTCCAGTGAGCCCAGGGCAATGAGGTGATCAGGAAAGAGCCACTCTCAAAGCAGCAGCTTCTGAAACCCACTGCCAATTATGTCCCCTTTAACACCATCCTGACTGCAGCACTTTGAGCCCTGAAGTCCCAAGGAGCAGCCCATGCAACAATTCAGAATAAAGGCTTTGGGAACTCTTTGGTTACTCTAAATGAGCAATCAGAGAGAAAGAAACTCACTGAGACTGAAAGAGCTGCCTGTCCTCTGACCCTTTGGGCAGCTGAGCCAACTTTTTGGGGCTTTTCTGAAAAACAAGCTGAAGTACAGTCATAGCTCAGCAGGAGTCCTGGAATATGAACTATAAAGGGATTTACAACAAGAAAGAACAAGGGAGATTTAAGTAACCTCTTACTCTTTTACAAAAACGCAGGCTTTATCCATTCAACCATAACCCTGCACCTACAGTCAGTGCATGCTCATGCCTCAGGAATGTGTTAGACAGTTAAGTGGGATCTCCTGATAATGCAAATATGTTGTGACAGAGGAGTTCAAGATAAACACAGAACCATCTCAAATCATAGCTTACAAATTATAAACTTCATTTCCCATGACCCACTAGAAACCCAAAAGCAGGTTCCTATCCCAGCTGTATTTATGTTGACACATGAAGTCACCTGAGATTCAAGGTTTAGGTGCTGAATTGACAATCACGACAGAAGCAGTGACAACCTATCTGTCCCATTGAGAACACATGATGGACTGGAAATAATTTCCAACAGAGAACATGACAGAGAATAATATTTACATCAGACCACAGTTAAGAGCTGCTATCCATAATAGCCAGCTTCCACATGAAATTTAAGATGGAACTTGCTTTTGAGTCCAAGCAGTTCCATTGGTGGTTCCCCAGTGACTCAGCAAAGTGAGGATTAATGGTGACTATTTGCTGCAGAGGACGGGTGTCTGCATTTCTGAAACTAATAATATCCCACCATCACAGTAGTACCCTCAATAACAAGGCCAGAAGTTGGAAGTAGCCCTCAGGCACCTCCTTGCTCCAAGCTGATGCCTGCTCATTTGTGACAGTGCAGCGTGAATTCTCATCCTGGAAATACAGCTCTTAGAAGAAATATAGCTAAGTTTTGTTCTTCTTAAGGTTGTAATTTGGCATTTCTGATCAGCCATATAATGTCAGTTAACAGCAAAATGATGTAAAAGTTGGTGTTTAGTCACTTCCTTTTATTAGAAGAAATAGGAATGTTAAATCCAAACACTCAGAGAACAGCAGAGAACAGTATGAAATGGACAGCAGTAGGAGAGGAATACACAGCTACAGCTCGATGATGGTGAAGAAGCAATGTGAATGCCTAGAGGTTAAACTGTCATGGACAGGAAGTAAGGAATCTGGAGCTGGAATCTCTCAGCATGCTAGAAATATGAGATATGAATTCTAAGGGTCGAAAAGCAGAACACATTTCTGGGAAATAGAGAAGAGTTTAAAAAAAAAAAAAAGATACAGGCTTGGAATCAAAGTTCATTAGTGAAATTGGGAACTCTGCCCTCTCCCTGGACCTCTGTGCAATTCTAAACACAATTTGATAGTGGGTCCTTTAGAAGGATGCAATGAACTTAATCTCTATTTATATAGGAGAGTAGCTCTGTCCCAAGAAAAATAAGTGGGTGTTGAGGGTGTATTGTGTTAACCCTGGCTGTGCTGAGGAAAAATCCATGGCATGGTTCTTTTCCTCTCTGGCACTGACAGCCCTAATGCTTTCAGCAGGAGTGGATCCCCTGCCAGGGCATTGGGGGCTGCTGTGCAGGCTCCACACCTCTGGTTCTGGTTACACTCCCAGTGAACTGGGGTGCCTGGATGGTGCTGGCATGGGCACCATCTGCACTGAGCCCAGGAAATACAGCTCAGGAGGCACAGGGGAACAAGGCTCTGGCTGAGAAGGCAGTGCTGGGTTAACTGTTAGACTTTATGGTCTTAAAAGCCTTTTCTGACTTAAATGATTCTATGACCCCACTGTCTGTGCCTAAGAGCCACTAGACCCCATCCCTCACCTACCCCTAAGATGTCCCTTATCCATGGTACACTTCAGCCCCCAGTCAAAGGATCGCTCAGGGGAGAGCCCAAGAAAAAGCCCTCATTTCATTGTGGTATCACCTCTGAACGCCACTCCTACTATATGGTTGAATTTCTCATTCTCAGAGCCATAATCTTGACTTTAAACTTTGACTTGGCTCTAAGCCAGAATAATAGCCGCACTCCTAGGGCACAAGGTGTTGAGGGAACCCTACCAACAGTCTTCTCACTTTTTTGACAACCCCTCTTGAGTGCCCCTCTCTCACTGTACATCTAGATTTCTCTTTCTTTGGTTCCTAACTCTAACTCCATGTCTGTACTGAGACTTATACAATGGGATTCACTGCAAAACTTGGTAAGGTTTATGTGGGGATAGACCCAACTGTCCCTAGTGTTGCTTTGATGAGTACTCTGTCCTGTCCGGTGGGCTGTATTTTGAGAAACATCTGTGCAGAATCCATCAGTGCCTCAGGGCATTTAGAAACTAATACACAATTTAGTGAATAGATTGCCAGATGGGGACACCTACAGGAAAAAGGATCTTCCCCACGCTGTTCCTGAAGCATTGCTTCAATAATGTTCTTGACATTACATCATGTTTTGCGCTACACAAAACAGATGATAGGTCTGGAGAAAATTACTGATAGGGCTCCAGGTTCAGCAATAGCTCTTCTGGCATTGATAGTGGTGATTTTTTAACCCCTGGAGCTGACAAACACTCAGAAATTTCTGGGGTTTTCTGCTTATGCATTTCAATAACTTCCAGCTAACATCACCTTAGATACCTAAGGTTGCCAATGTCTTTTTCTCCTCTATTGTGGCTTGTTCAGCAACTCCAAAACTTCTGAACTTGAAGGATATAAGAACAGGATATGGAGGCATGAGGTACCTGCCACACAATCTGACCTCTATCCTTGAATGATAGCTCAATCCAGGCACGATTTCTACTCTCAGTCTGTCTCTGAGTGCCCTAGAACAGGACCTGCTGATAGTCAAGCCATACACTTACATAGCACAACAGAAATAACCCTGCACATGGCACTTTTCTGAATCCCTTCATCTTTATGGAATAAACTGTATTTCATTTTAACCAACAGCAATCCTACAAATCACATTCATTTCCCACCACAGGGGGAATAAAAATTTATATTTCCCCTCAGGCAAATGTTTTACTTATTCTCCAAACTTGAATGATTTACAGGCACTTATTGTGACATTCACTATTCAATATTTCATATTTAGATGCAAGATTATAAAGTTTTAGTATTGGAGAACAGAACAATGTGATGTTCTGTTTTTTTATAGTATTCCTGTAAGACCTTAGGTACCATCCTGCACCAGATATAATCCCACTGACCTTCCTACATGTATTACAGGCTGACACACAATGAAGAATTGCAGGGTTTATTTTAAATCCAGTCTCATGATACAAAATAAACTTCAACCCAGGAAATCTGGCAATTGAGAACTTCACGTGCATAGGATGAATTGTTGGCTGGTAATCTATCTGCTCTGTGTCCTGCATTCACACACAGCACACATGAGCCTGGTGCCCCTGCACACAGTTTGCTTTAGGTTAGCTCCAACACCCCAGGGAGCAAAGCAATAGAACAGGTCCTGTCCTACTGGGTACCAAATTTTAGTTCTGGGGCCCATTTCTCAGTTATGTTCAGTACTGCTGGAAATGCACCAAGAAATCTGGTTCAGGATAAGAACAGCCTGTTCCAAGACAGTTTCTCTCATTTCAACATTTCAAATGCTCTTGAACGCTTGGCTTGGCATCCAAAGCAGAAACTCTTAATTCCATCTTTAATTCCATCTCCCATATGACTGGGAGATTTTATCATGACAATTTTGGTTACAGAATTGGGCACTTTGACTGAGAAATAAAATTAAAGAAGCAAATAATGGTTAGTGGTAAATCTGTTACATTCAAAATGGTGTTATATTAGAAAAGCAACTTCAACACTTGTACTGCAAGGAAACAAATCCATCTTCCATCTTCAAAGAAAAAGAAAGTGTCAGCTTCTGAGAAGATAAAAATCATATAAATCCAAACTATCTTTAAAAGTGTATTTGATTAAATACAAATGTCAATGCCATGTCTGTAAGCATCTTCATGAAAACCTGTGGCCTCACACATTGTTAAGCCAAACTAAAAAAAGAAGCTGGACAATAAATGTGAGTAAAAGATTTGAAAGGTGAGTCTACACCAGAAGTTGTCCAGTATTCACAGAAGCTTCTTACATGAGTCTCTACTTTCTGCCTCAGGGGATCTTACTTATTTGCTCTTTTTCATATTCTTTTCTGAGGTCCTGTGACTGATCCTCCTTCATGGCTCCATGTCATTCCCCATTCATGCACACTTCATCGTGCTTGTCAGGCTGAAGCAGCCAATATTCAAAGCTTTCAAGTGTCACCTCCTGGTCACTCACCCCAGCAATCTACATTGCTTTCTCTCTTCTTGACTGCCAGGAGCTAAAACCAGCATGCTCTAAGAGCAAATTATTCACAGGGGTAAAAGACTGCAGAATCAGAAAGGATAAAGATGAAAGCCAGTTGGCAGAAAGCCATTAGTGGAAGAGACATTCTGCTTCCAAAATATGGCTTTCAAAAGGAAAGCGGAGATTATTAAAGGTATCATTAAATAGATTCACTGCTCTTTAAGAATGGCAGTATCTGGTATTAACTGGAAGGATAAAAATAACATGAAATACTGTATCAGTTACAAAACCAACCAGCTACAGCTTATTCCATTCATATTATAGCTCTGAACTGCCTCCCTTCCTAAGGCTATTATTTTTTCTTTATTATATTTCATTTTATTAACCAGCTTAGAGCTGTATTTACTTATGTAGGGGTTTTTTTTGAGTACTGGGGTTATAAAAGGACCTGGATGCTAAACTAATCCAAGGACATCTTGCCATGGTGACAGCTAGGCAGGTTCCTTGGGAAAACTCACCTAACACAAATCTTGTAGATAGAGAAGCTGCCTTTCAGGGACACAGCAAGTGATCATATTTGTAGGTACCCATCACCGTGGAGCAAGGAATATCACTGTCCCTTTGCAGAAGGACAGATGCTTCTCCACCACACTGGTTGAATATCATGCAGTTGGGAAGACCCTTGGAAATGTGCTGGAACACAAACAGGTATCTGTTCTAAATGAGAACAGTAATTACCTGACAAATAAAGATTCTCTCTGGAAGGTCCAGACTGTACAGCTGGAAATGCAAAGAATGTAGAGGCTGATTTGGGCCTCTGTAACAAATTCCACAGACAGAGAAGCATTTAATCAGGAGCCTGCTCCTCCCTTCAGGGCTGTGTGGAGCACTGTGCACATCCAGGGGTAGAATGTAGGTGCAGCCAAAGGCAACCTCCTCCTTCACAGTGCCCCTGTTCTATAGCCCCACAGGTAGAACTGCAACTCATGAGGAGAAGGTGACTTTGCCATCAGTGGCACTCTGCAGAAACCTGGTGAACTGAGTATTAGGAACATCAATTTGGCAAAGTATAAATAGCAAGCAGAGCTCCTACTGCACACTTCGAGTATTAGTTAAAGCTGAGCAATTCATCCTTATCTTACTGCAACAAGATCTTGCTCTACAAACAGGGAAATTTCTGGAAATGAAAGCATAGTTATCAGCTTGAAGCACTGTTTCCTTCAAAATCAACAGGAAAAGCTTCTCACAAATGGCACAAAGTGTTTTCTTGCCCAGGCTAACCTTACTTAAAATCAGAATACGGACCACCAGCAATTAGAATGGAAAATGGTACCTTAAGTGTGGCTTTACTTCTCAAAGCCCAATCCCAGACCTCAGCTGTGGGGAGAGATATGATAGAATTGGGTTATGGGCTGGGGGATGTGCCTGCAGAAGCACATGGCGGCACAAAGAAGCCCACGGCGGCACAGAGGAGCACGGCGGCACAGAGGAGCACATGGAGGCACAAAGGAGCACGTGGTGGAACAGAGGAACACATGGCAGCACAGAGGAGCACATGGTGGAACAGAGGAACACATGGTGGCACAGAGGAGCACATGGCGGCACAGAGGAGCACATGGTGGCACAGAGGAACACATGGTGGCACAGAGGAGCACATGGCAGCACAGAGGAGCCCATGGTGGAACAGAGGAGCACATGGCAGCACAGAGGAGCACATGGTGGCACAGAGGAGCACATGGTGGAACAGAGGAGCACATGGTGGCACAGAGGAGCACGTGGTGGCACAGAGGAGCACGTGGTGGCACAGAGGAGCACGTGGCAGCACAGAGGAGCACATGGTGGAACAGAGGAGCACATGGCAGCACAGAGGAGCACATGGTGGCACAGAGGAGCACGTGGTGGCACAGAGGAGCACGTGGCAGCACAGAGGAGCACATGGTGGAACAGAGAGGCTTGTCTCCACTGGACCCTGGGAGGAGGAGGTGTCACACGGCAGACTCCTATGGAGAGGAGCCTGCTGGGAGCTGACAGATGGGTGAACACCACATTGATCACCCCGTAGAAGGACATTTAGAAAGCGTGTTGCTGATGTGGCAACATGGGATAGGTCACATAGAGAGAATTACCATGTAAGGAAATACTGCACCTTAAAAAAGTGTATAAAACCAGCTTGTTTCTTTCGAATAAACTATTCAGATTCCCTGCTGGTCTAGGTCCTTGTCTCGGTCACTCACACTCAACCACTATGATAAAAAAGCAAAACTCAGTAATGGTTACCATATTCCAGCTTCCTCAGACTCTTGATCCAAGAGTTGCTTTAGCTCCCTGCATAATGCATTCTGTTCACACACACTGCCACCAGTACTCATATTTTATCCCAAGTGTTGAAATGCTGAGAATACTTATGCCTCAAACTCCTGGATTCATGTGATTATGGAAGAAATCCAATTTTAATTAAAACCAAATTTCTAGCACTTCATATGGAGAAGAAAATCTTCAAAATGGGACTGCCAAAGTTGCAAAACTCCAAATACCCATAAACAGGCGCAAAATACACTGCTTATTAAATCAGACTATTCTTAAGGTACTCCCAAGACTGTGGGAGGCAAGCTCAAGCTGGAACTCCTGATACCATGCTGTCATGCAATATCTTAGGCAATCTCTGCCTGCAGAAAATAGGCAAAATTAGAACAAATTTGTAGAAATCATTAGGAAAAATGACCACGGATGCCCAAAGAGCTGCACACTCAAACTGGGTAGAGAAGGGGATGCCTCATCTGCAATGGTTCAATGCACCCTGAGTGCCTGCTGACACTTCCTTCACAGGAAAAGCCATCACATGCACAGGGTGAGTTAATGTTTTCTCAGACTACACATGAAGTCCCATCTCTAGCCATATGAAACTCTGACTGACAGCCTTAGCAGGCCTGTGCATGTCAGGAACAGTGTAAAGTTGATGTCTGCATGAACTGAACAGCTTTGGAGAGAGAAGTTACTTTGGTTGGGCTAGAAACATAATGACAGTTTTGAAAATTCCCCTTTTCACCTCACCTGTATGAATCCAGGTCCTGTTCCAGATGATTTCTCATTAACTGGTAGTCTGGTTTTGTTCCCATCACAGCTGAACAGACTGTATGTTTTCCAATCACTTCACCCATCCCTCACATATCAACACCCAAACAATTCTCCAGCCAAAAGAAAACATTTGACAGATCTTCCCTGTTAGAACACTCTAACGTGTACTTACAGGAAGAGATTAAATTAATCCTGCAAAAGCAACAAGGTCTATGCTATCAGATGCCTATATGATTTCTCTAAATTAGATTATTTCTAATTTGTCTTTTCCTTTCATAAATCAGCATAACCAGGTTGAAGTTACAGTCATGTGTTCCCAGCTCGGACTTGTTTGCTGCATCTGACTCAGACTTCAAGAGAAGCTGGTGTGTCCAAAAGCTTCTGTTTCTCCCTCTGATATCCATCAGCTCTTATAAGAGACGGCATCTCTCACTACAAACAGCACTTCATTTTAAAGGGGAAAAGCCACTTACTAAAGCCTTGATGTAATGCTCCTGAACCCAAACTTCCCATTGATGCCTGTGGATGATGCAGTGGATGCCCCATATAAATTAATTCAAAGGTTTTTAGTACAGCTTTCAGAAAAAAGGCTGTGTGCAGTCCAGAGACAGCACTGTGAGCACCAGAACCACACAGTCTGGTTCCTTACTCGTCCCAAATGTCTAACCTGAGCATCAGTAACAGTGCAAGCTGGCATTGGAGGATTTAGAGGCTCTCTTTTCCTCGTGGATTTTCTGGTAACTGGGTGTTGTATTAACTCCATCTTCTAGGCACAAATTGAATCATTCATCTTTATGACAATTACATTAACTTAATTACCTCTGTAGAGTTTGATTGATGCTCTAGTGATTACACCAAGGTGACAAAATGTGAGGCTACCTAGAAGAGCTCTGGTTAGCCACTTCTATGCCTATCAGAAACCTCTGACAATGAATGATAAAAACATAAAACAAGACCCAAAACATGGAATCCATACTTGCAGGAAACAGCTCAGCCTCCAACTCTCCCAGGAATACTTCTCTCAGGAAAAACATACCAACAACAGAAAAAAGTCTTTCTTGTTGCTGTGGCTTAAAGGCAGCTAAAATTTGGGAGGAAGGGAAAGAGGAAGCGTAGGTAAGTGGCATGTCAGAGGAAACCTAGGCAAGGTGACACAGCTTTTCTGGACTTCGGTCTTTGCATCTGCAAAATGGAAAAAAAATACATATACAGTGTTGATACATACATTTGAAAATGATACATGTAAGAGGGATAATGGACCTATACCATCAATTTCAGTAGGCTCCAGAGCACACCAAACTGTCGTTACACAGCTCTCCTCAGCAGTTCCATTAGTTCTTAAAATAATTTGATGTATTTCTCCCATGCAGCTATTTGCTTGAGCAGGCATCACTGAGCCATACCCACTGAGTGCCTCCAGTGTTCTGTTTCCACATATTCACACAATCCTTTATTTCTTCTTGCTTTCTCTCTCCGATCCTATCACTCACTGAAAATACATCAGGTCTAGTGTTTCCTTAATTCCTGACATTCACACGTATAACTTTTACAGCTAAATAAACACATCGCAGAATCTTTACCATCAAGTCCCAGTAGCTTTTTCTGGAGCTAAAGCAGCTCGTTATCCCCACCTGGAGGACGGACCGACCCCTCAAGAACCTGTGCTCACAGTCAGTCTCTATCTACAAAGGGACGTGGACACACACGCGTGTGTGCATCACATCCAGCACAGGACACATCCACGCGTGCCATAGTTTGGACAAAACTGCCCTTTTGAACAGTCAGGAGGTGTGTGTTATCAATGAGGTCTGCCTTTGCCCTCACTGCTTTTAATTTGCTCACACCATGCTCATCCCACATCAATATCAGCAAAGGATGGCCTCGCCTCCCCACCAAGCCGGGAATCGATGTCAGCGTCTGCCCGCGGCTCCCTCTGCCTTGGGAGACCACGAGTTTTTAACAGATCTCTGGGTACGGCTGCGAAAGAAACCCCTGGAGCCCCAAACACGGATTATGGGGCACTCCCTCTAGGGCAGAGAGGCCCTGCAGAGGGACCTCGGTAAATCAGAGGGCTGGGCAATCACCAACCGTATGAAATTTAACAGGAGTGACGGATTCTGTACCTAGGACAGGGCAATCCTGGCTGTGTGTATGGACTGAGGAATGAAAGGCTGGAGAGCAGTTGTGGGAAGGGACCTGAGAGTCCTGGAAAGTTGGACGTGAGTCACCATTGCCCTGGCAGGGCCAACCGTGTCCTGGGGGACATCAGGCACAGCATCGCCAGCCAGGCAAGGCAGGGGCAGGGAATTGTCCCACTCTGCTCTGCACTGGGGTAGCCTCACCTTGAATATTGTGTGCCATTTTGGGCACTACAGTATAAAAAAGACATTAAGCTATTAGAGAGCATCCAAAGGAGGGACACGAGAATGGTGAAGGGTCTGAAGGGGAAGTTTATGAGGAGCAGCTGAGGGCTGAGGGCACTTTGTTCACCTTGGAGAAGACTGAGGGGAGGACTCATCCTCACGAGGGGCAGTGGAGGGGCAGGCACCGATCTCCTCTCTGGTGACCAGGGACGGAACTCGAGGAAACGGCACAAAGCTGAGTCAGGGGAGGTTTGGGCTGGATATCACGAAAAGGTCCTTCCCCCAGAAGGTGGCTGGGCACAGGAACAGGCTCCTCAGGGCAGTGGTCATGGGCCCACACCTGACATAGTTCAAGAATTGTTTGGACAACGCTCTCAGGCACAGGGTGGGATTGCTGGGGTGACCCGTGCACCGCCAGGAGCTGGACTCGATGATGCTTGTGGGTCCCTTCCAACTCAGAATATTCCATGGATCGGAGAAGGCGCAGAGTCCCTCCGGCCGCGGGCCCCACTCTCCCTCAGCGCGGGGCCTTCTCCATGGCAACGCCGCGGTGGCGTCATCTGCGCGGGCCGTGACGCAGAAGGGCCGCGCGGGCGCGGGAGCGCGGGGCCGGGGCTGCTGCGGGCCGGGACAGGCGGCATGGCCGGGCCGCACCTGCAGCAGCCCAGCTTCCTGCTGGTGGGTGCGAGCCCACGGCCGCGCTGCGGGGGCCCGGCTCCCGCCTGCTGGGTGGGAATGGGCGCGCTGCAGCGGGGCGAGCCCGCGGGGCGGGGCGGGGCCGGGCGGGCAGCGGAGCGGTGTCCCGGTACATTGGTGCTGTACCTGTGAAGGCACCCGCGGGTCGGTCCGTGCAGCCGCAGGTGTCGGCAGAAATGCTGCGCTGGAGGAGCGGCGCAAGGCGCGGATTTTCGCACATCATGGCCGCGGTAAGTGCTGTCCTGCCGCGCAGCGGTGATGGGATTTCCCTTGTGGTTCGTAACAGGCCACGCTGAAGGCGGATTGTGTCAACAAACCGTTTGCGCAGAGGTGCCACGATCTGGAGACGGTCATCGAGGAGCTCCCTGCCAAGGTGAGCAGTCACTGCTTTTTCAGAGCCGCACTGCCTGGCAAGTTTCAGGGGCATTTGGGTTTTTATGTTATTGTTTTCTTTGCCTTATCAAGACAAATGGCCTGGAACGGGCTGCCCGGGGAGGTGATGGAGTCACGTGGAGGTGTCTAAGGAAAGGCTGCATGTGCCACTCAGTGCCGTGGTCTGGTTGACACGGTGGTATTCGGCCGTAGGATGGACTCGATGATCTCAGAGCTCTTTTCCAACCTAACTGATTCTGTGATTCTGAGTTTTCAGGGCCCCCAGTGAAACAGTGGGAATCCAGTGTTTCCAAGAATTCAGAACTTTTTCTAGTCATTAAAAGGTTGTTTCATTTCACCACCCTTCATTAATGCCTTTCAGCCTCAGTTTACAAAGAGCACTTGTTTTTAAAATATGGCACATAACTGCAAATGATGCTGATGAACATTGTTGCAACTTCAGTAGGATCAGAAATCAGGATAGGTCTGCCATAATTGTCATGTTATAATGCAATGTTTTGAATGGACGATCTGCCCAGGGATAATCCAGAAACAGTCATAAATAAATGGCAGACATATCTGTGTGTGTTCTAGTACATGCAGTAGAGATTTTCCAAGTGAGGCATTGTGGACATTAATTCTTTGGATCTGTTTTCCCTAAAGGAACTACATGGCATCTTCCCATGGCTGGTGGAGAGCATTTTTGGCAGCCTGGATGGCATCATCATAGGCTGGAATCTTCGCTGTTTGCAAGGAAAAACAAATCCTAATGAATATTCTGTGGCTTTGGATTTCCTGGATCCCAGGTAAACTCATTCATTTCAGCACAGATTAAGAAATGACTTGGTGAACAAATGACCAGTGTTTGACCTTTTCCCATTGTGCAAACCTAAGTTCACAGAAGTGAGGCAGGAGAGGGTATTTACCACGGGATTTTCTTTCTGGTGCTTGTTTGCAGTGGCCCAATGATGAAGCTGGTTTACAAACTCCAGGCAGAAGAGTACAGATATGATTTCCCAGTCTCATATCTTCCAGTGAGTAACTCAACAGTTTGTAAGAAGGGAATGTAGTTGTTGTTGTAGCTGTTGGAACTTTGCATGCATTTTATATCTACACTTCAGCATTGGCCAAGACACAGCCTCATAGCTCCAGGTTTAGAGCAGACCCATTTCTTGAAATGGCTCCTGGAGGAGGAGAGTTCCCCGCCATAAAATCTCTAGGAGATTGTGGTTCTCAGCAGCTGGAAATGTGTGTTCAGCCAAGAAAGCTGCACTGTGATTCTTGCTCTGTCCCCAGAGAGAGTTGTGTGGTTATTAGTAGTTGCAGGATTGAAAATAGCTTTCTTAACTTATCACAGAGCAGTGTCTTCCCTGCCTATGCTTTGTGCCCATGTGTTTGAACTCTAACTGCTATCCTGGATATGAAGTATCCCATTTCAAACAAAAGTGTTCATCTGCAGAGTTGTTTTGCTGTGTTTCTTCCATTGCTACCATCTACATGTTATCTAGAAATCAATTCAGGTAGTCCTACAGTCTTTAACAAAATGAAACCTCCTTTAAGTATATGGTAATTGCTGGTCCACAGCTCAATTATCTGATCAAAACCACAGCCAAACACCAATACTCTGCTGCTCCCACTCCAACTGGAAAAGTCACAGTGAAGGCTTTTTAAAAACATACTGAATTTAAATTTAAAAAATACTGAATACTCATTTTGAGAAAGAAAGTTGAGAGTTCTCTACAGACTGTGCATTTTGACAAGGAGCTACTGCAATGCAATTAAATCCCGCTGAGCTGAATGTAGAGATCACCCCAGAATGCTGGAATGCAGAATCTCACTATCTGAAAACATGGTCTGCAATATGCTGAGTAGCCAGATTAATATTTCATTACTTTGTCTTTCAGGGCCCTGTGAAGGCTTCAATACAAGAGCAAGTTCTACCAGAATGCTCTTTATACCACAACAAAGTCCAGTTTCCTTCATCTGGTGGTTTAGGTTTGAATTTGGCTCTTAGTATCCTTTTAACGGTTGGGTATCTAATTCTTTTTAAATATCTAAAACTGAGAGATCATGAGTGTTTCTGTTCCACATTTATTATGTATATGGGTTAATCATGGTCATGCTGAAGAGTTTGGGCTGATTAGAAATGTTTAGATTACAATTTAAAATAAATGTGTCCTCTTATAAACCCTTGGTGGAGGAATTTCTGGCCTTAATCAAGTCAACAACAAAATTCCCAGTGTTTTCTGTAGAGCCTGTATTTCACAATTTTTGGTTTTGTAACTACTTGTCGTTTGTGCAATATGATAGGAAAAGGGCATGGTCACTTTGCAGCTTTACACTTTTGGAAGCAGTATAGCTGTAGCTGTGCTGGTTTCAGTTTGATATAGTCAAATGTGCCAAGATTAGCACAAATGCACCTTGTCACACAGAGAGCACCAATTACCAATGATTCAGTCAGCTGGAAAGCAGGAAGCCAAGGCTGAAGTTGCTCAAAAGCTCTAGCAAGGTAATTTAGCATTGACAAAGTACAAATGTAGTGTCTATTCAGCATCTCCTAATATCTAACAGCTGTACCTGTTTTTTATTATGTGATCCTTAACTCTGTTCTTCCAGATCCATTTGAATATTACATGTTTTACTTTGCAATTAGTTTGATTACACAGAAGGTAAGTACCTTTCACATTTTTTCCCTTAAAATAGTATTGACCTTTCTCTTTAATGCTTTACGAGCCTGCTGGGGTGCTGTGTAGCTAAATTAACAGCAATTTTATCTGTTCTGTTGGGATTTCTTACTGCTTTGGTTCACTTGATGATGGAAGACTGGATAATAAACAAAATACCCACCTTAGATACACCAGTAGTAGTCTCATGCCAACAAGGAGTAGGCAGTGGATTCCAAATAGTTTCTCTCCCCCTGTATCCAATAAGGATTTCTCTACAGTCATAACCACAGCTTGGTTCTGTGGGGTGTGGTTATTTGGTTCCTGTGCCTATTGTTACCTCTCCTCTCCTGCTTGGTTACAGTCATTGGTACAGCAACGTTTCTCTTACAGCTCATTTACCTTTGCTCCAAAGGGTCTTTACTGCCAATTCACCCTTTTTAATCACTGGGCTTCTGCTTTTTTATGCTGAGGGAGTCTGGTACCACTCCCCAGCACTGGCTTAAAGCAGCAGTGTTTAACCCCAGGTATACCCTGTGTGTCTGTTACAGAACTCACCTGTCACCCATCATGTCAGCCCTTCCAACAGTGCTTATTTCATCCTGGTGGACACATACCTGAAGTGTTTCCTGCCCACAGAAGGAAGTGTCCTTCCCCCACCTTCTTCAAATCCTGGGGGAGCCATCCCTTCCCCAACTCCCAGGTAATGGCTGCAGTGTCAGGGGCAGAGTGTGGGAACAGTGCAGACAAAATATGGCTTGTTGGAGTAAAATCTCTAACAAGTAGAAAACACCTCCACACTTCGATCTGTATGTCCTTTTTACATAGGAATAGTGATGCAGTGTTTGGTTATAGTTGTAGTGGAAGTGATTAGTAGTAACAGTAAGTTGCAGAAGTTTGAAAATATAATCAATTATGCAGTTTAAAAAACTGTTTTCCAGTTTATAAAATACTGATTAAAAGCAATGGTACATCCCCCTGTACTGCTTCGAGGCTTATTGACTTCTGTATTTCCATGCATTTGTCCTCAAAGGTCTCCAGCAGTGCCTTTCTCCTCCTATGGCATGCATCACACCAGCCTGCTGAAACGGCACATTGCCCACCAGCCCTCTGTGAACGCTGACCCAGCTTCCCAGGAGATCTGGAGATCAGAAACACTGCTTCAGGTACGTTGCATTTAAGGAGGAAAATGCCCTGCAACATTTCTTTCTGCTCACTGAGGGATCTCTTCTTTTTAAAGCAGAGGCAGTTAGGCCAGTTTGCTTTAGCCTGGTTTTGGAATTGAGCAGTACAGCTATTGCTTTCTGTTAATGCAGCAAAGAACCACTGTGAAGCAGTGAAGTTGTAGCTCAGAAAGGCACTTAATATCTTTTTTTAGCTAAAGGATCTAACATCTGGTCTCAGGCATATGAGTATTTTTTTCTGGAAAAGTTCCTGCACCTGATTTTCTTTTTTAAATCTTTGATCAGTTCTGTGCTCTATGCAAAGGTTAAACACTGACAAGTTGGTTTTGTTCACTACCAAGAGAAGGAAAAGAAAATCTGGATTTAGCAGTTGTTCTGAAACAAGTTCCTACCATGTTGCTGAACTGACTAGTTGATGCCTGGCAGGTGCTAAGAGTTTGTCATCTCAGCCGTTGACATGACAACCTGAAACATCTTGAGTAGGTGCTGTTTACCAGTAGAGCTTAGTTTTCAAGTTATATACTGTGGTTTTCCTTATGTATATCTTCTGACTGACAGTGCAGGATTATTTCTCTTCCCCTAGCTGAGAAAATATTTGTTTTGCAGATCTTTGTTGAAATGTGGCTTCATCATTATTCTCTGGAAATGTATCAGAAAATGCAGTCCCCTCACGTCAAGGTAATAGTTTGTACTGCATTCATGAACATCACCTGATGGTTGAGCTCTTACCTTGGGGTAAATCTCCTATTCTGTGGAGAATTTTTTTCTGTATATTGGTGCAAAGGAAAGAAATAACTTACCAGAGTATGTACATGTGTCAGAGTTGATAATCCAGTTACAAAGAATGTTGTGAATAAGTGTGTCATCCAGATTTGCCTTCATTGCAGAAGTTGTGTTAGTTTTGTTCTGGTTTTTGTTTCTTTTTTTTTTGTTCAAGATGAGTTTGTGGGATGGTCACAACAATCTGAACATCAATGTTAAAGTACTAATGATTGAGAAGTTGCCACTATAAAACCATTGTGTTAAATCCCAGTGGGGAAACACGACTGCTAAAAATAGCTAAAATTGATTTCCAGCAGAGATAGCAACTGTTACTGAAATACCAGTTGGTAATTTCTAACATCCATAACCATATTTTAGCCTAAATTCAAATTTAAAAAAAAAAATCTTACTAAACTACCATTTTTATTGTTTCATGTCCCAAAATGTGCTTTTCACCATAATGGTGTCAGAAGCAGTTCTGTAGCTACAGAGTTTGGATTATCTGACAAGCTCTTGGTCAGATAATACACTGTTGTAAGCAGTTTGTGGTGGCCTGTTCAGTAACAAACTACTGCATGTAAGAAGTAAGTAAGTGTTGGGGAGGCTAAGATTAAAGACATCATAAATGTAAAGGGAATTTGAAGGAGAAAGTGTTGATCCTCTGAATTCCCTCTGGGTCACAGTGGGACTTTCATTGAAAGGGAGAGAAATAATAAAAGCTACTCAGGATTTATTCCTGTGTGGAAGTGCATTATGAGAGTTGACTGAGAAATTCTTATCCTTCACTCCACAGGATATGAAATAAAACACATTTATATTTAGCTAGGGAAAAACATTGGAGAGCTGAAATGTGATGAGTTTTGTCTTTTATTCTCAAAGTTGAGGTCAAAATGCAAACACACTAATGTTGCAAAGTCTCCACTTGGGACTCCCAGCAGCATGGCTGTGCACCTGTGATGGAAAGGCTTTGCTTGAAGTACCTTTGGTCTGTCTGTCTGTCCAGTCTCTGTGCATCAAGCGCTGTGCTTAGGCCAGAAATGATGATTGCTTTAAACTTCTCTCCTCTGTTCACCCTCTGTATTTCAGATGCTCTCTTCTAGCACTAGGGAGCAGCAGTTGCAGACAATGACTCTCCACGTTATGGTGGAGTAGGGCCTAGGTAGAGCTTACAGTTCTCTGAAATCAGCACTTCAGGATCCTCCACAAGGTGTGTTGAGCCACAACTTGAGGCCATAACTCCCTGATGGTATTTTAGTTTCATCTTTGATGGGAAGTAATCATGAACATGTATAATAGGAAGTCTTCATTCTTTGGGGGGGTAGAGCACTGGAATGGGGGACTGGAATTCCCTGTGACATACATAAATGGATGAAGGATCTCTCCTGCAGGACTAAGGAAAGGTTCCAGATCAGTTGGGGCCAGGACTGTTCATTAGCCTGTGATGCTTAAACTGAACTTTGTAGACTGGGTGGGCTGAAGGAGAGCAGTCTGCCTTGTAGTTCCTCCAGTGAGGAAGTAGAACATCCAGAGGTATAAGTTCTATTTTAACACAAGCATTAAAGACCTTGACTGGAGACCCAAGATTGCCCTATACCTTATTCTTAAAATTATCACTAATGATGCAGGTTCAGTTGATTCCATTTAGCCTTCCATTTAGTGTTTGGAAGGAAGGGTAATTAGTGACCATCCAGTTCTGGATCTAGAGCTGTTTGAGCATCAGTGATTTGAAATGGCTGCATATCTGTATTGGAAGGTGGGATGAGGTTTTGCAGAACTTGCTCACTCTTTGTCCAGCAGCCAGATTTGTTTGCTTTCACGGGCCAAGACAGATCTTAGATAAGTAACTTTCTTGAGAAGGAGAATCATAGATTTTTCCTTAAACCTTGTTGGTGTTGTCACAGACTTCCCTTTATAAGTAGAAGGCAGGAGCATGAATAGTAAATAGCTCTGAATTCTTTTGGGGTCTGCTGTGAACCTGAGGTTGATGCTATTTGCTATGCTGTCACTGTTTTTCCCTTTTAATTCAACTATTTTCCAATTCTTATGTCTGTTTGTTTTTTCTTTCTCTGATGATCTAGAGTCCAAGTGTGCAGCATCTTTTTTCCTATTCCCTTCTGCTGTTATAACAAGAAACCCATAAAAAGAAGTAGTTTGATAAAGCTTCATGTAATGCTTGCTGACCTTCCAATGCCAGGTGTTCAGCCCCCAGCACTGCATGTGGAACACCCATTAAAATACAGGGGGTTGCAGATTTCTGTGGCAGGGGAGTCAGTTTGGAAGCAGATGATCTGCCCACGCTGTTGGGGAGCCTGCAGTGACAATCCTGCCATTCTAAGGGCGTGAAACCAAAAGCTGCCAAACTGACACTGGAGAAAATGGGGTAGAGGCTGTTTAAAGACAGCAGAGGTGTGATCTGGAGAGTTAGTTTAGATGCCTGACAACAGTCATTGGGGTCTGTGTAGTGTACATTTTTTGTTTTATGTTTTTTCATTAATTTCATACATGTGTGTCACTGTTGCTACAGTATCCTCTTCACTATCATTGTCAGAAATACTGTTCAGGTTGTTCCTTCAAGAAGGGATCTGGCTGAGGCTTGCAGATACTTCAGTGTTATGGCAAGATGCCTTTTGCATCAGCATATAACACTGTGCTAGGTATGTCTTTGCCTTGTTAGATACGTAATGCTTCCCTAATAGCAAAAGTAATTTCCTCTTTTGAGGAAATTCACACGACCTGCAGCCTTCCCAAATGGCCTTTAAGTAGAGAGAAGACATAGGTCTTCTCTGGACAGGGAACTTCAGGTTTCTTCCACATACAAATTGTGCTTCTCCAGCAGAACAGGAAGAAATGACAAAGTTTTCAAAATGGATGTAAAATGCATGCAGAATATTGCACTCTTATCAGTTTTTAATAAAACAGTGTGTAAATCCTTGTTACTGCAGTTCAGTTCACTTCTGAAATGGGAAATTATTTGGCAAAAGCTCCATATCCCCTACCAGTCCTTGCTCTGAGCATAGCAAAGAGAACAGCCACTTTTCTGACACCTTCTCCCAGTTGTGTTTCCAAGTTGATAAAGGACAAGAAATACTGTGGAATCAATCTACAGAACACCAGAAAAAAGAGGATACTGTGGCTGCAGTTGTTATTGTGATATGTTGTCCCTGACTGTATTTGTGATGTTCATTTTTCCCCCCACCCTTCTTCCTTGGGCTCATTCTCACTTTTTTTTTCTCTTGCTCTCTTCTCTCCTTTTTTCCCTCCCCCCTTCCTTTTTGTTTCTGTTGTCTCAGCTGGAGGTTCTTCACTACCGACTCAGTATCTCCAGTAAACACCACGGTAGTCCTGCCCAATCCAGCTACCAGGCCCTCCACGCATACCAAGTATTATCATCTTTTCATTTTGTTTCCTTTTTAAAAATCTTGTTCCATTATATAATCTGCGAAGTGTATTGGTGCTGGCTGTACAGCAGCTTCTTCTGCCAAGGTGTGGTTTTATAATTTAAGAACACTGCATTGAAATTCACTAAATTTTTTGGTGAAATAGATACTGAGAGATATTAGCAAAGAAAAGAGTTAAACTCTAGCATGTTATGAGGACTAATTGGAAACTCTATTTCTAGAGATGCATTCTTGCAATGTAAGACTTACCAGCTATGCTGGTTTTTGGCACCAAAGCTGTCTTCTCCAGTGGCAGATTTCTGCCTCTCACACAGTAGTCAGTTAAGCAAACTTTGCGTGGAAGAAAATATCAGAATTTGCATGGCTGTCACCCAGATTAAGGTAGGTAACATCTGGGGGTTTTTAGCCAAGGAAATGTCATTGGATAATACTAAATTTGTGGTGGCAATGTCAACTGGACTGTCCACTTTTGCAAAAGCACGAGTGGTACATTTGCAGATTGTTCAGGAAATGTGCATGCAAAAACATTCCTGTTGGAACAGATTGCTGATTCCTCTTTCCCTACTTCAGCCCTTTATTCATTGGGTCTTCATTTTGGGAATGGGGAGGGCTAAGCTTACGTATTTTAAAGCTCTTTAGCACTACATGCCATTTCCCTGCTCTTCAATCCTTTTTTTGTGTTTTGTTTTGTTTTAATTAACTGCTATGGTATCTCAAGGTGCTGTTTAGAAAGGAACACAGAAAGTATTACTTTAAATCTTTTTTACTCTTACATTCATCTAATTACTGTGTTAAGAATTAAAAATGGCATACCTCCATCCTGTATGAAAAGGTTTGACAGCAAAAACACACATGGGGAAAAAGAGTTTTTAAACCAGTGATGTTCACAATGGTGGTGATCCAGGCTAAGAGGAAATTATAAGAATTGCTATGTGGAAGAACTACTAACGTCACCCAAAATGATGTATTGAAATAGGGTGGGGTTGTAAATTCCAAAGGTACCTTCAAGGGTGGCTTAGGATTTTTAAAATTACACCCTTTCAAGGCCTGTAGCATAGTACTCAGCCTCTCTAATTGCTGTGGAGATGCTGGTCCAAACTCCAAGGACCACACAACTTCTTGGAGTTCTACCCTCTTGCATAAACTCATCAGGATTGTGGAAAACATGCTGGTACAAGTAGGAGCTGTCAAAAACAAGCCCAGCCTTCATTAGAACTGGTAAAGGTTTATCCCTCTCTTAGAAGAGTCTCAGATCTGGCTGCACTACAGAACTGTATCTGTCATCGAGCCTGGAATCTCTTCCTGGAGTGAACGTCACAGTGTATTCAAAATCTTAGAGAGTGTGAAAACACATCTGCTTTGCCTCAGGTATTGCTGAGAAAGGACATAAAGACACACACAGACAGACACTCCCTCCCCACCTCAAGCACTGCAAACTTCTTGCAGCTATTGTCCAATACACCTTTCCAGCACTTTCTGTTGTATTTGCAGCTGTAACTTACGTTTCATGTACATTATTCTTGTCAACTTCTGTGAAACAGAATACAAATCCCAAAATCTGCCTTCAGTGGTGGATTGAGATTAGTTCACTACTCTTAAAGCAGATGACAGTAGCAAATGAGTTTGTGCTTTGTCTGCACATTCTGCAGCAGACCCACTCTGGTGCTGGGCACACAGGAGAACCAGCTCTTCTTTTCCTTGTTCACCTCCCTGCTATATCAAACACTCACTTGCTCATTAGTAACATCACTGTGGCTCACAATCACTCCTTGTGCTACTCCCACCCAGGGTACTTCTCCCCCTAAGGATAGGGAGGAGTTAGAACCAACAGGATCTCACAGGACTCAAAACAATTCTTATTCTTCCTATAACTCTGTCTAGGATTATTCTCTTTTGTAAGGCTGATGGGTACCAGCATAGGAAGGAGAACTCAGTAAAGCCAGCCATGAGCATAAACAAAGGACCTGCTGTGCTTCTGCAGCAATGAACTTACAGCCATAATGAAAGGCTGAATATTCTTTTTTCAGAAAGGGGTAAGTCAAAATCTACAAGTTATTCTGTTCTTTAAAGCTGGCCTAAAATTCAGTGCATTAGAGTACTGTAGATAACTTTTCTTACATTCCAAATATGCTACTGTTTCTTAGTGAACTGATGGCAGAAGATTGATGCAGCTTGTCCTGGGGAGCAAGCCTGTCCAAAATCGGGTTTGGTGAAGAACCTAAAAGGAAGAGAGCATTTCCTGTATTTTGATCTGAGAATATAATTTTCCTGGATTCCCTGGGCATTTAGCAAATGACACTCATTAGTTGCCTCTCTTTTGCTTTGAATCTAGGAGTCATTCAAGCCCACTGAAGAGCATGTGCTAGTGGTAAGACTGCTTGTGAAACATCTGCATGCTTTCAGCAACAGCCTGAAACCAGAGCCTCTCTCCCCTTCAGCCCACTCCCACACAGCCAGCCCACTGGAGGAGTTTAAAAGGTTAGTACATGAGTATGTCTCTGAAACATATCGAACTTATCCCTGAAAAGCTGAGCTTTCTCCATGAAAATCTCAGCTTTCTCTGAGAGGTTGAATTATGCTGTTCTGATGCTAAATACAGAAGTACATTATTAAAAGTACACAAGAGCTAATGGATCATGTTTCTCACATCCACTGACGGGGGGCAGCTTCAGCAGCAGCTATTGCCCTAGTCTATAGAGAAAAGAAAATGCTATCAGAGGATTGTGGCCAAGGTTAGTTTAGTATTTGGCATTTAATAATTCGAGTTGAAATTCAATGGCCTGAAGTAGTTTCAGTTAAAAAAGAACAAATTTTGCTCAATTCTTTCTTTGTTTGCATTTGTGGAAGTGTGTTGGGTTGTCGGTTGGTAGGGTTGGGTTTTTTGTTTTTAAAAGTTGCTGCCAGTTGATGCATGTGACTGTCTTTGAATCTTTTTGCAGGGTTGTGATTCCTAGGTTTGTCCAGGAGAAGCTTTATATCTTTCTGCAACACTGTTTTGGCCACTGGCCTCTGGATGCCTCTTTCAGAGCAGTATGTACCTGTCTCTCCACCTAAGTCTGTACTCAACAGAACTAGTTATTAGTTATTGCTGTTTCTTGGTCTTTACATCTCTTTTCTAGAGCAGTAGAATTCTTTATATAACAAAAAAATTAACAAAAAACCCTTCCTGCCTTCCTCTCCAAAAAAGTACTGGCACTCATGTGGGTTTATGTGTGATTTTGCTTAGGTTCTTGAGATGTGGTTAAGTTACTTGCAGCCTTGGAGGTATGCGCCCGAAAAGCCACCACAAAGCACAGAGCCTTTGCCTCGCAGCGTCTCGGAGAAATGGTGAGGAAGGGAGCAGCTGTGAGTAATCTGAGCCAACCCTCATGGAGATCCTGAGTAAAACAGCAGTATTTCAGGAACTATGCACCAACCTGAAGTAAATTCCTATATGAGACTAGAAATGATTTCTTAGAACACCAGTTTTTGTTTTGTTTTCAGTGCAAATCTTTCCAGAGACAGTATGAAACATTCCTTTAGTGGCTGATTTGGTAAAAGACAAGTCTCTAAATAGCTGTACTCACAAATCCTGTACTCACTTTGACAGGGCTACCTTCATTCAAGAAAACCTACTCATGTATACCAAGCTGTTTGTGGGATTTCTGAACAGAGCTCTTCGAACAGACTTGGTCAGTCCAAAAAATGCCCTCATGGTGTTCCGAGTTGCTAAGGTCTTTGCTCAGCCCAATCTAGCTGAAATGATCTTGAAAGGTAAAAGGATATTTTGACATCTTATGTTGTCCTGTTTCAATCTTTCTTCACAATAGTTATCTCACCCCAGAAGCACTGAGGTGAATAGACTTCTCTCCCATTTTGCATGCTATTTTGCCATTCAAGTCTCTCTTCACTAATGTTTGTCAGTTGGTTTAGTAAGTCTGTAGTTCTCTTCTAATCACAATGGATTTCATTCCACAATTTCTCTTTAAAAAATAACATACACAATTACAATTGTTAGTTTTTCTTACACTTGTATTACTTCATTATATACTTCAGGATTTAAACTTTGTATATCTCTGAAAGTCCCTATACTTAGTAAAAGAGTCAGGCATGTGGTTCAGGATAATTAGGAAATAGTAAATTTGGGACTGGTGAGATTTGACAAATACCAATGTCTGAAATACGTTTCTCCACTGCCTTTTGTTGAAAAATGTTACAAACTTAAAATGCTGCTTGTATGGTCTGCATTAAATGCACTCTTGACATTTTCTGCTCTGGGCAGAGAAAAGTAAATAATAAACAGTAATTAAGGCCTTTTTCCCCTTACTCACTCTCTAAATAAAGTTGGCCAGCAGCTTTAAGGCAGCTGGACCTTCCCCAGGCAAGACCAGTATTATGTAATCATCTTCACTGCTTTTTTCAAATTCTAGGAGAACAGTTATTCCTGGAGCCAGAACTTGTTATTCCCCACCGTCAACACCGACTTTTTATGAGCCCCACTCTTGGTGGGAGTTTTTTGTCATCACGGTCTCCAGCTGTTACAGATGCCTCATTTAAGGTGAAGAGTCATGTTTACAGCCTGGAAGGACAGGACTTCCAGTATAAACAGATGTTTGGCACAGAAGTCAGGAATTTGGTAAGCAACAAGCTCCTTGTCACCTGCCTTTCTACATTGACAGGTGTTTTCTCAGTGCGGAGCATCCATGTCAGGAGAAGTTAAGAGTGGAACACTTCACACCCTGCATTACTGTATAATTTAGTTTGCTGACAGTGACTTCTGGACCCTGAGGGGTCTCAGTCCAGCACAGCTGTAAAAATCTGCTTCTCTTTGATAAATAAGTTAATGTAACAGCTTACTGCCTTGGAGCAGTATATGGTATATCCTCTCAAACATGCTTACTGTGATCTTCTGATTGGACCTACCAGCGAGTCAAAGCAGCAGAAATTAAAAAAAAATGCATCAGAAGAACCCAAGCAGCACTGAGGTTTCTTAAATGCTTCAACAGATTGGCTTATGCCCTATTGGAAATCCAACTAACAGTCAGTCAGCACAAATCCATATGTACTAAAGGGAGTGAGTTTGCTGGGATTGCTCTCACTTTCAGCTATCAAGGCACAGTTTTATCCATTTATTGATGCTTAGCGATCCTTTATCTTTGTCCCACACCACTTTGTTTTGTTTTTTGTTTTAGGTGTTAAAACTGGCTCAGTTAATTTGTCAGGCACAGCAGACAGCAAAGTCCATATCAGACCATTCTGCAGAGACAATGGCCAGCCAGTCCTTCTTCTCGTGGTTTAGATTCACACCATCTGACATGAATGGTTCCTACACAGGCAATGACCTTGATGAAATTGGGCAGGACAGCATCAAAAAAACAGATGAATATTTAGAGAAGGCACTGGAATATTTGTGCCAGATCTTTAAGGTACGTAACATCTTTCTAAGAACTTGTGCATTGAGAACAAGAGTCAGGATTTGTCAAATGTACATCTGTGTCTCTTGTACTTTGTGGGGTCACAGAGTTATCCAAAGACCTAGTAAATTTTAACATCATCTTGACTTTACCTGACTGCTTCAAAACCCCTTTTCAATATAGATGGAATTAGAAATTCAGAACACCTAAGTATCAAACCTACAACTGCAGCTATGGACAAACTGTTAAAAATAACAGATCAATTTCTCTGCAACCATACTCCCTTATATAGAATTGCCCTAGGAGACGGCTCTTTGATACTCTGAGAGCTAAGGGAGATACAAACCAGAGCACTTCCCTAGAACTGGACAAGCACAGACAAATCTGGAAAAGTTCTTCTCATTTTAATGTCTAACTGAGGTGCTGTTAAGCAGTTTTTGGTATCTGAGCTGGCTGTCAAAGACTTGCAATGCTAATGAGTTTGTTAAGTGAGGAGTAAATTAACTAGGGGGTAGATCAAACACCTGCTTTAAAACTGTGTTATTCTTGCGTAGCTGAGTGAAGCCCAGCTGACCCAGATGATGATGAAGTGTGGGACAGCTCAAGATGAGAATGGAAAAAAACAGCTTCCAGACTGCATTGCAAGTGAGAACGGCCTCATTCTTACACCCCTTGGCAGGTACCAGGTGAGAGAGAAACAATTCCATATCACTCCCTAGGTTGTTCTTGAAAAATCGTTGTCCTTCTATGATGAAGAGAAGTGCAACTTGCTTGGGGCTAAGAGAGGTGCCAGTGAAAAGGTGTTTCAGATGGGAGCTACAAGCTGAGGTGTTTATTTTCCCATTTCTAGATCATAAATGGCTTACGTAGGTTTGAGGTGCAGTATCAAGGGGATACTGAGCTTCAGCCCATCCGCAGCTATGAAAATGCCGCTCTTGTCCGCCTCCTGTTCCGCTTCTCCTCGGTGCTCAACGAAAGGGTAAGTACAGCACTGCCTCCTCCTGTGTTCTCCACTGCACATTTCTGTTCTTTACTGCACATGTACATATATGACACTTCATTTGTTCTTACTCCATCTTCTTTATTGTGGTCTAGATGGGTATTTCCTAGTAGTAAGAGGCTTGCTTCTGTACCTCTAATTCTGCTTTTCCTACACACAACATTGTAAATGTGATTTATTAAGGGGCTCATGGTTGATAAACAATGGAGTAACATTCAGAATGAACACTTCTAAAACGGGAAAAGCAAATTATTTTCTTAGGTATGAGGAACACAAGGCAAGTCTGCACTAAGACAGTTCTGCTGTTTAGAAGTGCAGTTTGAGCCCCCATTTCTTACAATCCTCATTCTATAAATGAAGAAAATAAAGTATGTTACTTTATGACAGTATTTGCAGGAGGACACTAACTTTTAAATGCTTCTTACCTCAGTTTGCTGATCAGATGGAAGTGCTTTGCTCCAGGGAAGATTTTGTTGGCAGACTTTGTCGCTACCATCTTACCAACCCCCAGCTCATACAGAAAATCAGGTACAGCCCTGTGGTGAGGGACAGAACAAGCCAGAACTGGGGGCCCAGGATCAGTCTGAGGTTTCTGGCCAGCTACAGGACTCTGATTTCTCTGCTGATGATCTACTTCCTTGCATCCTGGTTTTACATTGGGCCAGTTGGCTGCACATTCATTATCCTAATTGGATATTTTCTTTATGCTGTAATAATTACTTTTTTCTTTGAAGGATGGAAACCACATGAACACTAGCTCCCTCTTCCTGGCTTGTAAAAATAAATGTTTTAAGGATGAGCCTGGGATTCCATGACTAAAATGTTTTAATTTTATCAGACCTTCCTAAAGTATTTTTTAATACTAAAGTTAATACTAATGGAGTTTTATAAACAATGATGTGGCCTTGTAGAGATAATCAGTGTAAATTTTATTTTTATAAAAGTGTTCCTGTAGACTCTAGTGAATACGTTGTTTGGTTTTTTTTTTGAGCCATGAGTATTTATAAAACTGAAGCCATGCCACACGTAGATCCTATCACTAACCTCTTGACCAGGTCTTCCAGTTCACTCAGGACAGTAAGGACAGTGGTGCATGAGATACAGAGCCATTTATGATTTCATCCCCTAACCTTCAAAGCCTGTAAGTTTTCACTTACCATAGAACACAGTAACCCTCATCCAGTGACACTGGTATCTAACAGGGCAAGAGCAGTACAATGTTAGCATCCAACACAGGAATAATAATAAATTTATTACAGTAGAAACAAGCATTAGCTCATGTACAAAATACTGATAGCATTCTGCTGCCTCAGTCAGTGCTTACTAAGTACCCACATTTAAAAACATCCTAAAACTGATGACACCACATAGATTTACAGAGGTCACAGCAATTTCTTGACACTACTGTAAGAGAGCCCAGCTACTCTTTAAGGTTTGCTGCACAGTACGGAGAGGGAGGGGGCAGGATATAATTGGAACACCTGATATTTGAAATTCTCCTGCACCAGGAACTTAAGAGGGAACAACTTAGACACAGGGGGAAATATGAAAAATGTATTAAATTCGAGTTACTTTTGGTAAATGTTTTAATGAAAAGTGCCCAACAATAAGGCAGCTGATGACTGAGTGCCCATCATTGTTCAAGGCCAGTTGCCAGTTCTACTCCAGAAAGTTGTTTCTTGCCTTTTCTGTTTAAACAAACCGATGTAGTATAGAAACATTTTCAGTGCACTGTATTAACTCCCAATGGAAGCCAGATGCCTCAGAAAGACTGAAAAGAAGAAAAGTAGCTATGAGCCTGCTGGATTGATTTGTGTCACTTGGCCTTTATACTGTTGATCCCTCCCCCAGCTGTACATACACATTTACTGAATTTACAGAGCAAGTCAGTGTGCACATTAGTATCTCTTCTTTCTCATCAACCTTACTCTTTTGGAGTGGTCCATGCTAACCAAAAACCATTTATACAAAGTAGCATTTAAAATAAGCTATAAAATACCTTTTTTGCTCCATTTAGTTCCACATTCCCACCCCCAAATATAATTATATAATTATCCAGAGTTACCTCACATATTTGAGGGATGTCTTAAAAGGATGTAATTTATCCCATCTCTGGGCAAAGCTAATAATCAAAAAGATTTCCTACACCCACTGGGAAGTTTGCAAGCACATTCTAGTTGCAGCTCATTTATTTCTGGGGCAGTATCAGGTCACAAAACATACAGTGTGAAAGAAATACTGGCACCGAGCAAATGTTGAAGCAAATTAGGACATTTTTTCCCTACCCCTCTTATACCAGACTCCCTGATGGAAGTCCACATATAATTTCTTCTCTAAGAAGACAATAAAAACTCATCCTAAATACAGTCTTGAGAACCATATATACACATTTTGTGTATTTGAAAAGACTGGCAAAAGTCCACAGAGGCAGAAGAGAGAAAGCATGAAAGCTAAGTCTAACATCAGGTTCTCTACTGAACCTGACAACCTAGAAACAAAACAACATAAGGCTTCTTTCTTCTGAAGTAACCTCCCCACACTGTGGTTTTCCAGTGCCATGTGGAAGAGGGCAGCTGTTGAGACCTTTCTTGCTTCATGATTTAGGAGGTTAGCTGTTATGCAGCAGAGAGACAGGCCTGACGAATGCTTTGTGCCCAGGTGTTCAAGAGTGCTGTGACTGAATGCTTGTCTGGGAGCTGCAATAGTTTTGAAGTCATGTATCGATACACTGACTGCAAAAAGGGATTGGCTGCTGGAAAAAAAAAAAAAGATAACAGATAAAGGAAGTTGTCATAAAAATCGCATTAAAAACATTAAAGTAAAAGAGCAACATTAGGTGTTCACAATTCCCCGCTACTGCCACATACACATGCCCAGCAAATGTCATGGCAGCATCTTCATACCATACTGTCTGGGGTTCTTTATCCACAGAGGGCTCTGATCTGGATAGTCTGCTGGAACACTGAGCTGGAGTGGTGGGACATTTGGGAGATTCTTGTCATCTAGAAAGCAAACACACTTCCATCAGAACAGAGCATTTCTTGCCAGACAGTAGGCTTTTTGTGCATAATTGAGCTTGGTTTCTAGCCTCTGAATCCCAAGGAGGAACCAGACTGCACATTTCCCCCTTTCTTCCTACCTAGCTTGCATATGAGATGAACTGTGCCATTATTACTGCAGTGTGAAGGATCCAGGTTCACCAGGAATTTAGGATTTAATCTTGCAACTTCTCCTTGTAAGACATTTGGTATGGTCTGTCTTTCATCCTCTTCATATTTCCGTTTTCGAGGGGAAGCAATTGGGGCCCTGTGTAAAACATAGTCCACAAAAGGACCAGGTGAAAATGTGCCAACACTGTACTTGTTAGATATTTTACATGTGAAAAAAGAAAAAGCTATGTCATCCCCATCCATAAATCCATCTGTTATTTTAATAGTTTCTACAAAATCATTTTTCCTCAAATAATGAGCACTGAAGACAGGCAGCAGGCCTGTGGTACGTACGTGATGGGCTGCCCGTGGATCGCGGTCATCGCCGGCATGAACGTCCGGTACAGGGAATGGTTGAAGACTGGTGAGCGGATGTTGGCCAGAACAGCATCCAAAAGTGGCTGACACAAGTACTGCTGTTTGGTAGGGGGCACTGGGGGAGGTGGTGGAGTAGGCTGAAACACAACAGAAGCCCCTTTTCTTTTAATCATCACCAAAGATAGAAATACCTACTATTAATTCCGGAAAATTTTACAGCAGTAAACTTCCAATGCATGGAATGCGAATGATTCTCGAAACTGTATATAGTAACATTAAGGGAGGAAGTAAAGCAAAAAAACCCATATGCAGTTTTGGTTTAGGAAGGCTGTCCTGAAATCAGCCACAGTCCCTAGAAAAAATTATTCAAGTCCTGGCACAAAGCACTAGAAATTGCAAGTTCAGTTAAAAGATACATACAGGTGACTTACATGAAGCAAATGCTTGCCCATTTTTTCCTGTCTTCTTATTTTGTCCAACCTTACTTGAAGTTTTAACAGCATGAGTAATAAAAACTGCAAAAATAATCCTGCCAAATCTTAAGACCTTTTGGAATGAATTGCTTATCTTTGCTGGCACAAAGCATTACATACCACAGCCATATCATTTTTCAGCTTCTCCAGAGCAATTTCACATTTCTGCAGCGTCTTCAGGGGGCACCTGCAGAAGAAGAGAAATTGCATCCACATCACCCACAAAATGGGCACCTCAGCTGAAGTGTTTCTGCTATCTGAGCCCCACAGACAGCCTCAATGGCAACAGGGCTGTGTGCTAAACAACAGAGTTCTGGGACAGTTGGGAAAACTGATGGAAAACGTTACCGCTTTGAAGGGTCAGTCAGGATATCCAAGAGACTCTTCATTTTACTCAGGTCCTTCTTCCTGTCTGAAATAGTATGAGAAACACAAACACTGACTACAAGAATAGCTTCTGTTGTTGCAGACAGAAATAAAACATACTGTCAAAAAATGAAAACATGAGCCAATATTAAACAAAGTTGTGAGGATTAAAGACCTGTTATCTAATCCTAAGTATATCCAAAGCATAAACTCTACAAAATCATCAGAAGTAAAAGAAAAACTGATGAGAATTTAAAGATAAGGATTTTGCCCACTCTTCACACTAAAATCTTTAGTTAGAAGCAAGAAAGCACAGCTCACTTTCTCTCACATTTTTAATCCCTGGAAAAGAAGTCACCACAAAAGACAAAGTACTGCTTCTTTCAGCAGATAAGAGAGCTGACACAGAGAAATGCATGGCCAAATATAGGAAACCTCACCTTCATTTTTATCTATTTTATTGATCATCCTTCGGAGTGGCTCAATGTATTTTGATAGCTGCTTGAGTTTTTCCAGATACTGCTGCTCCTCTGACTGACCAGAACTGGCTGGACTCATGACAGAATTTGGATTTCCTAGCAAAAAGGAAGACTGCATGTCACAGGGTGAAAAAAGATACTGCAGAACATTATTCTCGCATTTCAGAATCTTGATCTCAAAGTGTAGCTCATGTCAAATATCCAAATCCACAACTGGATGCCCTCTATAGTTTAAGTGCTTGCCCAAGCCTCTAGTGTTGTGTAGAAATAACATGTTCCATGGGCAGAACAGCAATTCCCACTTAATCCATACTTTTCTGAAAAGTTCCGAAGTTCCATAAACCCATTTTCTAGGTCTTTATCTTGCCTTCACTCTGATGCTTTAAACACTAAATAAATACAATAAATACACTGCAGTTTTTCTTAAGTGGCTCCTTTCCTAACTGCAAAGCATACAACACTGGCATGAAAAGGAGTCAGTATGTCACCTCCATTCACAGTATCACAAACTGCTTATTATGTCTGGGAGGGAAGTGCAAAGTGCCAGAGGACACCTGGGAAGGTGTTCTGGAGCAAAGCAGCCTGCTCCTGCAATTAAGTGGTTATGTCCTTTACAACTGCACAGTGTCACTAAGGGTTCCTTCCTGTTGGAACTAAGGAATCATTATGCCTCTATAAACTTGCTCCATTAAATTAAGCATCATTCTTTTTTCAAAATATGGGGGAAGTTAGAAAAACCCATTACATGGTTCAGTGATGAGGAAAGAGGTTTCAATTGACTTTGATTTGGGAATCCAAGCTGTTGTGTTATGTGGTGTATGTGACATGTTCACTACTTGCAATGCCAGCTGCTACATAGAACTCTAGGAAGTTTACACTGTGCCAAAAATAACAGGTTTTCTAGGAACTATTACAGTTACCAAAACACAGCCCAACTCATGGTCTGCACTATAGCTCTCAGATCATTTACCTGGAGTGTTTAAAGGACCTGGGGATGGGACACTGAAGTTCTGAGGTGTTCGTGCAGCTGCTGGGCTCTGCGATGGTTGTGGAGATGGACTGGGGAGAAAGCTGCTGGGTGATGGAGCAGGGCCAGAACTGAAAAATAAGCATAACATCAAACCTGACAGAATCTGACAAGGAGGGATCATCAGCTTATAAGCAGATATGATTTTAGTAGGCATTGTTATGACACTGTAGTTCTGCCTTGGTGAGGATTTCATACACAGATTCTTTTTTTCAGAGTGTATTCAGCAGTCTCCCCTGTGCTCCCAGTGCAGTTGTTATTAAAATTCCTTCACTTCACTGGAAACTGACTGAGATATTGAATGTTTTTGAAAACCTCACACTTAGGGCATTAACAGAAGTCCTCAAAAGCTGCAGTGTGGCTCACCTGACATTTGAGTTTGGCTGAGAAGTTGGCTGGCCTGGCTGAGGAGATGGCTGCGGCTGTGGTGGTGGAGGCATTGACTGGGGTGTTTGAGCTTGCTGGACAGGAGATGGGGATGACATCATGGTAATATTGTTCTGGCTGACCTGGAATGTGGGAAAAGATACTATCAGTAACAACAAAAGGGAGTAGAGGATGGGAACCTAACTAAAAGGCTTTACCTGTGGAGAGAAGTGTATTCCCAGGCCTACAAGAAATGAAAGCATTAGTTTCCTTTCTCCCCCATAAGGACACTCCACCTGTATCATTCTTGAAGCTCTCAGGGCAGTAAATCTTACCAACTTCAGTAGAAATAACCATTAAAACTGCACATAGCTTGAATTAACTGTATAATAATTATTTTGCACTGCCCAAACCATCATGTTGCAATTAAAATGTTGGAAGTGCCATATGAAAAACCTGGACTTTATTACAACTAAAGAAGAGCAGGAAGAAAAGACAGTTCCCACTTGATAATTAAGAGTCAAAAAACCCTCCTTATTAAACATTTTAATTACAGTCTTCAACGGTCTGTCAGACTTGACTGTAGCTTCTCAACTGGTTTTCTTTAGGAAGAAGGAAGAAAAAAATTAGGTAAGCCAAATCACAAACATCTTGTTTAAATATTGAGTTCTGAAAATCCAGGTGGAGATAGAAACTCCAAATGGAATGGCTGGGTGGAAAAAAAAATGAAGTAGCTTTCTGACCTTTGGAGAATGATGAAGTGTGCCTGAAGGACAAAAATTCAGGTAAGAGCATTTCCAGCACCAAACCAGGGGTAACAACTAAGTTTATTCTGTACATTCTACAGTGCCAGAGCTAGATGATACTCAAATTTGAGCAACTTCTCACATTTGTTTTAACACACATTTTTCCCCTTAATCACTTAAAACCAAACAAGAAAACCTGTGCAATGGCAGAGGCATGGTATAGTAATGCAGATATTAAGTGATCATGTTTAAGGCACATGCAGAGATCTTATGACTTGAGGCTATAAATAAGTACATACAAAGATAAATGGAATTAGCCTGCAGAGGCAATATATTGTGGCTCATTAACCCATGTGTCCAATCTGTAAGTCATTGATTACCATCTTTGAATTAACAACTCTTCCCTCAGTCTAAACCATTTTTAAGTGAAGGTTCCAGTAAATCCACGAGTCCCAGACACTTTACAGGCACTGCAAATTGGTGTTGCCCTCCACTCTTCTGTTAAATATCCATCTAAATAATCCAACTGTATCCAGAGGACATGATACTTAGCACACTGAAGTATTTAGCACATTGTCTACTTTCGCATGGACACTTTGAATACAACAGGAAATGCTTTGCTTGGTACATCACATTGCAGCTATGCAAAAGGTCATACTCCCCCCCAAAAAAGGGCACAAACAATCCCCAGCTCAGTGCAAAACTGCTAAGCTTGGAGTTACTAGTTTATCATCCATTACAGAATAGTTTAAAATCAAATGCAGCCTGACATCCTATGATGTTTTTTTCTATCTTCAATAACCCCAGTACCTTTGCAATCTCTCCCACAAAGGTAATACCTAGAACAAGTGAGGCTGAAATGATGTTATAAATCAGCTACAATATCTTCCTTTTCTCCATAGTCAACAACTACTGAGCCTGTGCTTACTGTTTTCCAAAGGAGGTGGATTCTTTAACAGCGTGTCTCTCCTCAACAGCTGGAAAAGCATTTCTGAGATTGAAAAGCACAGTTTGCCTCTGACACCAGGCAGCTCACCATGTTTGGAAGGAAGCTGGGATGGACACTGCAAAGAGCATTCCCTGATTTTTCACAAGTCTATTTAATGTGCATTAGGCAGTGAGTGATTTAGAACTTACCCATATGGATACTCCACCCATTTTTCAAGTCAGAGTAAGACCACTTGGAGTGGTTCATCATGTCCTGAGCATCAGGCCCCTGTTAAGTGTCTCACGTTGGTCGCACACAATTACATCTGAACATTTACATTGAGGGAGGGAGGGAGGGAGGGAGGATTCAAGGGAGGATTCAAGGAGATTTCATTAGGTTTTTTGCCAGATTTAAGTTTGTGTGTGTAATTCAGCACCAAGGACATTATTTACATTAATTTACAAATGCTGCAGAAAGCAAAGGACATGCAGCATTTGCTGTGTACATAAGCACTGGATGAATTGAATTTTTTTGCACTACCCCTCCTCATTCAAATACATGCACAGGCAAACAGATTCCCTTCTTGCAACAGGTTTGCTCTCTGCCAGCTTCATTTCAGAACAGCAAAGGCCAATGTCTGATAGTAGGCAAAATTGTGACATTTTCAAAAACATTCATAAGTGGGCAGTTCTGAACTTACTGCCTTAGTTTTCTTTGACAGCAGTTCATTTGCTACATAATTTCAGTTTTTCTATAGAACTGATTTAAAGATGAATTCAGGTTTAGGTTCCTACATTGTTTGCAGGACACAGATTAAAGATCGTAACAATTTCATGAAATTTCAACTTCTAGGGAATACTCTTTGCAGCTGACTCTGAGTAAAAAAAAGGCTTCAAAAACCCCAACCAACCAACCAAACACATCACAAAAATCGCTATGAACCCAAAAGACAAAAAAACCCCTCCTCTCCAGAGCTTTAACTCCATTGAACTCATTCAACTCCAGAGTTAAGCCATGGTTACTGATCATTTGTATACCTTGCATCTTCAACAGATACAAAGAAATGCAACTACATATTTTTTCACTGAGGGATATGAATTTCTGCACATAAAAACATGTCCATGGACAGCTACTACAGCCCTCTGAGTATGAATTTGCTCTGTGGCTCTACAGTGACCTGACCATGACTCTAATTTTCTGAAGTCTTGCCCACAAGATATTTAGGCTTGCATGATAAAAGTTTGCATTTACATCCACTAAATCAAAGCTGTTCTTAGTGTTCAGAGCACACTGTCCTGGAAGATAAGCCCAGCTATGAGTTCTATCTCCAGTTTGCTGAGTCTCAGGCACAGAACAGCAGTCAGGAGATAAAGGCTGGTAAGGGCTCTCAGTTCTAACTCTCTTTCAAATCAAAACACCAGGTGATTGTGGAATACAATGTCATATCAGCAATTTGTTTTGTTTGAAAAGACTATAATAAGCAAAAAACCCCAACCAAACAAATAAACTCACTGGAGAATCAAATGAGTCTTGTGACAAAAAAAAGACAGACTGTTTTGTCATATGGGGTAAAAACAAATAGGCACAAGGTATTGATATCACATCTGGTCCTTCTGTTGAAAAGCATTCTTCAGTGCAATACCAAGATTCTTTCCTAAAGAGAAAATACACCCTGAACTACCTATCACCACATCTAAATGGATTTTGATACTATAGTCAAGTAGAGGACATGCTCTTAAATGAGTGATTAATAACCACATATATGCTACAGCCCTTCACTCCTATTGTGACCAGCTGCAAGGACTCTGATGACAAGGAAGTTATGTACAACAGACAATACTAGTTAAGCATTTTACAAGATTAAGAGGTGTAAAAGACAACATTTCTAATTTCTAATCTACCTAGAACCTGAACAAAATGTTTTGGCAAACAGTACTTGAGATTCATGCTGATCCAGAGCTGTCAAGTATATGGCAGGTCAGACTGCCTTTCAAAACATGTTTCTGGCCACCAGCAAACCATGACTCACTCACCCATCCTAGCACCTGCTCAGGAGCCATTTTCACACCAATCATTGTTCATGAAAAATTTGTCTTCTTCTTCTGCTTTGACCAGTTATTCAGGCTTCTACATCACTTTCACAATCCTTGGCATGACACTGAAAACACTTCTGATGACCAGTTCACTTGGTGTCAGAAATCAAAGCTCCTCAGTAACAATGACAGTGCTAAAAGATCACCCTATGGCACTGAATGCTTGAGTCTTGAGAAGTCACGCTGTGAGTCAAATATTAAATATAAGCAAAATTAATATTTAAGTCTCCATGGGAAAGCCTCAAATATTGTGGATATTTCAAATGGGAGATGATTATCTCAGTATATATACTACAGTGCTACAGTAGAGCTACAGTGACCAAAGCACAAATTCCCCTCTGACTCCACAGCTATGCCTGGGGTTTATGACAGTTAACATATACACACTGTCCTGGATTGAAATGACCATCCATCTTCAACCAAAAGTGACAACAGATGTGTTTGCCTAGGACTGCAGAATCCTTCTGGTCACTGTCACTACCTTTGCAAACTCCTGAGAAGAAATGAAGTGCTCTGACCTCATGCATTTTCCAGCCACAGCTGGATAGGAGCTGCCAGCCTGCCTACACTGGTTCTTCTCTGATGCAGGTACAAGTGGAATCCTTCTGGCAGTTCCTCCTACACAACCATGAAAGAAAAGAACAGCTCAAATTTTTCTGTGTCCCTGATATCATGCCAGGAAGCTGCTCACACTGAAACAAGCCAGGTTTACTAATAAGGCAAGAAGCACCTGTACAGAGCATGAACATAAGCCAAGCAAGGCCCTGGACACAATGCAGCCAGGTACACTGCAGTGCTAACTTGCAACAGTCAGAAATGTACACTCATGGAGCATGGACCTTTAATTTGAGACTTGAATCAATTCTGAACATGGAAAAGTTTTAAATGTTAAAATAAAGATCTATGCCACTTAAAAAATGCTTTATTTGATAACCCAAGTTCTCAGAAAACCTGTTACTTAAAATGAAAAATGATCCATAAAAAACCACAACCTAAACAGACCAACACCCTGAGTAACACCAGCAAGTTCACTGTGAGATGCAAACGTGAATGTCCCCTTGCTTGAAAGGCAGCGCTACAGACCCAGGCAGTGAAGCTTTGCACAATTCCTGACACAATGTGCTTTGACCCAGTAAATACCTGTGGCATTTGCTGTCCGCCCAAGGGGATGGAGCTTGGTGGTGTAGCAGACACAGCGGTGGTAGGCGGGAACCGTGGTCTGATTTGCATCCCACCTCGGGCCATAGGTGCGGTGATCATCTTTGAGGACAGAGGGACAACAGACAAAAGTAATCGCAAAACAAGAAATGCAGTGCACTGGCAGGATGAGAAGCACATGCAACCTCCGGGAACTGGGGAGGGGGGAGCGTGAAGGGAAGGTTAGTGAGCTTTTCTCTAAAGGTTAACCTAACGTGCTGGCTTGGAAATCAAACTCCTTTTTGTACTCCTATCTGTTTTCAGAGAGCACCTAATGAATTCCTGGTATCTTGAGAGAGCTGATATGCAGACTCAGATCCGTGGGTCAAGGGTTGAGTATCCTGTCATTTCCACGAGGGGCCTTTCCTAAAGTTTTCCTCACATCTTGAAGTTCTAAAATTCTTGGAAGTAAGTACTCTGCTGTCAAGAATGCACCATATAAGAAGCTCTATAATGCCATAGGTTTCTGATGTGCTTTCCCCCACTGTGGACTCCAAGGGTTTAGCAGTATTTGCAAATGCCCCCTCCATTATAAGACATTTTGTCAGACAGTTCAACAGCAACTGTCAGTACAATGCTCCACAGTGAGCAAATCTCACACCAGCCTAACCTATGCCAGTATAACAATGCCAGAGACAACAAAAAGGACTTCCAGGTTTGAAAAATCTATTTCCTTCCTGTTATAACCCACAGAATAAGTCAAATATACCTTTTAAATTTCCATAATGTTGACAAATACCTATTCCTCTACTACTATATTAAAATAGTATTAGGACTATGCTGCTCTGCAGTGTCTAAAAGTACCTTTCAGAACCATCAGCCTGCATAAGCCACATATATACTTATGTATAGCCCTCTGTTACTTAAAATTTGATATTACACCACATACTGGGAATTTACAACAAAATCAGCATATTTTTGAGGTAGTATTCAGGTAGCTTTGGCAGATTCACTTATCAGCCAAAGAGCTTCTGTTTGGTACTTCAAAGACCTACACTAAGTTCTCTGGACTACCTTTTTTTCCTAGCTTACATGTTACCAAGGAGCCTACACAATCCTAACTAACCTAAGGGAGAACGTAGTCTCCTTCCTGTACATGGTATGAGGCACCCCTGCTTGGTGTTTATGTAAATGGACTGAAGCAGCCAGCAACATGTCTCTAGAGAGTCAAAGAATGCATGTGCTTACAATTGTTAAAAATAAATAAAATTAAATACAACATAGCAAGACTGAAAAAGGAAAGCAATAACTGATAAAGAAAATAGTGTCAAATTCAGCACAGCTGTTAGTTCACAACATCAGAGCAATGCAGTCCCTTTCCATCCAGGCAAAGAGGGATGGTCAGAGACAGGATTTCAAAAGAGAAACAAATGAGAGCACTTCAGACATCACACACACATGCACACGTGCACACACAGCATGCAACAGCCGCCACGAGCAAACACAACAACCCAGCACTGCCACAAAGCACAGGTGGATGCTACAAAGTGCAGTGAAGAGCTACAGTATCAATATGAGAGCTGGTGAAGCAACATAACCCTAACAAAACCAAAAAAAAGGGGGAAATTGCTGGGGGGGGGGGGAGAAAAAATATCCTTTCAGGCACAATCACCCCATCTTAGACCCTCGTGAATGCACACAGATCTCTGGAGCGTGTGGAATCCCAGGCATGTTATGGTGACCCACATGTCCCATCTTGGCCATGTTTCTGAAGCCACACCACCAAAGTGTGAAGATTTAGATTACTTCCACTGAGGCAAAGGAAATTAGAAGAATATTCACAGGTTAAGTGTCTGGCAAACTACTGAAACCAGCATGACAAACTCCAATTCAAAGGCTCCCAACTGTTTGTAGTATTGTGGTTGGTCAAACAAGTGCACAAGCATACAATTTTGGGTTAGGTTTTTTTTGTATTTTTTGAAATGTGTGCCTTAGAAAGGAAACACATACATAAAATGACACCAATTCCACTCTCTTAACAAAAGTAATCTATTTTTTCCCAGTCTCCAGCTCATTTATATTTACAAAACCTGTGACCCTTTGACAAAGGAGTCAAGAAAGGGGGTTCCAAAGCAATATATCCATAAAGGAGTTACTCTTACAAAACAAGAACACAGCCAGAAATGTTTAAGTACTTTTGAAAAAGATTTTAACTGAACACAAATCTGCCTCCACAAGTGAAATTGATTCTTATGGGGTAAAATTCCAGACCCTGTAAATTGAGATAAATCAGAGAGCAAGAAGAGGATCTCCCTCCAAAGTAAGCTCCAAACCCCATTATTTGATAAAAATGAAGTGGAATAGAACAATTAGAAACCAGAACCTGTAACTTTCTTTTATCTAACATCCAAACATTCAGCATTCCATAAATACACAGCTTCTGGTGAGCACACCTACGTACAGTGCCACTGCAGTAAAGGCAGCTCAGATTTTCAAACAGCAACAGCCACTCTCCATTCTGAGCACCTGAAGGAACTGCACCAGAACAGTGCCTTAAACTTTACTGATACTTAACTGCAGTTGATTACAGATTTTTTTCCTTGGTGCTGCAAGCATTTTGTATAGCTCCCTGGCTGCTAGGACACTACTGCTATCAGCTTCCCTGTGAGTTACATGCTCACAAGGACGAGACACCCAAGCAGGATAACACTGACCTTGTGGTGTCTTTATAACTTCAGAGAAGAACTTCAAAACTCACATGAATCCACATTTAAATCCAAGACTTTCATGTACAAAGGATTTAGAGAAACTTTATGGAAAAGGAAAAATGCAGATATAGCAAGCAAAATTCCCAGTTTGAAAGCCCTTAAAGACTAAGTTTAAATGTAACAAGCAAAGACTGGGATAGGATTTGTTTATTAAAAAAGCTTCCCTGAACCAAATAAAGAAATCAAGGCAGATTCATTAAAAATGCTGATGCTACTGAAAAATGTACTAAATACAAAGCAAATATCTAGTCTTAAAAGAGACTTCTTATAAATTAAAGAAAATCCTTATACACTCTCAATGCTGAAGCTGCATTGTAATATTATATACAGCCACAATCTTAAAATTACTATATACAGAAAACATTTAGACAAGTACAAGAAACCCATTTAGTTATTGGACTTCATAGTAGTAAGTGAATTTTAGTAGACTCATATTGCAATGGCATCAACATAAATGGAGTAAAGCCTGTATGTGGAATACTCCAAACTCCATATGTGGTAGACAGAGAGCAATCCCCAAGTTTACTACACAGGACTGAATAAAGCTGCAATACAAAACTCGCTGTCAACCATGTTATCACCCAAAGCTTTTCAAATGTGCTGTGCTGTTAAGCCACTGGCACATGAAGTCACTAAACAGAGCAAGAATCAAGTTGACTCTACATAAACACAATCCATCTGCTTCAGAGTTGAAAAGAGCACCATTAGAGTTAGTAACAAGGAAAAAAGTCAGTATCTCCTTCCAGTCCCCTAAGCTCCCACCTGGAAATTATTTAAGAAACAAGCAAGTTTTAATTCACATTTCAACTGTAGGAAGAGAATTCTGCATTGCTGCCAGTACTGTCCCAACTGTACTTACCGCTGCTCAGCTTTTACATCCTGTGTTACATTGACACAAGCCAAAGGACCAATTCAGAAACAGAACTTGGCCACACCAACAAGGACATGGGCCACATGAGAGTTACCATGCTAAAGACACCCTCCCTGATACAAGTCTGTACATTGAAGAAGCAATTGCTATCATAGTCCATATAAAAAGCTTCTTACTGAATCTATACAATTACTTGCACACTGAACGGAAAATGGTGCTTGAAAAACATGGAATGTCTGGGTATACAAAAAGAATTCTGCCATTAAACCTAGTCAGCCTCATTTTATCTGTCTGCCTCTCTCTTCATCTACAAAGTAGTGATATTTGTACTTACCCATGTCTGTAAAATGCCTCAATATGAAACACTACAGAGGTAAGCCACAAAAGACTTTCATATTCTTGTGGAAAATGGGATCAGAGGTTCAGCTCAAGCCATTCCCATTTTTTTCCCCATGTCTCCATACCAGACACACATCAAGAAACAACCACTGGGGTTGCAGGTGTATTGCAGGATAAAAAAACCGTGTTAGACAACAAGCTTTCACCCAGCACTTTTTTTTTAAATGTAACTCTGCACTTGTGACACACGCCATTTGTTCTTCACAATTCACATCCAGAACAAGAGCAATCTAGATCTACTGCCCATTTCACTCAGAAGAAGAATGAAAGATGAAAGGACTGAAAGGGGAGTGCAGAGAGATTTCATTGTCTATACTATTTTTTTTTATAGTCAATACATGAAGATGGAAGGTAAATCACATATGATTAAAAATAGCAGGCAAAGATTCACAGTACAGAAATCAGTTTACACAACAAAGCAGTCACCTAAGAGAGTTTAACGAAAGAAGAGGTGATACACTCCAGGTACCAACAGTCAGACTTGTAGTGTGCCCACAGGAGACCGTCTTACTCATGTTCATTCCTGTGTCAGTACAGGCAACACTCGTACCTACTTGGGACAGAGAGCATGCACAGAGAGGTTGTCAATGAAATCCTGCCTCTGACTCCAGGCAAAGGAGAAACAGCACAGAAGACCATATCCCCTTTATACAGGGGATGACCGATGCCAGACCCCTCATCAGAAACCACCAGAAACCCAACTCCATGCTCATCTCTAGCATGCACTTGCCACAGGCCTGTGACCTGTGATACCGGCCCCTGGGCCCTTACCTGCCCTGAAGCTCCCATCTGAGCAGCTTGGGCCTGAGCTGCTTGCACTGCTGCTGCCTGCTGCTGCTGCTGGACCAGCTGAGCTCTTACCTTGAGTATGAGAACAAAAACCAAAGTAAACATACATACCTGAGTAGGGTATGACACTTCTGTTTCAACTGCATTGACTATGCTCATTAAAAAGGGTATGGAGACAAGACCAGCCTCACAAACTAAAGTTCTTGAGGTTTTTTGTGAAAACAAGTTCCCATGTTTAAAACATTTAGAATAGTTTTCCCACAGACTGCACATCCAATTCAACAACTTCTTGCAACTTCTTACCTGTACTATCAGGTCTTACATACAATAATAGATACTTAACTTTCTGGCAAAAAAGTTGACCAGCATTTCAAATGTTTATACATTCATTACATCTGTCAGTGTGACAATCATGACATTGCTAGCTTAGCTGATAGGAGCACAAAGTGGAGGTATCAACTCATCCATTTCTGATGTGTGGCTGACACTCCACTCCTCCCCAGCAAGGCCCGAAGAAAAACAGGTCTGAGCTTCAGCTCAACTGCAACCTATGGAGCCCAGGTAAAAATGACCATAACCCTTCAGAAAGCTGCATCATTAAGAGGACTACCTGGCAAGAGATTCAACCAAGTAAAACTACTGTCTTACCCCCCTTCTCTTCAAGGCAGAACAACCAGCATATTAAACTGTGACCAAAACCTCCCAACGTGGCAGCAGAAGCAAAGCCAGCATGGTAGAGAGATAACACTGGCTGCAGTCTAGAACACTTCAAAGTACTTGCTCACGTTGTAGAAAAGCAAACAGCACTGAGATAATTTTTCTTTAACCAGAGTATGTTTCTTTTTCTTTTTTTCACTTGTCCATTCAAGAGTGAGACAAGAAATTATTTTTTAAATGTTAGTTGCATGAATGGTTTTCACAGATTTCCAAAACTCCTACTCTTAGTTACAAAACTGTTCTGTACGGGCAGGCCCAGATAGAAACCTTTAAACACCCTGTATTCATAACTTGTTAACTGCAGAACTCTTAACAAGTTACGGTTTTCCTATTTCATTATTAGCAAAAGTCAGATATATTTTTTATTTCTCTAGATGATCATAACAAATAAACAATCAGCTGGTCACTAGCCCTTACCTGCATGGCTTTTAACTGCTGTGGCGTAAGGGTAACAGGCATAACCTGACTGGGAATTTGTCCTGAGATTGCCTGTGGTTGAGATACCATGGGCTGGGGTTGAGGCTGGGATTGTGGTGGAAGTTGAGACTGTTGTGCCTGAGCAACCTGTTGTTGCTGTTGTTGCTGCTGCTGCTGTTGTTGCTGTTGTATCTGTTGCATCTGCTGTTGCATGACTTGTTGAGGTGGCTGCTGCTGTATCTGTTGCTGTGGTATTTGTTGCTGCTGTTGCTGCTGCTGCTGTTGCTGCTGCTGTGCCTGCATGACCTGTGCTGCCTGCAGCTGCTGCATTTGAGCAATCCGCTGGAGCTGTTGCTGCTGCTGCTGCTGCTGCATCTGAAAAGCAGGAAAAGCCAGGATGATAAAGCTTCCAGCAATGTGACAGCAGACTTACTTTTATAGCATAAACCAAAAGTAAACAGAATCCTAATACGTCAGATTGATGTTTTAAGCCCAAAGGGAAAGCCCAACCTTTTTATCCACTCATCCTTCATATATCTCAGCCCTAAATGGTGCTATAGCCTGTATTTTCACATTACAAGCTTTCCTGTAACTTTTAAAAGCAAATGTGAAGTCCATCAGCTTCTCCTGTACAAATGGGCTCAGATACAGTTTTTCAAATGTTATCACCCCTTACCAAAAACTGTGCAAGAATATGACAGCTGAAGTGTCTTCATCTGCTTTTGTGCCTAAGGATGCTGTATGTATATATACACATGCGTATATGTATTATGTGCTCCGCACACATTTTTTTAAGTGGCAACATGTTATTCACACAATGACAAAACAGCCGCTTTTGCTAGAGTAATTCAAGTGCTTTTCTTTCCCACCTATTGGTGTCAGAATGAAAGACAGTCCTGACATTTATAAAAAGAAAGAGACAGAGATTTTAATTCCTTATTTCTATGACAGAAGAAAGAAACAAAACATCTGTAAAACCTTTCCCCTAGCATGTAATATATTGCTGTCAATTAACTTGCCAGTCTAACCTGAAGCCCTACCCTAAAGTGGAAATGTGTTAGTAACAGGCAGAGCTGATATTTCCACACAAGCCAAGCCTCACTTGACAAGTAACCAATCACCACATTTGCCATTGTAGCTGTTTGTCATCACCTGCTGTTGGTTTTGCTGCTGCTGCATCTGCAGTTTCAGCATGTGCTGCTGCTGCTGCTGGACAGCCTGCAACTGCTGCTGTTGCTGCTGCTGCTGCTGGGCCACCGCAGCAGCCGCCGCCTGCTGCTGCTGGACCTGGAACTGCTGCTGCATGGCTGACTGCTGGGCCTGGAACTGCTGCTGCTGCTGCAGAGCCACCTGCTGCTGCTGGAATTGCTGCTGCTGTTGCTGCTGAGCTATCTGCTGAAGCTGAAGTTGGGCTACAGAGAAGATAGACTGTACTTAAAACATGATACCCAAACAATGTGAGATTAATTAATGTCCTTCATTAGCAGTATATACTTTTGCTTCCTCAAATGGATGAGGCACATTATCAGCAGAATTAATTGCACTTTGTACTACCAACTTCTAATTCACTCTGCCTCCATTGAGACAGTGTCATAGGTTAGCAAGCATAGTCCCGAAAGTGATGTCCTTGCTAAGGGGTGCTTACAGCTTCCTCTGGGACCTGACAGAACCTATCAGCTGGCCAGTTTGAATATGGACAATTCTTTAAGCCACTTAAAGTTGTGACCGCCTCTGTGATACACACTTAAGAACAGACAAACTCCCCCCAAGCTCTCTCTCATTTCTGGTGCTGGGACAGGTGGCTGCAGGCCCCGTGTGGGGGCCACGGCCATCCTGGAGTCGATGGACCTGTTCCAGCCATGGAACCCTCCCACTGCCTTGCTGTGGGCAGCCAGAGCAGCTCGGCTCTCCCCCCTCTCCACTGCGATAAGAAAAATTAAGAAAAATTCAACATTCCAGCTGCAAAGCTGCAAGGCCGAAGTGAGATTAACCCTTTTATTGCTGTGAAGAGCTGAAAACCTCAGGGAAGAGAAAGAGGAGATGCTTAAAGCTGAAAGTCTGTTGTGAAGCTATGATATATTAGAGTATCCCGTTGTAATTTCATGAAGATATGGGGGGTGGAGTGTTCAACTCGTAAGCAAAAGCACCTGCGCTGAGATAGGCAGATGCTGACGCAGCTGTAATTTCATGAGAAGTTTGGACAGGGAGAGATGAACCAGATGAGGACTTTTGCTCCAAATGGGAAAGGAGAAAACCTCAGTCCCTAGAGATGCTCCCAGAGATAGTCCTAAAGATGAAGATGAGGAAGACCCTTTGCTCCCAGGGAAGGAGAAGGGCCTCTGTTCTTAGAGATGAAATGCTCCCAGAGATGGGTGAAGAGAACTTTTGTTTCTGAACAGCTCAACCTCAAAATTGTACCCCAAAAAACTTCAAGAGTGGACCCTCGAAAGCAGTTGTGGGAAAAGCTGCGAGTCGGGGAAGGGACTCACATCACAAGCAGAGAGACTCCTCTTCCTAAATGGACTGAACAATATTTGGAAGTGGGCGGCTGTCTCGTTGTGATAATGTTTTCATAGCACGAACAAGAAGAGACTTCTCTTTCTAAATGGACTGAACAAGGTTATTATGGAAGTGGTAAACAGACTGAACATCTTAAGGGTTGTCTTTTTACATTGTCAGTGGGAGAAGGGAGGAAGGTGGGGGGAGGAGGAGAGTTCTGAAGGTATGGTATAATTTTTTTTTTCTTTCCCCTCTTTTAAGTCTCTTAATAAACTTCTTTATGTTCTCTCAAGTTTGGTGCCTGCTTTGCATTTCTCCTAATTCTTATCTCACAGAAGATAAACAGTAATGAGTATTTTGGGCCAAACCACTACACTAAATTGGTGTTTCCGCCCAGTTACAAACCCAACCTGCTACAGACAGCAACCTAAGTAAAGAGAGTAAAAATGTGCAGGAGGAAATGTGCACCGAGGTCACCAGCAGGAAGCACCATACCATGGAAAACACAGGTGAGCTCTACAAAAACAGTGTTCTGAAGCTGACAGGATGAAAGACAAATTTGCTCATACAATGGCTACACTGTTGCTCGCTATACTAAGGAAGACATTTATCCAATTAGGTAGCAGTACTTAAAATCAACTCTTTCTGCAGTTCACTTGGCTGATTTAGCCAGAAGTGTGACATCTCTTCAGCACCTTTTCCTCGAGGAAAGGACTTATTACTGAAAAGCTGATCTAACAATTTCAGTGGCTGAAGCAAACTGAACACTTACTCTGCTGAGTAGCTGTAGAGACACCAGGCATGCCATGAGGGGCCATTCCTGAGGTTCCAGGAGGCTGCTGCTGCCCTGGGAGACTCATCTGCTGTGCCATTGGACCAAGGCCTGTCATCCCACTCATTGGTGCTCCTTGAGCTCGGGAAGCCATGCCCATCCCAGGTGCCCCTGCTGTGGGACCCCCAGTTAGATTCTGCAGGGCATTCATCGGATCTACAAAGAAAATAGATACTGATATGAAGCCAGCCATGCAATCACTTTTCCAAAATCCTCTTCTCTCCATCATCCACTCTCTGATCTGGCAACTTCAGACCATGACTAGGTCCAATACCCTGACAAACTAAGATTCGCTGCCCTGCCTGTGAGGCAAGAGGCTTCCAGCACATCTTTGCCCCTCTGTAAATAGAGTAGAGATGATTTTAAGTGCTCCAGTGTTGTGAAGTTCCACACAGATTTTAAATACATTAGAGAAAAGGAACGTACTAGCCACCTCCAAATTTATACACAAGTCAAAACAAGATGCCAACAAAACTCCTTAAAGACATGCAGTTTTTAACCTCAAAAACCAAGAGAGTCCGTCCCACTGTGGATCTTCCTCCTTAAGTCAGAGAAGCAATGCTCAGACCAGAGGATGTACTTTGCTATACAGTTCCCTTCTAACATCACTGTTCTTATGCACTGAATAAATTCAGTGCCTTTCCAGACAGTTTTTATAATCTGAATCCTGGGCACACATAAAAGTGTAGTTAAAGAGAGAAAGACAATTCAAGAGGTCAAAACACAACACGGGGTGCAGAAGCAATATTAACCAGGTACAGAACACACACCACCTCTTTCTTAAGAATACTTATAAAATAATTTCCAGCAGTCTAGACTGCATGTCAATCAATCACAGACTGCATATTCACCCTACAGAAGGACTAAAATACAGGAGCATACTACGTCCCTAGCGTGCAATGTACTGAGAATTAGCACAGAGGAAGAAGCCAGGATCAGATCTAAGCTCAGCCAAATGGCACAGCACATATACCCCGCAAATGCTTCTGCCTCTGATGCAACACCTGAGGAAGCCAAAGCTGGCAACAGGCAGGAACCTGGGCTGCTCAGCAGAAGATTATTTTCAACCACTCTTTTGCTTTCCTGAATCTTTGTGTTGTGAGCTAACAAAAGCATAAACAGGGAAACAAACAAGTCTGCTGTGTTACATCCAAAGCACTGTCCAAGCCTGTCACCCTCACCACTGAACAACTCCAAGACTATCACGCTACCCCGTCCTTTACTCCAGCAGCATTTAATACCCCAGCTAGGGAATACACAGATGCTTTATTCTTAGTACACCACAGCCCTGATTTCTAAGCTGTTATATTTAGAAATTGAGAGTATGGGGGAAGGAAGAAAACAACAACAAAAAAGGAACTCTTACCACTGACTGAGGCTTGAGATTTCTTGTTGTCTGCAAGGAACAAACAATTAATTATCTTCACTAATATTGTCACAGTCACCCTTTGGATATACTCTCTACAAGAAATATATTCACAGTGTAATTTAAAAAATTTTTTAAAACCCACTATCTACTGTAGCGCTAATAAAATACATTAAACTAAGCCAATTTTAATTGAATCAAAATGCTATACAAAAAATGGAAAGAAGACAAAGACACAGGAAAAATTAGGAAGGAGGAAACGAAGCAAGTTCAAAGAATTTCTCAAATACTTTTCAATTCTAAATGATGTGTAAAAGAAACATTATTTAGAAATTAGGCATGCATACTACAGGAAGATTTTTAAAGCAACCTGTTAAGAATCACATGCAGAATCACACACAGAAGCCCTAAAATTTACTTTTTTTTCTTTTTTTTTTTTTTTTGGCAGACTCAATGAGTAACCACGATTGAGAAGAAAACCAAAACTAAAAAATTACTTACGAATATCTCGGAAATGGATAATAAGTCTGGCCACAAGAGAAAGATATTCCTCCTAGAGGTGAAAAACGGGTATTTTAGCATAAGAAATGAAAACAGAATAACCATATAACATACTTTCTGGTTCTTCAGTATTCTTCCTCAACATACTAGATTTTACTTTACAATGTAAAGTTTACAATGTGTGTGGGCTTTTCAGAACAGTTCACTTCCAAGAAACAGTCTGTTTATTAACTAGGAATATTTTTACTAATACGTCATTGTGGTTGACTGTACAAGAACACCAAGAAACCACAAAATTCACAGGAAAGAACCTCCCTGACAGCCACACTAACAGGATCCCAATATGCAAACATTATAAACCAACATACATTTTCCACTTCTTATCCACTGTAATTCCTTTTTTATAAGGATAGAACCTGCTCACTTGGCACACTGAATTATTTTAGTCCTTGAATTATGTCACATTCATACTACAGTAACTTTTTTTAAAGCTGAGTTCATATTACAAATACAAGTAAATTAATAACTTGGAAAACTAACATGATAGAAATGTCAGAATGAAAAGACAAATATTCTTCAAAATATTTTCTTAGTGTGCTTCTTAATGTGTAGGAAGCTGCAGAGGGCTAAGACAGCCTTCCTGCCTATAAAACAACAACTTACCAGGCAGGATGCCAACAGCAGGCGCAGATTTGTGACATCAGCATTTTAACATTTTCACCAAGACAAGTTCTATTTCAAACATGGCTTGTTTGGAGACAGCAACAGCATCCAATTTCTCATAACACAGCTCCAGGGAAGAAGTTTATGATTTGATAGAGTGCAGAATTGTACATTATAGCCAGACTTTCACAGAGACCACGGCTCTTCCCTTGGGGTTATTCTTGACAGAGCCTTTTCATTGATATCCTAGGTTTTTCTGACCACCAAACTGGAATGGTGCTACATTGCAGATAAAGGAAATTCTATGCAATTCACTACACACAAAATATTCAGGTAAGAAAACTGTGATTCCATATATGCATGAAACACTGCAGCATCAGTAAAGCTGTTTTGCACTAAGTCCAGTTTGATGCATCTATTGGATGCAGAACTCCTCACTTCCCCTCAAGGTAAAAGAAGCAGCACACATAAATCAAAATTTCAAATAACTCTGTATTCTTAAGTGCACTGGCTTTGCTATTTCTGCAATTTGTTCCAAACTTCTTTTGACACCCAATAACTTCTGGAAGCAAATAGAGATGCTTTACCCTTGTTTTGGCCTTCATAAACACATGGCTCTCCATATCTTTGCTAGATTTATTATGGGCAACACCAGCTTTCCGCATAGCTTCATCACTGAAAAAAAGAAGAAAAAACAAGGCTGGGTATTAATTGAGGGCATCACAAAATACTTTCTATAGTTAGAAAGGTCTTGAAACAGCTTTTTACCCCTCTCTAATTTATACATTAAAAATAAACAAAAAACCCAAACACCCATCACAAAAAAAAGCCCCAAACCAAACCACCACCACGTATTACTTCAAATTGCCACCCTTTAAAGTTTCTTCAAATAATGGAGAAAAAAGCCAACTAATTTTTAAAAGGTAACACAAATATTCTTTGCAGAAATTCAAGACCAACTGCTAAACAAGTCATTATTTTACTGCCTGATGTATTATTTTGACAAAATACAAGGACTTGTTTATTTGAGGAAAGCTGTATGACATGATTAATGTCATACAGCAAACTGTTTGGCAAACAATGAGATTGATCTTCCTAGCATCAGGATTTTCCAAAAGAATTCTCTAAACATAAGGTGGAAAAACAAAACAAACCAAAAAAGGTTCCCTAAAGGCACAGAGGTTTGACCAGTGAGTGAAGAAAATGAGTGGGAGCATTGATTAGGGAAAGAGAAGGGCAGAGGTGCAGCGATGGGCAGGGTGGGATGGACATGAGTGGAAAAGAAAGGGCATTCTCAGTACATCAAAGAGCAGCAACCAATTTGACTATGGATCATGCAAAGAAAGACATCCTAAAACAAGGAGTTCAGCTAGGTGAAGCCCTATTCAAATCCTCTAGGCACTGTCATTATCAGAAAATTCCCTGCAAAACCTGTTCTTTTTTAAAGCAGCCTAGCAGTTACAGTCTAAATTCCACAAACAAGGAATCAGGAAATACTTTCACTTTGTAATTAACATATCAGAAAGTATTTCTCCTTGACTTCCACTGCATGAGCAGCTACCCTACATTAAATACACATCAGGGCACTGGCCCCAAAAGTTTCACTTTCTGAAGAGACCCTACTGTTTTCTTTCCCCTGAATTTCTACCACCTCCCATGCAGCAGGAATGGTGCTTGCACAAGAAGTAAACCAGTTCAGCTTTCTGAATTAACTCAATGACAGTCACAGAAGAGAAGAGCAGATGCTACAGATGCAAGAACTTAGGCTGCCACAACTCACACTCTTACCTGGCAAACCAGTAGCTTACAGCTAAACTGCTGCAGTCTTTAACACAGAACACACTGGAACATTGTACCTGCTGTAAGGCTTTCTTGGGAAGTTGTTTGTGGGGTCTGGCAGCCACTAAAACAATGCTACTTATATATGAAGGTTACTTAAACTGAAGCAAAGTCTGAACATAATGCAGAGTAACTATTCCTCCATGGGCAAACAAGCCTTAAAGTGAACTGCTCATAAAGGAGCTCTGCTGTGGAGGAAGAAGCTATATCCAATTCTTTATTAACAAGTCCTTTTTTTAACACCTTCCCTTTTGGAAAGGCTGCCTCTAAATCCACACTGCTCTCAATCCTCCTTAACTTTTCAGTCCCGATACATAGACAATGTATTTTGTCTCTTTCATGCTGAGAGTGCTGAAAACTGAGCAGACAAAAAGAGAAGATAAAGATTGCACAGAGGCAAGTAAAGAAAGCAACATGTAAATAGTACTTAGTGGATGTGATAGAGACAGTGATCGATGTGGTATCAGGAACTCAGAAAAAAATCCACAGCAAAGAAATTGTCTGCTTTTATATGTATCTACCATTTCCTCTTGACATTATAGAATATGAAGGATGTATTATTATGACTACATCTGCATTACTGAAAGTGCCACTCCAAGCTCTCCGTGTCCTATCTGTTAGCATTCCAATAGAGGTTTAGACTAGGAACAAACAAAAACACACAACTTGTTCCGTGGTCACATATTTAACTGCAATCAACATAAAAATAGTTACATTAAAAGGCTAGGAAAGTCAGTTTTAAAAGAGTCATAGCCTTAGCACAGAGCTAAGGATACCAAATAACATTCCCTGCAGAACACCCAACTCTACAAAACTTTGGGAAGTAGATGGCACCAGCCAATTCACTTCATCTGCCTTATAAGCACTAAGTAAATGTGTATTAGATGTGTACTAAAAATCTGCCTGATTTCATGCAGAACACTCAGAGTTGTGGTTTCACACCACAAAGTATTCAACACCAACACCAGCTTCAGGAGTTCCCCCTCCACTCTCAAGAAGCTTGTTTCCAGCCCAAATATGTGCACCTCTCACTCAGGCTAGCTGGTCTAATCAAGAAATCTTGCAGAACATGTTCTCCTTCAAAACTACCCCAGCTCTCTACAGAGTCCACACCATGACTCCATGAATCAGTTGTTAGAGCGGAACAAGAGGACAAGGAGTCTCACAGCCAACACCACATGAAGTCATGGACTATCCCACAACTTGAGTTACATCCCCATCCTACACTCAACACAATTCCCTTCTAACACAGCCTAGAAGCAGCTCAGGGCAGGAGCCGTACACAACCACAGACTGAGCTTACAACACACATCAGATCTGTCCTTTAGGCAATACCAACATTTAAAAACATATGAAGGAAAAAAGGCCTTTAGAAAGGAGACTCCCAAGGTACCAGTATGTACCAGCTCTCTGTAAGGGCCAGAATAAAGTGATGCCCTGCAAGCAGAAGTGTATATCCACACTCCTACATCACTGCTGACTCCTGCAACATGCTGGGAGAAGCCAAAGCTGCTTCTCAGCCTCAGTCATCTGAGCTCAGGCTTCCTCAACCTTGCAACAGTATGGAAGTCTTCCTTAGGCCTGCAGTCACACAGAATCTAATACTGGAGGAGGCTTCTTAGGACATGAAGAGCACTATTCTCTCAAATGTCCATAACCAAATCACACACATGGACCACGTACACACTCCTCAGGATACCCATTGTCCACACTGAAATGTTCACTCACATAATGTCACTCTTGAAAAACAAAGCCAAAACCCAGAAAATTTAAACTCAGTGTTGTAATGAAAACCCAAGTATAAAATTGCAATAAATTGAGACATCTATATCAAGCATATAAAGATATACTCAAAATGAATTATGTGAATGGTTTCATGCTTTTTAATGTTCAAGACCAAGTGTTAAAAATTTATCTTGACAAATATCACTTCTTGGTTGCAGGATGAACTGGAAGACATATATACATTTAAGACTGTATTTTCATAACTGCTAGGAACAACCTTCCCACAACTTATAAAAACTTTCAGACGATTCACCAGATATTTAATTACCTCCCTCTTCCACTTACTATGTCAGCCTCTAATGACAAAACTGGGAGCTTCTGGAAAGAAATACAAACTTGCTGCGTAGAGAGGTGAAGTTTTTTTAGCCAATGTATTGCTTTTATTTCTCATTCAACAAACTCTACTTCTGGCTAGCTTCATCTTATTCCAAGTGCCACATGAAACCAAGCCAGGCTGTTTTCAGTTATCTAACACACAGTAATTGCTTAAAAAAATCTGCTGCAGTCACTGTATCAACTCATCCCAGTCATCCCAGTAACAGTTTTGCTTGCTTTTTAATGAATACAAACATCTGATCCATACTGTAAAACTGGATGGAGTGCAATGAAGTGACAAAAAAAAGACTGTCACTACATCTGTAATAAAAAGCACATGAATCATACAGAGACATCTGCGCACTTATGTAAAAGAAAATAAATAGAGGGCATTTACTAAAAGTTTAGGATTACTGCCATCTCTTCACATGCATTAACATTAAAGACTTTTTGGTCAGTAGTAGTAATTTTTTAATCCCTTGTTGTACACTTGCATTGAAACATTTATGAGCACTGTTTGCAGCTCAGAGAAAAACATTACAGTTTGCAGGACAAATACAAACTCAGTTTTATTGTGTTAGGTTTGTATGTGCTTACTCATGTTTATTTCCTCAAAGTTACACAGCATTCAAGGGCACTTCTGTTTGCTTGTTTTGATGAAGCAGTAGAAGAGTAGGAGAAGAAGTAAGGGATTAATCTAACAAAATTAATGACTTTACAGAAAGTTTAGAAAGTGAAGCATCAGTTGTGAGCACCAAGAAAGTCTACACAGCTTTGACAGATACACATTATCAAACTTCTTCAGTGAACACTGTCACTGTTTAATTCTGAAACAGCACCTAATTATAGTAAACCCACAGACAGTCAAACTACTTACATATTATTAAAAAAAAGACAGTGCAGTTTTAGATATTGACTGTTATAATCAACAAGGGAATGTCAAACTTTCCAAGCATACATGAATTAGCACTTCAACCTTACTTTAGAAACAATGAACATCGCTTTCACTTCTGTGCTCACCACCTTGTATAGGGTAGAAGAGCCTTCCAAAAAACCAGAAAAAGCTGCAGAGCAGCAAAGGAATTCAAGGAAAGCAATTGTTTAACAAAGTACAACTGAAAAGGCAACAAGTTGAACTTCCCATTAAATCACCAGCATTTTTATTTCATATTTGCCCCCAAAAGTCAGAGCAAGCCCGTAACAGTGATTTTCATGGGGCTGAATATGCCAAATTTCACATCATGGACGCTGCCAAAATCAAAGCCCTAAAGCAGACGGTGTCAAGGAGGGAAGGAAGTCGGTATTGCTGGGGAAAAGTGAAAGAGAATGAGGATCGGAAAAATTAAGTCAAAGAACATTCCCGGTTACCCCCGCACAGGGTCTGAGCAAATCCTGCTAACGAGGTACCCTAGGGAGAGGGCCCGTGGGAGAGGAAACACCGGGGACCGGGCACGAACCCAGCCAGCCAGTGGAGGGCCGGAAAGCCTTGCAGAGGAGCGGACACGGGGCGAGACACAGCCCCGCGGGCGGCCCCGGCGGCGGCAGCAGCCGCTCAAGCCCCTCTGGCAGGAGCCGAGGCCCCCGCGCGGCCTACCCAGCACCGAGCCCGCGGCTCTCACTCACATCTGGCTGACGAGCTTCTGGCGGAAGTTGGTGCTGCGCCAGTCAGTCTCGGGCCCGGTCACGTCCATCGCAGCCACCGGGAGCGCCGAGCGCCGCCGCCGCCTCCCCGCCGCTCCCCTGGGCCTCCGCCGCGGAACCGCCGCGCCGCCGCTTCCGGCGCGCGAGGGATTGCGGGAAATGAAGTCCCGGTGCGAGCCCGGCCAACTCTCGCAGGGTCCCGCCTGCTCGGCCTGAGGCTCACTGGGAAATGTAGTCCGGCCCAGGAGCGCTACTCGTCGGTGGCGGCCCGGGCGTGCCCTGTACCGGCCCCGACAGCCCCGGGTTCCCCCGCGGCGGTGACCGGCCCGGCACTCACCGGGCACGGCCGCGGTACCTGCCCGGGCGGTGCTGGGGCCGCCCACGGCCCCCGCCCCGGTTCCGGACGCCGCCGCCCCTCCCTCGCCCGGTGGGTTCCGGGTCGCACATGAAGGCGGAGGCGCCGCCGCCGCTCTCGGTAGGTGCTGCGGAGGGGGTGAGGGAATGCGGGCCCAGGCCGGGCCGCCCGGTGCTCCCCTGCCGGCACCAGCGCTACGGTTCCCCGGGGGGGTCGGGGGAGCCCCGGGTCCGCCCGTGGGAGCGTGTCCCAGTCCGACCCCTCAGGCCGAGGCCGTGTCCTGCTGCCCCCCTGCTCGCCGCAGGGATGCCCGGGGGGCACTGGGGGATAACGGGAGGGAGGTGCCGCGGCCAGAGCAGGTGCCGGGGGCTGTGGCAGGTGCGGGGGCAGCCCCAGCCCCGGCGCCTGCCCGAAGTCGCTGAGGACGCCCGGCAGGGCGAGGCCGGCCCCGCGTACCTGTGCAGGGCTACCTGGGCTGCTGCGCCTGGGGCTGCCGGCACGGGAGGGGGGGAGCAGGTGGGACCATAGCGGGTCTCAGGACCTGCAAAGGCAGCGTCAAGCCGGCAACAGAAAGTAAAACCATAACTGTGCTTGACCTGGCTTTCACCTCTTCGTCACAGTGTTGGTCTAGAGCCAGGCTGACTCTTTTAGTGGTGTGCAATTCCAGGTCACCTTCCCCTGCTCATTCTGTGTTCCTGGTGGAAAAGGTCTAAGTTAAGAGTTAGAACCCCACAGATGCCTGCCAGAACAAAATTAACATAGTGAATAACATGAAAAAATTCATGTTGATGAGAAACTGGAGCTGGAACATGCTGGAAGAGGCCCTTGCTCTCTTCCAGGTCATTTAAGTGTTGTATTTGGCATAGAAATAATTACTTCCTAATTTTTTTCTTCCTTGTTTTTTAGAACTTAAAAAGTCATTATGTGATTTAAGCATTCAACAAATCAGGGTCAAGTCTTGGCAGCTACCTGCGTTTCTCAAAATTCTTTGAGCATATTTACTAATTTATACATTACACAAAAATTGCACAACAGAAAACATTACAATTCTATGAACATGGGTAAGTTGTAAATCTGTTACAGAAAAAACACTCAAATTAGAAAGCTCATACTCTTTAGGTTATACTGCTATTCACAGGAGGAAAATATTTTTAAATATCAATTTATTTAAAGATTGATATATTTCATGGTGGTTTTGTCACATATATTTTAAAGGACGTGTTTTACTCTGGATATGTCTTAGAAATAACTTGTAATAGCTTTGGGGGGGGGTGGGAAGCAAAACCCCCCCAGATGTTTGCTGAAAGAAATGAATGTCAACATTTGTGAGACGGCACAGTTTGCAAAAGCTGTTTCCCAAGCCACGCCTTTTGGTTTCCTCCCACACTTCAAGTATACTACTAATGCTAGAAACTGAAAATGGCTCAGAAAGTCAATTCAGAGTGTGTTTCTGCATATTTCCATTAGTGACATAAGGGAAGACTGTGTGTACAGACCAGGCAAAAGCACATCATCGTTTGAGTGTTCAAAAATAATGCTGAGATGTTATATAATACTAGATATCCTCCTTTCTTTTTGTGGGGACCTCAGTCAAAAGGAGTTGTTCGGATTGTTTCTTGTATTTGTAGAAGGTCCCTAAAATGGAGTATTTTAGAATATTTATTTTTGCACAGTTGTGAATGCTTAGAGGGATTCTGAAAGAAGAATTACTGTAAAAGCTTCTGCCTTCCCTTCACCCCTCTTCCCTTTTCCTTGATAAAGCATGAAATCGGCTTAAGTCTTGTCTACACATAACATGAACTCAATTGTCTTCTATGTAGCAAGTGCCTGTTACAAATTATCACATAGTTGGTGAATTATTCCAGTATTTGCACTCCAGTTAGAATGAACAATAGTTTTGCTTTTCATTTTACATTGTTTGTGGCATCACGTTTGTTTTCCCAACTATTTTGGCAGGCACCCAGCTGCCTCCCCTTTCTGCACACTCCCTGACTTAGTTGATCTGTTTGTTTGTGTGCCCTCTGCCCTGTTAAAATTCTGGTACATAGCCAGGTTCTGCCCGCTGGCATCTGCAACCCCTGAGACTCAGCATAACTGGCATTTTGCTCCGGTCCTGGATTTTGTCTTGTCAGGCTTGCAGCCGAAGCCTGGTTTAAATCCTAATCCTTGTTTCTCCCTAGGGAGAGATGAAGTTGTGGGAAGCCTTAGGGCACAGATTTTAAAATTCCTCCAATGCACTAAGACTTTTAAGGCCCTAATGTATTTGGATCACAACGAGCACACCACACTGGTTGTTCTGTGTCAGGGAAAAGCGATGATGATTATGGCCTGCAAGAAAGAGGACAGCAAGCTGTAAGAGTGGACCAAGAGGAACCTATATCATTTTCAACAGCAAAGTCATGCTGGGTAAGAGTAACTCCATATACCAGAGCAGGTTGGAGACAAGGCTGGCTGCAAGGCAGCTTTGGAAGAATAGACCCTGATGAGCAGCAAGTTGAATATGATTCCTCCAGTGGGTCCAGGTTCATACTGGGCTATGTTAGCAAGAGCACAGCTAGTAGATCATGTGAAATTATTATTTCCCACTCTATTCAGGACTCATAATCCCAAAAAATTGGAATACTGTGCCCAGTTTTGAGGTCTCTGAGGATTCGGTGGAGGAAGCATACAGGGCAGGAGCACTTACAAGAAGATACATGCAAGGCAAGAACACTGGATTTGTTCAGTGCAGGGAAAAAAAGAATAAGGGCAGAGCCAGTTGACATTTTTTAAGCTGCCTAATGGGCACAGGACAATGTAGAGCCAAACTCTCCTTTGTGGTACACAGTGCCAGGGATGAGAGGCAAGGGTCACAAATTGCAGGAAAAAAATTCAGATAGCTAAAGAAGACAAATCTGGTGATTAAACAATCAGGTTTCTGACTACTGACAAGGATGGAGATTTTGCACTTGATTAGACAAGGCTCTCCACATCCTGACCTGGTTTTGAAGGTTTCCCTGCTTCAAGCACAGATTGGACTAGAGACCTCCCAAGTTTCTTTCCAGTCTAAATTATTCCACACTTCTAAGAAAGCATGGGACCCCCACCAAGCTCAAGCCACCTGTCCATATGGCAGCGAGCTAAACAGATTTGGATACTCGACACCAGCAAGCTCTAGTTTATTTTGGGCACAGCTGATGCACAAGAAAATATCACTATCTGCGTAAAACACCTCTTTGTAGTGATGTAACTGACAGCCACAAGCTCTTGGATACAAAAATGTCTGAGTTTCCATAGAAACTAACTTTGTTAATCCTTCCTGCATCCAGCCATTTCTCTACAGTAGAGAATCAAGGCTGTCAGCACAACTTTACAAAAAAACACCCCCAAACCCACACATGCACCACACATTAGGAGCATCTCTCTGACCTGGATGCTGTTCATACAAGGGGTGAATATTTGGCTAGGTGTGTATCGTACCACACAACACCAACAATAGACTTCAGCACTGTACATGATCTATACCATGTTAAAGCACAGCATCCCTCACCACAAAATAAAGGCTGAGTTAGCTGTAATGGCAGCACAGGAACACCATGGTGTGAACAATTGATCTCTGTTGAAAAATGTAGTTAGGACAGACACTGCATTCTCCTCTACCACAACTATTTTGCCATGCCTTTAACTTTTCCCTTCCCCTCTGCTTGTAGTTGAGCTACTCCATTCCTAGACCTTGTGTTCTTAAGAGGATAAGGATTTTCGGTGAGCACAAGAGCAAACCAGCATACCAGCTTCTCACCATTTTGCCACTGATCAAACTACAGTCCATTCCCTAAATTTCTCCTGTCTCAGTGCCGACTTCCTCAGTCATAAGCCACATACATGTATTGTGAAAGCAAGTATTCTGTTGTTGATCAGAGAGGGGATTTTGTTTTAAAAAATTACCACGACTCTTTTCATGGGTAGTTAATGAGTTCTTTCAGTTGAATAAGCAGAAGCCTAAGACTTCTGCTTTTCTTCATGCCAGTAATCTGTAGATATTGTCGAAGTGGAATTTGAATACAAGACAATCACACAGCACATGAGACAATACTTTTATCATTGCTACTGTTAAAGAAGCCCAGTGAACTCAAAGAATTCCTCATCTTTTCCACCTCATGTTTTCCACCTGCAGGGTTACTTCTGTAGTACTCAGCCACGGAAGCCCCCTGCTAACAGCTGACCAGTACTGATAAACTTGCTCAAGAAGAGAAGGGAAAGAAAACATAGTACTCAAACTTCTAAGAACTTGTCTCAGTCACAGAGCTGTTTTCACAGTAACAGAACTAAGAAAGCAGAGAGGCCTCAGGAACATCCTACAAGCAAGAAGCTGACAGTAGAGAAGCTCAGGATAGAGGGAACAAACCTGTTCTCTCTCTCTCCATCTAGAACTGTCCTGCATACACTACATTTAGGCAGCTCTGGGTTGTTTGGGTTTTTTTTAATAAAGAATTAACAAAAAAGATTTTTAGGCAGCAACAAAGGCACAAAGCACACTGGTCACTGGTCAGTTAGACTACACAGTTTGAGAAGCAGGGAGCTGTGCTAATAGCAATATCCCTCCTCAGTGATTTTGTAATCAGCATTTAGAACAATACCCAAAGAAATACACAAAATGATCAATCAGCTTACCAAATACAGCGTATTTAATCCAGAAAACTCAAATGCCAAGTCCATCCCACTTTTCTTTCAGAGGAGCCCACAACACAACCCCACTAACCCTGCCTCAGCAGCCACTCTTTGGACCTTCCTGCCCACCTAACCCCAGCTGCTCCTGGTGCAGCTGTTATAAAGCTGAGCACACTCAGCTGAGGGTATCATCCCCCACTGCCACTCAGTGGTCCTCTACCCTCTACCCTACTCCTAGACAGGAGTTAAGAGGCTTTCCTTGGCTTTTGGCTTAAGGAAGACTTAACCATGTATGTCAGTCACACTTTATAGACTAATACCACAAATGTTCACCTTTAATTTTATAGGCTGGGAGCCATTCATTAGAATGGTATACATGCATGAGTGACCACCCTGAGGGACACTCCAGGTCACCAGTGACAGCTGAGGTACAACCCAGGGGCAGAAGTTGAGAACAAGAGGTCAGGACTGCTGGAATTCAGAAAGTAGAGCATAGCAAAGTATCTGTAGGTTCAGCTGTTAACTAGCCAAAAATCAGCTGTGGTTCACACATGGTTCAGCTGCACTCCCAGCATCTCTTTTTGACCACACTGGGTGGTCACAGAAGAGCTGGTTTATTAAGCTCTTGATAATAGTTGTGGCATAATTCAAGTCTGTATCTACTCTAACTAACTGTGAGATAAACTCCCTGCAGATCTCCAAGACAGCACCCACTTGTCACTGAGAGCTGTTCAGATACTAATGCTCATACTGGCTACAGAATCACTGAATGATTTATCATTTTAATTTATTTTTATTTACTCTCTTTCATAGTACCATTTATCTTCCTGGTTCCAGTTACCACATTTGTAAGATCAGATCTCTTCTGGGGCTTTACCTACTGAAAGCTCCATCCCCCTTCTGTTACTTTTTAAGATTATTTGGATAGAGAATGTATTCTGAACAGTAACTATCTACAGTCACATTAATTAAAATTAAATAAATAAAGGCTTGCATGATTATATGGGTTTTCCACTCTACCCTGCATGTATCTCTCTCTCAGTAACCTGCTTCTCCTACAATACATTTCTTTGCTAACACTTGTTACAGGGCTTCAGTGACCTGTGTAGTTTTATTATCTCTCACTTATCTCGCCTTGGCCTCTCTTCCACCAATGGCTGCACTATGTGATACACTATAAGATTGTATCAAGGGTCATGCTGTTTCCCTTACTCATGAAATGTCTTTGGATTCAGAAAATAGTTAATTTGTTGCTCTTACTTCTGCTTTTTGATACAGTGATTTTACTTCCATAGAGACTTCCTTTGATACAGCTCTCTCAGGAAAAGATGTAAATTGTTTGGAGCTTTAACCACATTAAACCACATTAACAGAGTTAATCAGTTCCTCATTTGGACCATATGTCACCCGACTTTAGTTTTGCTGCATTTATTTCCTTTTAGTGAAATGGGAAAATTCTGATCAACATCATGTAACACTCCCTGTTTCGTTTGCCTTTCTTACTATATTATTTCCCTTGCCTCAATCCATTTCTCTTAGTATTCCCCAGGAGCAAATGCAATGATACAGTAATGTTTTGTCTGCTTTCATTTGATTTCTAGGAAAAGCATCAACCTTTCATGAAGAATAACCCATTACTCATCTCTTCAGCTGATGATGGATAGTTTTCCCTCTATAATCGACCTGAGTGCTCCCCAGAAGGCTGTCTCGTCAGAGCTCCTCTTCTGAGCTGCTGTCTTGGTTTTGCTGGCAAAAAGCAAACATTAATACACTTTCTCGGTGATTTTTCCATCCCATTCACCATGCAACACCACCTTCCTTTTGTTTTGGACAGTGTAGGCTAACTTCCTCAGGCAGAACAATAAACATTTTCATATTTCTTGGTGTTATGTGGGTAGCTCCATCCTCGCTGCCCACACACAGAATACCTGCAGTACTCGGAGAGATTTCCAGTGCTGCACTCACTGTCTATGGCTGGCACAATTAAACAATGGTTCCATTTCTTCACTGTTTGTTTGGATTTGCTGGGTTTGTTGTCCTTTTGCTTCCCTTACTGCTGCTAACCCCTTGTGACTATCCCTTGTGCCACTAAGCTATTTCCCAGGCCACAGAAGAGAGGATCTTATGAATGTGTTAGCAGCCATATCAGCTCACTTACTTCCTTTTGCTAATGTGGGCTGTTTTTTTAATGCACTCTGGCAACTGGATAGAGTCTATAAGCTCTGACTGCTACAACTTCTGGTATTCTTCAAAGACAATGGAAAGGGTAAATTACAGGATGGTAGAAGAGGACTCATGAGATTTTGATTGCTTAACCATAGACATAAAACACAATCACTTCCAGATAGCTTTTTACAGGTGTTTCCCAATGTGACATAGGGGACCTTCCCAGTGTGTCAGTGGCAGCCCTAGAAAAAGGTACAGGATAGCCTTGGACAGTGCCCATTCTGGAGGAAATACCTTCTCTCTGCAGGGAATCACAAGGAAGTGGAAAGTAGTTCTGCATGCTACCTTGAAGTTGCCACAATAAAGAAACTCACTTTGAAACCTGCAGTTTCATACAGTATTTTGCACAATTACAGTTGGAAATGTGCTCAGCTACAGAAAACGGAAAAAGCAAAGACAGGGAGAGAGGAGAGCTTTCTGAGTCTGTGATAAAATATTAAGGGGAAGATGGAAGGTGCACTTTATATTGCAGAAAGTTACCTGAGAATATTAGGCAGTTTGGAATTTGGCAAAAAATTGATCTGTTTTTTGTTGCAGATGATGCAGAAATGCAAAAGAAACAAGGGGTTTTGGTAATGGGTAGGGAAGTGAAACTCTTGCCAAGAATAAAAAAATACCCATGTGACACATACTCTGATACTGGTCTGAAAACCCAGGAGTCAGAATAGCTGGTTTTGGAAAACCTTATTCTGCCACTTTGGTATGCTGATGTCCATCTGTCTGTTTTCAGTATCATAACTTGGAATAATTTGTTCAGGATAGAAGTGTCTCTGCATTGACTGAAGAGCTGCTTTATTTTCTGTGACAGGCGGGGGTCAGAGGACCATTTGTAAAGCAAAAGGCACAAACCTTTGCTGATTCTGTTGTCTCACAGATTTCATTCTGCTACAGCTGGTGTCTGAGCATTTCTGCCTGGGATGGCGGAGGATCAGGAGCTGACTCAGCCACACAAAGCTCCACTGGAGCCCTCCCTCCAGCAGCGCACCAGCAACACTTACCGCAGTGCAGAGCACTCCCAGGCCCTGCTCAGTGGCCTGGTGTCTCTCCGGGACAGCAGCATCCTCTTCGATGTAGTTCTGGTCGTGGAAGACAAACCCATCGAGGCTCATCGCATCCTTCTGGCTGCGTCCTGTGACTACTTCAGGTACACTTCAGTAACAAGCATGTGTCTGACTGTTACTCAAAACTGCGACATCCAAATCTTCTGTCTGGGCATACTCCTGAATCTAAAATCAGACCCATAAGATGGAGCTGAGTCTGTTTCAAAATACTAACTATGGCTTTATTCATCTCTCTGTTATTTCTCTACAGAAATAAAGCTCTTGTTGCTGCACACTGAGCTTACCTCCACTAAATTCACTGTGGTACTTGGAGGTTTATAAAGAGGAGAGACTATCTGAACTGGTGTCTTCTGCTTAAATGCACTTTAAGTGGCTTTTAACATATCCGTAGCATTGTAAGACTTTGCCTGTTGTGGTGATCATTTCATAATATACAAAAAGTCACTGGAGGTGGGTCACTGTTAGGTGCCTGTAGGGCGACTTGCTGTCCATTAAACCAGGCATTCCCCAGTCAGTTTGATTAGCAGTTTCTTTGTTTACATAGAGCAAACACCCAAGTCAATCCAGACAAACTTCTAACTGAAGGAAGAACTGCCCTATTCCAACAGTCCCAAGTTCCTTTGTGTTTCCTCTTCCCCCACACCCAGAGTATCTGCCTTTGACCACTGACCATCCATGTATACTGGGTCTGTATTTAAGTACTTCACCTGTAAACTGCACCATCTAGGTTGCCCCTACTGATTTCCTTCACAGTGAAGAGTTACTTTCTTAGGTCCTAAAGGCCTGTACTCAACTTAGAGAAGAGGTAATCACATAAAAATGTGTAGCTAGCTTTTTATCTTTCTGAATATTTTTTATGTTCCTAGGACAGCCTAAGATGAGCAAACTGAAAATAGCTTCAATGCAAATCTACCATAGCATATGCCATTGTCTGTTTTGCAGAGGAATGTTTGCAGGAGGATTGAGAGAGATGGAACAAGAAGAAGTTCATATTCATGGCATCTCCTACAATGCAATGTGTAAAATCTTGAACTTCATTTACACTTCTGAGCTCGAACTCAGTGTGAACAGTGTACAGGAAACCTTAGCTGCAGCCTGTCAGCTTCAGGTGAGGTACTGGGAGATGTGACAAAAAAGAAACAAGAAACAAAAGCAATGATGAAAGAAACAGAAAACATGGATAACTGGTTAGAGGGAGGGTTAAGAGGTGAGCAGGAGCCTGGGTATTGACATGAAGGCTTTCTGGGATGCTGTATCCACTGGAACTAACTGTGGAAGGGTAGGAACAATGAATGGATACTTGTACATCTCATTTGTGCCAGTGGTTTCATTACTTAAAAACATTAACCATTTCATCTAGAGGAGTATTTTATATAGCATTCACATTCACTGATCTGCTTATGAAAGCTTCCCTGAAACAGAATATCTCTGGCCTATGGTGAAGAGCAGGGTTTGCTGCTCAGAAATTGTTGTGGTGCTCAAGGTCTTCCCCAAGTGAGTCCACAGGCACATGACCTCTCCTGACCCCGTCACTACAGGAAATCCTGCCACTATGGTTTGAACTAAGTACAGGGTTCATGTGCTTTTAAGACAAGTTTTTTTCTCTAATTTCCCCTGCAGCTAACTGCTGCACAAGGCTTTGGTACTTTGGTACTAAATCTTAAAACTTTATGAGTTTTGGTTGGTTTTTGCACACTTAGCACTGCTTTGTTAGCAGAGGGGCTCCTGGACAGCAGCTAGTTCTTTGTTTGCCAGTAGTTCCTCCTGCCAGATACGACTTCAAATTGTATTCAGAAGACAATACTAAATATTAATTTTCTTTTCCAATGGCTTCCTGTGCTCTTGAGTGATATATTTGTTTCACCTACAATCTTTGATATAGAATGTCTGTAGTGGTCTGAAAGAACAAACACAGAGTGACTGTCATCACCATGTCCTCCGTGCCTTCCATTTTCCTGACTGCTCCCAGGCAGACTGCAGAGCAGACAGCCTGGCTGCCCAGTGTCCCATGTGTCTTGGAAGACACATTGCTGCTGCACCTGAAGCCAAACTCAGTCTTGCAGTACAGTGTGGCTAGAAGAGCTGTATTATATTCATCTACATACCCATGCTGAGTTCTCTTTCTCTGGAGAAAGGTGAATAGGACACAAGTGACTGTGCTGATCAGACTGTGAGGAGAGTGGCCATTTTGTGGACAGTTTCCTTACCGTCATCCCAGGCTTCAGTCCCCTGTTTCTCAAGTGTGGGGCAGATGGTATCTGAAATGAAAAATATCTCTCTCTTGCAGATTCCAGAAGTCATTAAGTTCTGTTGTGATTTCCTCATGTCCTGGGTAGATGAAGAGAACATCCTCGATGTGTACAGACTAGCTGACCACTATGACTTGAGGCATTTGAGTGAGCAGCTGGACTCCTACATTTTGAAGAACTTTACAGCTTTCTCAAGGACACAAGTGTACCGACAGCTGCCCCTGCAGAAGGTCTACTCCCTTCTCAGCAGCAACCGTTTGGAGGTTAACTATGAGTTTGAAGTTTATGACGGAGCACTTTTTTATCATTATTCTCCTGAGGAACTGGAGACAGATCAGGTCTCCCTGATGGAGCCCCTTAAGCTACTTGAGACAGTTCGTTTTCCTCTGATGGAACCCCAGATCCTGCAAAGGCTTCATGACAAATTAAGTCCATGTCCTTTAAAAGATACAGTTGCAGATGCATTAATGTACCACAAGAATGAATGTCTTCAGCCAATGCTCCAGAGCTCCCAGACACAGCTGAGATCAGAGTTCCAATGTGTAGTGGGATTTGGAGGGATGCATTCTACTCCATCCATTGTCCTCAGTGATCAAGCGAAGTATCTGAACCCCTTGTTGGGGGAGTGGAGGCACTTTACAGCTGCACTAGCCCCCAGAATGTCCAACCAAGGGATTGCTGTTCTCAATAATTTTGTATATTTAATTGGTGGAGACAACAATGTAAGTGGTTTTCGAGCAGAGTCAAGGTGTTGGAGGTAAGATAAGGATAATCCTGCTATTAATTTTATTGCCACCCACTTGCCCATTCTGAGTCAGTAAGCCAGTAGACAGTCAGTACACTTGCCAGGCAAAAGATTAGGAACTGAGCAGGAGCCTCACTGAAAGAAAACACAAGAATGAGCTTCATAGTAACAGGAAGCTCCCAGCAGTGCTTATGAGACAAAGCCAAGACTGACAGTGTAGAAACAGCTACACATTCAAGAGTATTACTTGTGCTACTTTCTGCCTTGTTAGAGGAGGGAAGTATTAAAAGTGTGGGAAGCAGTAATGAGCCTGGAACTCTAGGTTGTCTAGATGTTCTCTAACTAGCGTTTTCTGGAAGCCTTTTATGTGTAGTTTTTGTCCCAATACAAGAGGATTTTAAATAAAATGCTATTACCAGTAGGTTTTCAAAAATGTGTGCATGATAGCAGCATTCCAGAGTCCTTTTATATTACTGTGTGACAGGGAAAAGAGCAGTAAGAAGGATCAGGTTTAGACTTTCATGCCCATTACATTGCAAAAACAGATATAAACCCTTTTGCCTTTATATTGTGCTCATTTTTACAAGTCTTAGCTGAGTTGCTCTTATTTTCTGGCATGCATGGTTTCAATTCTCAACCAGTTTTCTCTGTAACTAAAATTTCCAGATGAGAGAGATACTTTGATATGAAAGTGAATAATGAGATTCACTTTGAGCAGTAGATATTTGGGGGAAAGAATCAAAGAACCCACCACATATTTATGCTCTTCTTGTGTTCTTGAAGATCCAGATTCAGTCTTTGTGCTATTTTTAGAATGTGTTACCTTGTAGAATGGCTTTGAGCAGAGATTGTGATATGTAACCTGACAGCAGTGTACAAGATAATGGAAAACCTAGGCTTTTATAGCATGATTATGTCAGCTAAAATAGATCTTCTATAAATAGAATAAAACAACTTTACTAATAATAAAATGCTGACAAGGCCAAATTTCGCATCATTTACAGATGAGCTCAATTTCAGCTAAAGACAGTGCAGTAACCCACATCTGTGGAGCTGTCTGGTATTCCAGCAGTGGTTCTGTGGCTGTAAGAATAACTTTCTTTGATCCCATTCTTTTACAAGGTATGACCCACGACACAACAGATGGTTCCAGATCCAGTCCCTGCAGCAAGAGCATGCTGACCTCAGTGTTTGTGTCGTGGACAACTATATTTATGCTGTGGCAGGCCGAGATTACCATGAAGACCTGAGGGAAGTGGAGAGGTATGACCCTAAAACGAACACTTGGGAATATGTGACACCTCTGAAGAAGGAGGTAAGGAGTGCATTAGCCACACACACTACCACAGTTCCCCAATTCCTGATTTAATCTTGTTAGTTGTTTTTCTCAGGTGTAACTTTAAATTTGCTAATATTCAGATGGAAAACAGTAAACTCTGTATATGGAATAAATGAATAACAAGAAAAGAAAATAATATATATAAATTACATTTTCCAGTTAAATGCTTATTTTTCCTGTTTCTTGTTGGTTTTGCCTGCACCTTTATTGTGTTAATCCTTTAAACTATTAACAAAACAAATAATAAATGTGTCAGTGCTGAAAATATAAAAAGCCTGAATTGAGTGCTACTGAGTAGAATAACTTGCATTCCTGATAACACTGCTTGTATAAGAAAAATCACCAATAAAAAGGCTTCCAAGTAGATTAGGGAGTTAAGTATAGTATGAATGATCTTCTAATCAAGGAACAATAAAGATAGAGAACACTGCAGTTCTGGAAGTTTTAGAAATTCTAGTGTGTTTCATTCAGAAATTCACAATTATAGTATCTTAGAATGGTCCGTAAGAAAATCCTTTCAGATTTTGATCTCTGCATAACTCATGAAGATTATCACTCCCTTCATGTCTATTCCCTGCTTCAAAACTGGGAGAAATACATCAATCCAGAGCTCTTGCTTTCCCCTTTGTGTGGTGATGCAGGTGTACGCCCATGCAGGAGCAGCACTGGATGGGAAGATGTACATCACCTGTGGGAGGAGAGGAGAAGACTATTTGAAGGAACTACAGTGTTATGACCCAAGGACTGACCGCTGGGACGTTCTAGCAGATGGCCCAGTGAGACGGGCGTGGCACGGGATGGCTGCACTGCTGGGAAAGCTCTACGTCATCGGGGGAAGCAACAATGATTCTGGCTACAGGAGGGATGTTCACCAGGTGAGACCATGTCACACCTGTCTTTTTTTGGTTTCTTATGGCTGCTGGCACTTAGATGTAATGTCTTTCTCGTACTAAGTATGCAAGTAAAACTGCTCAGCAATGGCTGCTGCACCAGCTCTCCCCTCACTCACCTGCAGAACTTGCAATGATTTATTTACTGTTGTCTGTCTTCAACACTTTGTCTCACCTACAAAGCATTAAAGCTCTAGCACTTGGAATTCTTATCAATTCTAAAACATCTTTGATGGATAACTTCATTGGCATGCACATGCCCAATAAGTAGCACATCAGTTAAATTTATTTTATGCTGTCTTCTCACATGCATTTTTTCTAAGTGGAGAATTTTTGAATTACCAATGTGTAATTGCAGGGCAGAGCTGTTAAGGATATGTTGGATGGCAGTTGTTTAATGCAATTTAAATGTACAGTATCTGATGGTAAGGGATGTCCAGAGGGAATTCTCTTGAACCTTATTCCAGCTTCTAGAACTGCTAGAGACTTAAAAAGAAGGCACAAAAAGTAACTTTTCATAGAGCTAGTGGAGATGGCAGAACTAAATCTAGCTGAAGAGCATATCTGAATGGTAAGAAGGTGCCTACAAATGAAAGCAGTTAGCCAAGTAGGTACCCAATGTAATCTAAAACTCTCCAACACATGGCGCAGAGGCAACTTAGCAGATTTGTCATATTTGTATGTTCCAGCATTTTCTCTCTAATGCAAACAGGTGCATTATGTCTGGGCTTATATTAGTACATGTTCCCCTCTCTTTCACTTCTGTGTACATTTTTGGAATGACATACAGCTGTTACTCCAGCAGCAGGGTCAGATTTTGTGATTTCAAAGCTATGTGGCAACTATGCACGATTTTCTGCTGAGCACTGTACTTCTATTACACACTCATATGCTCTCTCCATTATCAACACACTGTCAAAAGACTGATGATATTCCTTCCTAAATAGTTTACCTTATGGCCAGGCTCTGTCACTAGGATACAAGTTCAGCTTTGGCTTCTCTCTTTTCTTTTCTGTTTTTCAGGTTGCCTGCTATAAGCCAAGCACTGATCAGTGGACAAATGTATGTCCACTTCCTGCAGGACATGGAGAGCCAGGCATCGCGGTCTTAGACAACAGGATTTATGTCTTGGGAGGCAGATCCCACAACAGAGGAATCCGCATGGACTATGTCCACATTTATGATGCAGAAAGAGACTGTTGGGAGGAAGGACCCCAGCTGGAGGATGATATTTCTGGGATGGCTGCCTGTGTCCTCACGTTGCCCAGGGCTATTTTAATGGAAACAGAGAAGTGGCTCTCAGAATGGCACGCAGACCGAATGAAGCATCATCTTGACTTTCCATCAGAAGTTATGAGCGTATCAGACTGGGAGGAATTTGACAACTCAAGTGAAGATTAGAAAACTTTAATTTTTTTTCTTTTTTTTTGCCAGTGGATGAGGAAATTAAGGCTTGGGGAAAGTACTTGAGAGATTTTATATGTCTTTCTTATACACATAGAAGTATTTAAAGGTTTTAAAAGTAAGTGTTCCGCACAAAATGCCATTCACAGTCAATATCTACCCATCTGCAAGTGTTCTGCACAAAATGCACTTACAGTCAGTACCTGTGCACCTGCAAGAAAGCAGCATTTTTAAAGTAACCACACAACTGCCATTTCCCCCCAGTTGTATAGAGGTTCTTTTTACTTTGAAGGAGGCTTTTCTCAGCCTTCAGCATGGACAGAAAAAAAAGCACAGAAGGCTCAGCTTGACTAGCTTCTTTCCATCCAGCTTTTAGCTTGAAATAGCTTCTTGAGGTTTCTTTTTTCCTTTTCTTTTGGGTAATAAAACTTCCTTGCCGCTTAATACAGGAAGGTAACACCTAGTGTCACCCTCCTGTGCCAGGTGTCAGACAGCTTGATTAGTTTTTCAGCAAGATTGAACATACAGAAACAGGAACAGTAGCAAGAAAGTCTGAACCTTCATCTCATCTAGGCATGCAGCCATCCTTGTAACTGGGTGAGTCTGTGAACTGACACCCACTCCCGAACTTCTATACTGCAAGTTCTGTCAACACAGTGGAAAGAAGATTTCTAGAAAAAACTCCGTACAGAATATGGCAATCTCGTCATTCCACTGTCAGACACATTTGTTCTCAATCATAAATTAATAAATTCTTGTCAGACCTTTTTAAACTGCTGTCTCCATTTTATTAACAGTGATGTGGCGGCTGAAAGTTTCATTATATCCTACAGCAGTACTGGCAAAGTTACACCAGCCTGGGAGATGGGCAATTTTTTTATTCTGTTATTATATGCTTTAGAAGAGGATAAAGAGAACAGAGATTGGTTTGCCACAGCAAAAGAAAAAAATAATGAGATAACAAGAAGTATCAAAGATAACACTGGTCCGAGACACTGCAGTAGCTGAACTAATGCCGGGAACTACAGCTGAGAAAGATAAGGCATAGTAAATCCTTCCTTCATGGGGCCTTAAAATAATTGGTTCCTGACCACCATCCTGCTTAACATTAGGCTAGAAGCTGATTTAAAGTCTGAATCAGTGGGATACTGAACAGTATGAGATCCTTCCTCTTGGAAGGGTGGAGTAATCAGTGCCCCCAGAAAATCTTGACAAACCACCAAAAGCTTTTAAATCTTATAGCAATAATGGGGTTGCAGAAAGGCAAAAACAGTGACAATCAGAATGACACGGGACTAGTCAAGTGTCATCACATCATGACAAATAGTGTACATGGATGTGCTACTTCAGAGAAATGGAGTAACTTCCTGGATATTCCCCCTACTTGGGGATACATTGTTTATGGAAGCAAAGATCATTTTAAAACAGACCTAGATTACTCTACTTTAGTAGACTGGGCTTCTGGAAAAAGATTCAAAAGTATTTGCACATTTCTTTAAATAAGTTCAATAGCATTTCTTGGTGAGAGGGGCATTTGTTGGACTTTACTCTCCAGCACTGTCAGTTTTCACCTTCATCTCTGAACCTCTTCCAGCTGACAAATAAAACAAAAGACCTGGTAACTGCAGGAAACACTGATTATGAGCTTTTGCAGAAAATATTTTTTTGATAATGAACTCTGGACTGCATACAGAGTCTGAAAATAAAGTCTTTATTACACTGCAGTATTAGAGACTGATAAATATTCCTTTTTTGCCTACAGAATTATTTTTAATGTGTAGGAATTAAATGTAGCCTTCAGATATAAGGACATACCTCTCTGACCTGAATATAACTAGAACCACTCCTTCCAGACTGCAGGTGGCAATTTGTTTCATCTGCAAACAAGTGATTAAAGACCCAGCTGTTTCTAACGAACAGACCTCTAACTCACTGCAGTGCATTTTCCATTTTAACTAGCACCTCTAGACAGACCAGTGATGCCCTATGTTATACAAAGATATTGGGTTATTTGTTACTTAGATGAAATATTACTTAGCCTCTTTAGCAATGAAAAAAGAAATAATCATTCTTTGTCTAGCTCCTTTTCCTATGTGTACCACTAGAGGGTATTACTCACTGTTAACAAATAACCAACCTGAGAGGCTATTTCTTAGATTATATAAGAGAATAGAAGACATTCATGAGTAATTAATAAGCCAAAGAAACATCTTGAGAAAACTTGTGGGGATTTTTTTACAGCTTCTACCCTGTCACTCCTTCTGTGTTTGAATACTGATTTTTAGAGAGCTCATCCATTATTCCATTTATCAGCATATGCAATTTTGTGACTGCATTATTCACTAAATGTTGCAGTTGGATGCTGTGCAAAGCAAATGAATATAAGGCTCAGAATGTGTTTCCAAAGAAATTACTTAAAGCAGATTATCATCTACCTTAGCACTACATTATTTTTTCTCTTTTTTTACTTACTGGTATAATAACCCTAAGTTACATGAACTAAACCTAAGGGCAGGTAATATTTGATAAAAATAAAACTTCTGTTACTTTCGGCCCCAAAATTTCTTTACATCTGAGCATAAGGTGACTGTTGAAAATTACAGTATGCACTATCTTACTTGCATGTATTTCATTCAGGTAAAAAAACCATGGAGTTTAACTCAAACCATCCTAATCATTTTTTTAGCAGTAGCTCATTTTAGGCCAGCATGTCCTTTTTTCAAACTAACACATAGGCTAAACAATAATAAAATTGCTTTGCTTTAAAAATGTCAATTTTCTCTTACTCAGCAGACATAAAGCACTTCTTGTTTACTACAATTACCTATATAAACAAATTGCAGGAAAGATTACAGGTTGATACACAGAGCTGTAATCATTATTGATTGGTTTTCCTATCAAGAACGATGCTTCAGGAACTGAACTTACACGAGCCCACTTAAGCTTTCTGTTACCTCATGAAAAACATGTACTCATGGGGATTTTCAACTGATTCTGTATTTTTTATTTATAAATTCTCTGGTGTCCTAAATATGTCAATCTTGTACCTGACAGTAAAAGGCTTTTTTTTTTTTTTTTTTTTTACAGTAAGCCCACTGAGACAGTATAACATGACATTGTGGACAGATGGACAATGAACTAAGAAAGCTTTAAGTTATTTCTGGTCTGTGAGAGAACAATCAAACAGCTCTTCCAGAACTGAGTGATCAAAATACCAACACTTAAACTGCTGATACATTAGGAAGTCCAGAAGAATAGTAATTAGGTTTCTTGATGATCTATTTTCCTATTTCCTGCCAGCATAGAGGTAAAGCTGTACAGGCATATTTGCCAGATTTGTAATTAGTAGACTGAAGTATTTCAGGCTTCCACATTTGCAGAAGTGATTGTGATTGCTTCAGTTTTGTTTCAAAACTGCTTTCACTACTGTATTTCTTCTCCAGCTGTCTACTTCCAAATCCAACATATCCTTTCTCATTTTCCTCACAGTTTAAATTAGGGTCATTAATTTTGCATTGGAAGCATACCCAGTACTCGATTTGAAGCAAAATAAGGATTCTTATTCTGTACCCTTGACAGAAATTTATTTCTCCTTACTTAGGGATCAGCCACATGTACAATTTATTTGGCATTCAGCCCAACTGATGGGATCAGAAGCTTCTGGTGAAAGGAAGAAGGAGCAGCTGGGCACAGGGAAAGAGGTACAGGGCCTTCTCAAGGGAATATTCTGAGTTTTTATTTCATCGGCAGCTGTTGCACTTTTGAGCTCCCCACCTCCTCCACCGCATTACAACTACCTGGCCATGCTCTGAGAGTGTAAGCTGACAACAGGTAAAGTCAAAGAGCATAAAGGTAATGAAAAGGTAAAGTGGTACCAGACATTCACCCATTCTTCCTAAACCAAATGCATTTGTAGGGATGTAATACACCTGAGATGATTGTCTGTAGTCTAGGAAGTTGAAGCCCAGTCTTATCAGAAAACATTAATGATCTTGAACAAGTCACCTTTTTCTCATATGGAAGTAGAATGTGGGATCTTTTACCTAAAACATCTAGTTTAGTTTAACCACAGTTACTAAAACTGAGGAGGGAATTACTTGAAGGATGCCCATAACCCGCATACGTACAAGTTCAGAACATCTAATTTGGCAGTTCCTTCCAAACTGAAAACCTCTCCATGCCTTAGAATCCTCTCTGGGTGGGAAGGTGGGTGTGCTGGTTCTCCAGCAGCAGTCCAGCCCCATGCAGTACTGCACAAAAACTGGTTTATAATTAATATTATTTATTTATGACATGTTCCAACTATCTTGAGATTCTAGTATTATCCATACAAAATGGAAGCAAAATCACTCTGTATATTTGCTTTTTTTTTTTTTTTAACAAAATTTGTAATTCAATCAAATGAAGCAACAGGAATTTTTATTTCCTTTTTATATACTATGTGTTACTAAATCTGCTGCTAACTTACAGCTTTTGTAATTATTTTTAAACATTATTTAGCATATTATTGTAAGTGCTATCTTTTAATCTGTATTTTGGCCATAGTCAAACAGAAGACAAGCCAGATCTGTTCAAATGACACAAGAAAACATCATAACCTTCATATTCTATTGTAGCCTGTCTACAGGTGTTTAAAACTGACTCTTCCTAGCAGATACAAGCACTTAAACCAGTAGGAATGGATCAAAGGTATAGCTACTAAATAAGCTCTCCTAGTAATGGATGAAATTTTTTTGCAGAGATGTGAATTTTCAGATGTAATTACTCATCTCTAGGTCACTATTTTGCCAGTGTTGCTGTACATGACTAACAGCTGTTGTTTTCCACCCAGGAGATGGCTGTATGTCAACGGCTGGTAAAATGATACCTGTACATGGATTCAGGGGCTGCTTTAAGATCCTTTCGTCTTAATGATGAGACTTTTCCTGGATGGTTTTGTCTAAAACATGACACTGGAGGAGTCTTCCATTTTAGATTATTTGAACTCTGCTAAATGTCTGCAGAGACACAGCCCATATGTTCCAATCCAGACACCTCAGTTGGCACTGGTTGCCAATGTACGAAGAGGAACAAAGAGGAAAAAAATGACTGTGTAATGACTGAGCTTTTGGGAAAGGCAGAGCATGAAAGAAAGACGGCAAAGCTGGAATAAGACTGCACAACAGTCCAGTTAAGCACTTCAAGACGGACATCTTAAATCTATTTCTCCATTTGAACTGGCTTTTTTTTTTTTTTCTTTCAAGTGCTGCTTCATTTCACATTTCCAGCCCTGAAGCAAAATGAAAACCAAAATCCAAAGCACAAATTAAACAAAGTCACAAGACTGAGCTAAAATCACACCATTTGCAGAGGTTTCTAGCACGTCCGGGGAACCAGTGCAGGTATTTTGTCGCGCCCCTGCCCACTGCAGCTGGACAGGCCGAATGCTATTGCCGGCCCCCGGGACGTGACTCAGACTCCGGTGCCTGTCTGGGCTCACGGCGCCAACCTCCCTCTCAAATTCAAACAGCTCATCCGCACCATGTGCCTAGCGCTGCCCCCGAGCCCTGCTGAGTCCTTTCCGGGGTTTCCTTCCTCTTCAGCGGCTGCGACACCATCTCCCCTCCCGCCTGAGCCAGACAGGGCTTTGACCCCGTTATCTGGGAACAAGGCTATGAAGAGGCAGGAAACGGCCCCTTAGAGCACGTAGGAAGTTATCTCGAGATCAGAGATGATTATCACAGCGTGCCGTTTTGTTCCTTAAAACAAAATTAATTAACCAGTAAAAACCAGCAAAACCTCAGGGGAGGTGGTGGCTGTCTGCAAACCGCCTGGGGTCAGGGTGCTGGCACCCCTCAGATCCAGGAGCAGTGAGAGCGGCCCGAGGCAGCCCCGGCGCACCGGGGGGAAAGCTTGGGGCTGGGCGGCACCCCAGCCCCAAGGGGCTGAGGACGTGCCGAGGGAGGACGTGCCGAGAGGGATGTGGATAAGATGGAGGGTCCCCCTCAGATACCTTAAGGCCAAGGGCTGGGGAGTTTTAGGGAGGTGACCCGCATCAAAGCGCGCCTGCAGCAGCGAGGGAGCCCTGCGCTATGAGGGGATGCGGCAGGCGCGGGGTCACCCACCCCCCCCCCCCCTCACTCACCGCACCGACCGAGGGTGCGCCGGGGACGGCTTGAGTGACTCTCGGGGAGAATGGGGAAGGGGCGGCTCTCCCGCTCCCTTGGACGCCAGAACCGAGCACCGGAACACCGGGGCAAGAGCCCCTAGCCCGGCCCCTGAGGCGGGCGCGGCCCCGCGCTGCCGCCGCCATGGCGCGTGCGCGGGGCGGTGTCTCGGAGCGTTTGCGCGGCCCCGCACAGCCGCCATTTTGGTGCTCCGCTGCTGAGGGGAGGAACCCGCGGGAGGACGCGGCGCCCGGCGCTTCTGCCTCCCCCGTCCCGCCCCGAGCCGGCTCCTCTCGCCGCGTTCTCGGGCCGCCTGTCCGTGTCAGCCGCCGCTGCTCTTCGTCACCCGCCTGGCCGGGCCCGCCGCAGGCCTGAGAGAGGCGGGAAGGATGCCCTGCACACCCCGCCGCTGAGGGAGACTGGGGCCCTGCGCGCCGCGTCTGGCCAGCCCCACCCCAGCCGCTCATCGGCCCTTCGCCTCCAGCGGCACGGAGCTTCCTTCTCCCTTATCCCGCTGTCCCTGGGTTTCCTTTCTCCTGGACTGGGCACGAGCTGCTTCCCCCTCGCCCCCAGCCCGCTCCGCCTCCCAGGCCTCTCTGCCCAGGCCTCCCCGGGTCTCTTCCTCCGCCTGGGCCTTCGGGCTCTTCACCTTCCTTCCTCCCTTTCCTTCCCCTTCCCCTCCCGGAGCCATGTCCTCCGCCGCTCGTTTCGATTCGTCGGACCGCTCCAGCTGGTACGTGGGCCCGGTGTCCCGGGCGGAGGCGCAGACGCGGCTACAAGGGCAGCGGCACGGCATGTTTCTGGTGCGGGACTCGTCCACCTGCCCGGGGGACTACGTCCTCTCGGTGTCTGAGAACTCCCGCGTTTCCCACTACATCATCAACTCCCTGCCCAACCGCCGCTTTAAGATCGGCGACCAGGAGTTCGAGCACCTGCCCGCCCTGCTGGAGTTCTACAAGATCCACTACCTGGACACCACCACCCTCATCGAGCCCGCGCCCAGGTGAGTGCCCCCCGCCCCCACCACACCCACCGCCACCTTTGCTCCGGGTGGCGCGAGGAGGTGAGACCTGTAAAGGTGTCACAGTGCAGCCGAGTAGCTCCGGGAGCCTGGCACTGGATGTAGATGCTATGAATAAATGCTGAGGAAACATTCGTTTTTAACACTGGGCCTTCTTAACGCTCTGGATCTCGCTGACAGTTAAAGTGTTGCTCTTTCAGTCAAATCATCCACGGTGCCTGTGCTGACCTTGTGTGTAAAGGTACCGTGTACCTCTACCATGGGCTATAATTTGCCTTGAAAGAGGGTGTGGTCGTAACAAAGCATGTCACCCTTTTTGTGTTACCCTTTTCTTCTAGTATTGTCTCTCCATTCCAAGGATGGTTAAGAAAGTGGTTCACCAGTCTTTTTCGTGATTGAAGTACAGCCTGTGAGCTTAGTTTGCTGTCTACGGCTGCACCCACACTGATTACAATAGAACTGGCTTTTATGTGATTAGACTGCTTCACCCTGTTAAGTCAGCATTAATACATTCTAGGGCAGCATTTCCCAAACCTCTAGAGTGGCATTTCTGCGCCAAAAAATGTGAAACACTTATTTCTTACAGTTTGGTTATGGCACTGTTCATCTATATCTGCATATACCATACACTTCACTGAGAAATGCTGTTCTAGGAGGATGGGACAATGTGACTTGGCTATGAGCTACTTCTTTGTCCTGGTCCCTGCATGGGACATACCTGCAACATGCATCAGTAAACTGCTTATCAAGAATCCTAGAACATATTCCTTACTTTTAATTAATAAAGCCTTTCTCAGTATCTTTTTTTCAAAGCTTTTGGGCTTCCTGGATAGAATGAAATGAAATAAGAGAAAAGTAGTGACATACTAAAAAAGAAATTCAGATTCACCTCTAAATTCTGCATTTTAATATCTTACTACGTTTTGCAGATTAGCAAGTTCTTAGGAGGAAAGAATAACTTTGAGGTTTATAATCACAATTGAACCTTGGTATAGACCAGTACTTAATGACAGTCAGTCACTTGTCAGAGGTTGACAATAGCTTGTCAAGTTGAAAAACTCAAGTGTTCAAAAGTCTTTCTGAAAAGCTGTCAAGTGATGGGCAGGATGTGACAGAAAGCTCAAGCTTCAGGAACTCTTCAAGCTGCTAGCAGCCTTTTGGGTAGTGATTGTGACTAGAGAGATGGGTAGGTGAAAAAAAATAGCTTTCACCATTGCAGGAATGCTTAAATGGAGCTGCCCAGTGTTATGTGCATGCTTAAACTTGTGGAGAGTTGGGAAGAAAAAAAGTCTTACGCTGAAGCAATCTTCATGCTTATCTCTGTTCTCCAGCGTGGATACTCTTGAACCTTTCTGGATGCAAAAACTTGTTCTTAATCATTTATGGCCATGACTGACTTGGCTTTCTCAAAACACTTGAGAACTTAGAGCTGACTGCACTTGCTCACTTGGTATTTGTTGGGAGTCCTGTGTGAAATGTTCTGTGAACGTTTTAGTACCACCTTATTTCCAGGGTTTTGGTTGCATATTGTTCTCAGCACAGAGACAGATGGGATGTAACCTGCTGTGAATTGACAGGCTTTTTTATAGAGCTACAAATGGGATCGACTACGTGGTTTTTCTTAGCATGATTTTTGTTAAAACTCTTAGAAAAATCAATTATGCAGTTGATGGTGTGAAATTCTGTGCGAAGGAGACTTCCTGCTGCAAGAGGGAGGATGAAAGGTAGCATTTCCAGATTTTTGGTTTTTTAAACTTTTAGTTAATGGACTAGATTGAGAATAAGGGTGGCCAGGTACGTGCTTCAGAACTGTTATGCTAATTCTTACTTCTCCAGCATTTTCCTGGGCACATTGCTCTCAGATGCTTGTGCTTTTGAAAGCTGTTCATTCTTTTAATTTCATAAAGTACAGTGTGAAAGGTGGTTTCTATATAGAGTCCTAAAGTACTTCTAGATCTTGGAGATGACATCTCTGAAACTTTTAAAACAGTTGTAAATGGACCATTTTAAACTTTGTTTGTTTTGTGTTTCTAGTAGGGAGCTCTGACCATCCTCATTGATGTTCCTGAGTTCTTGCTTATGCAGAGCAATTGCTCCCTGAAGGGTTCACTCTCTACCCCTGCTTTGGCTGCAGCGGGGTGTCTGAAAGATGGAATATCTTTCTGTTCAGGGCTTCTGGCATGTCTTGCAAAAATCACAGGGATTTGACTTCCATCATATTTTGCAAGTAGCAAACGAGAATCGAAGTAGGCTAATGACAGGCATTCTTGCCATCATAGCTTAGATAATAAATATCTGCTGTGGCCTATATCCATTAAGGTTTTTTGACAGCTGCTTTGAATAAAATGTATAACATTTATGATGAAAATAGATTGCAGTGAAAGCATTCTCATTTGATGCACAATCTTACATATTACCACAGACAACAAAGTGACTGTATTTGACAAGTGATGGACTTAGTAATAAAAAATTATGTAAATAAAGAGAATATGGTTAATAGGCAGAGGAATATTTCTAGAAGGCTAGCTTTTTTTTTTTCTTAGTCCCTTCTTATCAGTGGATGCAAGTAATTCATACTGTCTTTATGAAGCTGTCATACCATCTTAATTTTGTTCCCTTTTTCCTCTATGGTGCCTCAAGTCTAGCATTTAGTTACTGAATTCTTTAGAAGTGGATGCTGAAGTTAAAAACAGAATAAAATTATTTGGGTGACTTTGGAGGTGGTGGGCTCTTGGGAGAGATTCACAGCTACATTTCTGTATATTACCCTTCCGCTTCAGTCACCCAAATAGTCTTAATTTGGTTTTTTGTATCATTACTCTCATAACTTAAGCTATAGAATTAATTTGAGTCTAAGATCTTCACAACAACCCAGAACAGGTAGATGAAGATTTTGCATTATTTCTCCCAGTTTTCTGCATCCCATGATAGATTATTTTGGATTTCTGGGAAAGCTACTTTGGGTATTTAAGTAATTATTTGAGAGTGTGAGTTACTTATGAAATGCCTCACAGTGCTACCAAGCCAATACTTTTGTCACAAATCCAAGTAAGTCATTCTTCTCTAATTGATGTTCCTACTGCAAACCCGGTACTTAGCTTTGTTACTGGAAATAGAAACCAATAGCTATTACTTTTACCAAATCTTCAGGTATCCAAGTCCACCAATGGGATCTGGATCTGCCCCTGCCATGTCCACTGCAGAAGAAAATGTGGAGTGTGTTCGGACTCTCTATGACTTTCCTGGTAACGATGCCGAGGATCTTCCATTTAAAAAGGGCGAGATACTGGTAATTGTAGAGAAGCCAGAAGAACAGTGGTGGAGTGCCAGAAACAAGGATGGTCGGATTGGGATGATTCCTGTTCCTTATGTAGAAAAGCTAGTCAGATCTTCTCTTGGGAAGCATGGAAACAGGAATTCCAACAGTTACGGTATTCCAGAACCTGCCCATGCTTATGCTCAGCCTCAAACCGCAGCTCCCCTTCCCTCAGTATCCAGTACACCTGGAGCAGTGATCAATCCTCTGCCATCCACACAGAATGGACCAGTCTATGCCAAAGCTATCCAAAAGAGAGTACCCTGTGCTTATGACAAGACTGCGCTGGCATTAGAGGTAAGTTTTTCCTCCAGTCTCAAGAGTTTTCAATTGCCTTGTGGAAGAAGAAACTAAAAATTGTTATAGTGAAGTTGGTGTGGATGACTTCATGTGGAGTCTGCTTATTTATGTCGAGGGACTGAGAAGTTAGGTTACATTCTGAAGAAACATCCACAAGAATTGCTTCATCTGTACCACTTCCTTTGAGAAAAGTGACCTAGTAAGTAACTTTAGGACCTGTACTCTCCCTCCCTTCTTGCTTTTTCAACTGTGCAAATGTTACAAGGATAGCAGTGTACACATGCTGCTGTGTAATAAGTGCTAGTGAGAGGATGGCTTTGCTTCTCCACCTAATCTTGGGGAAGGAAAGAGATGTTTCATTAATCACTGCAGTGTTCCAGGCTAAGAACTGACAGTAGCATCCTCCAGAGAAAGGTAAAGATTGCTGGCTGATACACTTAGTGTTTCTGATCTGCAGCTGTGAGATGCACTTGAAGATCTGGTGCTGAGAGGTGAAATCTGGGCAGGATATATGAGAAATACTCTAGTCCCTTTTACTTTGGTTTTCAAAAGTGGAATTTGAGAAACTTAAGACCTAAACTGGGAGTGAGGAGGTTAGTTGAAGGAGTATAGTGTAACCTCCAAAAGTGCTGGAAGTTCCTGTACTTGGCAATGCTTTTTCTTTTTTTTTTGTTTTTTTTTACAGTAGAGATATCTTGGAAAACTTTATAGCGTTATTCTGTAAATAGTAAAGAATTTATGTTATAGTTCTAGTTTAACTGGAATAAATGATTGATTGGAAGAAATTTTTCAAAGCTATATCCAGAAGACTAAGATTGTTACTTTTGCATTTAGATGATACTGAAGGCTAGTTAACCTGTAATTCAAAAATGTCTCAGCTGGAAAAAGTGAAATTTGAATGTGCTGCAATACTTCCAGGAACAAATGCAAGCAAACAAGCATAGGAAACAACATTTTAGCAAGTAAAATAATAATGGTTTTAAAAATACTTTTGAACTTTTCCTGTTGTTTTTGCTCAGTTACTTTGCAAGTCAAAGCTGATACTTTTGACTGAAATTTGGAAGGTTATATTTGTGACTTCCAATTATTCATAGTGCTCACCCTAATTGTTTTACTCCTGTATTTTTTACTTTACTCCTGTAAGACTTCTACAGGTGGTTATTATTATGGGTTTAACGGTTAAATATGAATCACTGGAATTTCTTTGTCTTGTGAAATCTAGCAGCTTGTTATTTGTGAACAGTGTGTGAAAATTATCACAGAACAAAGTGTAAATTCACTGCCAACTGCACTGTACAGAAGATTCCTGCCAAAACTACTCATGCTTCTGAAAGCAAAGCAAGGCAAGCGATTGATTTTGTTATGTTATCAATGTGTCATGGAATTACTTCAGGGAACTTGAATTGCTGCAGGGTAGCAGAACCACTTGGAAGGCTGGCCCTTACAAGTAGACTTTTCTGACTTGCCCTTTAAATGACCTAGTTAACCCCATCAGTATAACTACTCTAGGATACCAGTAGGGTTAATTCTCTGGCCAACAAATATGTTTGACTTGGTTTGAACCTTCAAATTACTGAAGTTTTGTTTAATTCTCTAATCATTTACTGCCTCGTGGTTTTGTGTCTCTCAACACTGGCATATTTTGTCTTCCCATGCAGTCTGTTTTCTTTGCAAGTGTACCTCATCCACACTGTGGCTTTTCAAGAGGCTTTTCAAGAGGCTTCAGAAGAAGAATTCTGGGAACTGCTCTACATTTTCATTGAAATCAGTGATTACAGCTTCTCCATATCTATCCATGCACAGGGAACTTTACCAGTCTCATTACAGCAGTATTTTTTTGTCACATGGGCTATTCTTAATCATTCAGCTTCTTTTCATGATTTTCCTTTAGTTTGCCAAACACCTGCAGGACCCTGATAAAGTATTTAAAACCAGCCTTGTGAGGGCTCTACACGTTGCTAAATAAACTGAACCATTTGAAACTTCTGGTTTGTAAGGTTATGAGACTGTTTTAGGGAAGAAAGTTAATGGTGTTCTTTCATAAAAATAGTATTTGACAGTTCTCCACCTTAGTATAGGTGTATTCTAAATGGCAGTTCAGCTGTGAGTGTAATTCCATGGTTGCTGATTGTGCAATCTCATTTAAACTGATAAAACAGTATGAAAGCAAAATATCTGCTGGCTCTGGCCTTGTGTGGTCAGCACACACACTACTTAAAAGGAAGAGAGTACCATCTGGAGTAAATAAAGCCATTGCATAGTAATCTGCTCAACTTCCTTTTAAGTGGAGAGATGTCATTCTTCTTGGTTCAGCTTGAAAATGGGACAAGCTCTCTGCTTGCAAGTCCAGTGTTTCTGTTGTACACTATTGTTTACAGAAGCTGATAGAATTTTTCTTTAAGGTAAAAATTTATAGCCTGTTAAAGAGAAGTTTGTTTTGTAAGCAAGGGCTTTTTGGTGGGTTTTTTTAAAATTTCTTACATGAAAAATGTAAACCAAGTGACTATTCTACAGAAAATCTGAAACAAGATCTGATTGGTTGGATAAAGATGAAGGGTTCAACTTGTGAATTTACAAGTGTGACAATTTAAGAGCAACTACAATTTTATTTCTGTAGGATACTAGTTAATAGGGCATTTATTTTTGCTGGGCTAAGTTTATTTAGCATTATATAGAATCACAGAATGGTTTGGGTTGGAAGGGACATTAAAGTTCATTTCATTCCACCCCCCTGCCATGGGCAGGGACACCTTCCACTAGACCAGGTTGCTCCAAGCCCCATCCAATATGGCCTTGAACACTTCCAGGAATGGGCAGTTCACAACCTGTCTGGGTAACAATATTGGTATTATTGAAGTTACTAATGTGTAAGTGTTGACTCAATTCTATTGCGTTATATACTCCACTTTTACTGTCTAAAATAAAAAATTAAATTATAACCTGCTTTTGGGCTAAAATGGTAGTTTTAAGTGTAGATACTATCTCAAAGCTTACAGCTAGAGGTACATGTAATTTTGGGCATCTCCCTGCACCAGGGAATAATTAGTAAAGCCTACAATAAATTACTATTTCTAAAATATACATATGCTCTTGTCTGTTGAGTTACTTTGCCAGTTCAGATTTAATGTTTTTAATGAAATGATTGAAGTCTGTAGTTTCTCACTACAACCAACCTAGTTACTAATGTGTGTAGAATTTTATGGATACTGTATTAAAAAAACCTAAACCACTAAACAAGCAAACTGCAAAATAAAAATTAAAACCACCAAACCCAACCCCTAACTGAATAGCTCAACAGCCCACAACCCAGATCTGTTTCTTTACTTGTGTACTTTCAGCCAAGAAGCTATTTCCTTCCTTTCTGGTGCTGCAGAGGAAGGAGTATGAAGGACAGAGTTAACAGTGTCCTGTGCTTATTGGGACTAGAACTCTGCACCACAGGGTTATGCATTGCTATTCTTCAATCCTGCTAATTACAGTGGGAAAACTAGGAGGTCAATCCTGTGTTCAAAGGACTTACAGGATAGCACTTTAAGAAGGTGATGCATTTTATAAGAGTAAAGACTCTGTGGCACTGTTACTGTGATACAGAGCAGCAAAGTCTACCTGAAAGTTTCTCAGCCTTTAAAAACTTGTAGTAATTCTATAGCCAGTCTGTTAGCAATAGTATGCTAATGAACCCTTGTTTCAAACTGACAAGCTTTAACGAGGACATGAACAACAAATTCCGTATTCACTTATAAAATGGAATGAAATAGAATAAGGAACCAGAAAATGGGAGACCAGCAGCAGCCACCAGGTGTATACCTGTTGTGTTTAAAAAATTATTCTTAAATATGTTACCGATGCTCTAATCAGTGTCATAGTTAATTTTGAAGGCAGTAGCAGTTCTAGAATTCGTCTCCAGACTTAACTTGACGGTGTTATGGAATCAAAGATTCATTTTTTCTTTCTAAACAAGAGTTGCACTATATTTTTAAAAGTTTTTGTACTAGTTATGGCTTTTTATAGACTCGTGCCAGCATTATAATGTTAAGTAGTTTATCTTTTTGTGATGCAGCAATCATACACATGTATGTTTGCTAGTACACAGTTAACCTGTCACTGAAATGTCTTGGTGAAATAAATATCCATCCACCATAATTATATAACTGACTTACAGTATTTCTCTTGAGCTTGTTACAATTAGGTTACAGTTAACTTTTTCCCTCTTCAAAGGAAAGTTGAGACAAGTAGGCCAAAATGTGCTAGCAGTAGAACTTTCTTAATTAGGAAATTAGGCTACTTCTTTCAGTAGACAACAAGCATTGTATTTTTCTTAAGCCAAGGAAACTTAGCCTTGCTGTCTTAAACATTAAAATGCATCTAACCCACAAAGTCTGGATTTTAAGCAATGTATTGATCCTATATTTGTGTAGTGTGAATTGTTGATCAGGGAGCTTTAGTTGCTCTAACTGTGAATTGAAAGTGAACTCTCCAAATTCTGTACAATCATGACACTGGCTTAATCTGAAGGAGACAGGCTTCCACCATGTAAGGAAAAGCAGCACTTTTTTTGATGCTGTAACCCCTACTCTGACAATTTTCCTGGCTCTTGGTGAACTGCAAAGTTCCTTTGTTTTAATGTGTTCCTAGGCAAGACCAGATTAATTGGATCTAGGACTTCCACATTTCTATGTTGCCCTTCAACCTCCTTTCATGTCTCAAGAATGGATGAAGCTTTTCCTCTGAACTGTTTGATTCTCTGGTTTGGGCATCAACTGTGTTCTGGCCCAGAACATCAGAAATGAAGGGTAGTTAAGCTATGCTTTCAGCCTGGTGGTTTCTTGGATCTTCCAATACATAAAGCACCAGCTCCTTCAGCGTCCTTTTGTCCTGTTTGCAGAGTGGCTGAACTCTGCCTCTTCTGTGTAGTTCTTCACCTTGGGGACAATGGGATATCAGGTATTTTCTCAGTGTTGGACCTTGTCTGTTCTTCTCCAGACAGGCAGCTGGTCTGAACAATTGTTTTGGTATTAGTGTTACCAAAGAAGGTGAGCTGTGACACTGATTAGGATAATGACTGAGATTCAACACCCTGTAGATTCCAGAGAGCAATGTTTTCTATAGCACTAACCCAGTGGGCTAAAATTATTTACCATTTTAATGCATTTTTATCTCCTTAAACTTACATTACAGAACTTTGTCAACCATAGAACTATTAACATACAGTTATTGGAATATCTGTAAAACTCATTGAATTGGTTGACTAAAATGGCTTGCAGGAAACCTTTTGCAGAGTATGAATCAGCTTCAAATGGAAGAGAGGTATGAAAGACTCTAGAGTGAATGAAGTAACCTTTCTGACTGGCATGTTCCACAGCTTGTGTTTCCCCAGGGCTTTGAATTCATGTTCTAACAAGGGCATAATGAAGGATGCTATCTAAAATACATTTTGATTTTTATCATTTGGGTGTAACCAAATGGCTGCATTTCAGAAGTATTACTCATTTCAGTAGTGATACTTAATTCGAGTGATGCTGGTGTGCTTCACAACTGAATTAACTTATCTGAGAGATGCTAAGTGCTATCCTGATTTGTAGATAAAGGCCATTAGCTGTCCAGAGTCCTACAGGAAGTTTGTGGCAGAGATGAGAATAGAACCAGGTCTCCTGACTCTGTCCTGTGCTTAATCATAAGACAATCCTTCTGACTGGCTTAAAACAGTCTCTGAAAAAAAGAGTGTGTTAAATAATTTTAGTGGGAGATTGCACCTCAGCTGACCATGTTACAGATGCTTTAAAAGGCATTTACCAAATAATAATAATTACCAAATAATTACTTACTACTTGGGGGAAAAATACATAGAGGGACTAGTTGACCAGATTTTTCTAGACATTTTTGAAATTAAGGTCTTTAAGATAAGATCCATGAGTTACACTATCATGAAATCAAGGTTCCTGTGCCAAAAATCTTATTTCAACATGCTGTTTCATTTAGTCTTCTCAGGGAAACTACATTTTAAAAATTATATAGCACAAGAGGATGTTCAGCAGTTTTCATTTACAAAAAAGCCTTCTCAAAAATAGTAGAAAGGTATTGCAAAGTAGTTTACTATTCCAGTGGTTCTCAGCATAAGGGAGTATGTGTGGAGTAGCTTTTGCCAGCCAGCTCTCTTTAGTGGCAGATGCTGGTGTGCAGCAGCTTTGCCCACCCAGCAGCATAAAAGGCATTTTACATCATTAATCTACAGGGCAGTTTGTTGCAATGCAATAAGAGACGTATTGTAAATATTTTTTTTACTCAGCTGAAGCAAGACTTCCAAACCTATTCACATTGTGAAATCTTTCAGAGCCAAGTTAAAGAATGTCTGTTCTAGAGCTTCAAAATGATAACGGATTGATCTCTACAGCACATGAACAGAATTACATTGTGAGACTCTCAGAAAATGCAGGTCCATGTTTTTGATTAAAAAGATGATTTTTAAGATTAAAGGATTTGAGAATGGGTTTGGTGTATGGTGTGGTAGAAATGCAGCTCCTTATTAGCTTTAAACTGTTGTGATGTTGGCTGCACCTTCTTCAGTTTGGGTCTAGAACTTGGAACTTAGATCTGCCTTCAAGGGTTATTTAAATATAGCAATGTAACACTGAGTATTTATAGATGTTATCAGCCTTTTCCTAAGGAGACATTTGTTAGGTTCCTGTTTTAGGTCATCTTGTTACTATTTAAAGCTTTCTTGAGTGAGAAGTCTGACAAATTGTGCTTTTTAGCAAATACACAATTAAAGCATGCTGCAGCAGACCCTGGAGAGATGAAGACCAGTCTGGTGAATTCAGTGTACATGTAGTGTATCATGGGCAGTGTTTAACTGCTTAATTCTGTGTGCTGGCTTTGTGTTTGAGTTTAGGAACAGCATTAAAAAAAAAAAAAAGTAATATGGTCTCAGTTATATCCTAAGAACTTATGGGAGTTCAGAGGGTTTTCTCCTCTCTCAAAAGCAAAAGATTACAATTGTTCAAGTGTGACAGTCTCAAATATGGGGGGCAGACAGGACACAGACAACCAAAGTAGTGGAGAAAAAGTAGGGAAGGCAGAGCAACACACTTTGCTTAAATGTCTAATTCTATTCTGGTATGCAACATAAGGCTTAAACCTCTAAGAATAGTTTCAAAGTTCAACAAATTTTATTTTAAGAGACATAACATTGAGTGACTGACTGCTAAGGAGCTTATTATAGTATCTTAAATTTCACCTAAGGGTTCTTGCTTCTGACTGATCTTTAAAAGTATTATTACAGTACTGGTGACTGGTTTAAATGGGCTTCAGATCATCTAGTGATATGCCCATCATTTTGTAAACTCAGGGTTTTTTCTTTAACATAAAATATACAGGTCTCACCTGAGAAGTTTAAGGATGTTGGCCAAGGGCCTATCTGCATCTGTTCTGAATTTTAATACTATTTAGATAATGTAGACAAATTGCTTTACATACTGTATCAATGTCTATTTTTTCCTTAAGATTTAAGCTAGTTTCCTTTGAATTTCACAGTAGTAGTTTGGTAACTGAGACACAACTACAAAGAGCTTGGACCTAGTTTGGGAAAGAAACTTACGAACTGTTGGTCATTGGTCACAGGCTGGTTCTACTTTTTGTGAAATTAGTTCTTAGCTGCTAATGTCACTTTTTAAATATTTACTGTAGTTAACACATAGAGTCAAATAAGTAAACAGGAAGGGAGGGGGAAAGTTAGAGAGCTGCTGTAACAGACCGCGTGTTCAGCTCTCCATAAGCACTTCAGGGATAATGAGTATTTAGCTTGTCTTAAATGTTTCTTGTCAGTTTGGATATTTTTCTTTGTGAATTGTCCTAATCCAGATTAAATACAGGTGTTGAACAATAAGAGTATAATTTATCATCATTTGGGCTGTTGTTTCTTGCTTGATCATAGTTTAGACTTTTCTCATTTTTCACTGCCAGACAGGGAGAGACACAGTTATGGTAGGAAAGGCCTGACATGTCATCATTCCTGTTTCAAATGGTTTGACAGGAAGTAGATGTGAAAACCACAAATAAAGCCAGAATCTACATCTACTACTGAAAAAAAAAAAAGTTTGAGATTGCCTTTCCCCACTTTGGAAGTGTACCGTTGTTTTAGAAATTACAGAAGGTTCTTAGACTGTGATCATCAGAATTAGATCTTCAAGTAATGGTTTGTTTGCCTTAGGAATCTCTCTTTGAAAAACTACATTTCTTTTAAGTCAGCTGCTGCTAAAACCAGGACCAGTACTGTGCTCTTTTGAATGAATGTTGTGACTCATTGCTGATGGTAGCTTTACTGATGTGAATTTATATCTAGGCTAAAGATACTGTTGCATGAAGCTGTAAGCTTACCTAGAAAAAGAGGTGTAGTTCAGTAATCTTTATAAATATATGTGTAATTAAGAGTCTAAGAAAGAGCGCAGACAACATTATTATGTTTAGCAACAAAGTGTTGGTATTCAGTAAAAGTAGTTTTTCAATTGAACTTTCTGCCAAGAAGAGGGCAAGATTTCTTTCCCTATGATAGGCTTGTATGTGTTGTTCTTCATTTGATTTGTATTTGTATCAGAAGTGAGATTCCCATGTGTGATAAGGATTTTTCTTGTTTCTAATTACGCAGGTTGGAGATATTGTGAAGGTTACGAGGATGAATATAAACGGTCAGTGGGAAGGAGAAGTCAACGGTCGAAAAGGGCTCTTCCCTTTCACGCATGTCAAAATATTTGACCCTCAAAACCCAGATGAGAACGAATGACTCCCTCTGCCCAATTTACACTGCTGCTTCATTTTCCTGGCTATCATTAGCATTGTTTGAGGTGGGATGATGACTTAATGGCACATTGCTAGCATTGCCCATTTTCCAGCTTGCTGCAGTTTGACAGTTCTTTTAATATACATTTGGAATACATACAACTGAAGTCACTGCCTGACCTTCAGACCATAGTTGTGTCATCCAGAATTTAGTTTCACTTGTAAAACTGTTGGGCCTTAAGCTGGAGAAGACTGAACCGGAATATAGCAGAGAGGTATGGGAAAAAAACCTTTCCTGTTGAGACTTCCGTGGACTTTTTCTGGTTTGTTTAGTAGGAAGAGCCCTAATCTTAGATCAAACATGCAACTTGTGCATTACTGTCCAACAAAAAGCAACAACAAAAATGCAATTTTAGAACTGAAGAAGATTTAGTTTTAAAATGACCTGTCCTAAGGTAGTACATTTAAAATGATGGTTTCTTTAAAGGACAATAATTGGAGCTTATGTATTCTAAGCAGTTGTATTAGACACTGCTCTTTTCTGTTAACTTTTAAGCTTGTTGTTGACCTTCCTGAAACAGTGTGTGTTAAATGCAAATAACCATTGATTGAGCTGCATTTAAGCTGAGGCATTTATTTATAAGGAAACCTAGGAGGCATTGATACTTGTAACTTGGTTTTGACATATTTAATGCATTTCTGTTAATTTTTGCAAGCACTAACTGTAGAAAGTGAGCTTTAAGGGGAAACACTTATGGCCTGGTCTACCTACAGCTCTTCTGCAGTGTTGAAAGTGTAGTTTTACTAGTACAGAAGTGCTTGTCATCAAGCTGTTACTTGGTAGACAGATCAGATTGCCATGGTGAGGAGAGGTAGGAGTGGGACAGAGGAACTTGGTAAATACCGATAAAATCCTCTTATTTAAACATTTAAAGACCTTTTATATCCATTTCTCTGTAGGCTCCCTGCTCTCTCCAAAGTTTCCTAGCATGCCAGCCCCAGCTCATCAAAAGCTCCTTTTCAAACACAGTACCTTTTTACCAGGATGTCTGTGTTGCTGTGCTTCTCTTCCAGAGCTGCTTTCATTCTTCTTTTTTTCCCTTTCTTTCTTTTTTCTTGCTTATATCCCAAGTCCTCTGCATGCTGGCATCTTTTTTTTTTTACCCTTCCTAAGGCATTGGCTCTGGTTTAGATAGGACCCAGGTCCCTCCCCCTCCCAACATCCTCTAGAAAATGGTTAATTGGAGTCAGCTGCCTGGGTTCCCCGATGTGGTAAGTTAATGCTCAGGCTGAAGGAGGCCACAAAGGTGTCTGTTATTAGTATAGCTTCTTCCCTCTTTCTGTACCTAAGCTCTCCTGCTGTAATTGTACTCCAGCAGGGAACTCATGGCTGCGCCTGGGTGAGTGCAGTTCATGCCATGCGGGTGCTCAGCCTGAGCCTGAGTGCAGGATCTGAAAGGGTAGGTACAGTGGAATCCTGTGCCACCTTCTTCAAATATGTGTTGTAGGTGAACTGGAATGCTCTTTTCAAAATGATGGAACACTGAATTAACAGAATACATGTCTGCAAAGATGCAACTACAAAACCTCCCTTTTCAGGACAGCCTGGTTAAGGCAGATGTCCGATAGGGAAGCTGGCAGGAAAACAGCAGCTCCCATTTTCCAGCTTTTGCAGGCTGTTGGTTGTAGCAAAATGAGAAACTTCAAACACTTGCAGAATGTCATCAGCTGTTATAAATGTCTAATGATATAAACATTGTCTTAAATTCCAGCATGTTTTCTTGTTGATTTGTGTTGCTTGATCCTAATAAAGTACATTGTTAGTAGTTCATGTGGAAGTGCCATGAGATCCTTAGTTGGAAGGCACTGAAGAACTGCAGAAATGGCATTTGCAAGCAGACACTTAAAATGCCAGGTTTTAAAGAAGTCTCTCCATTCATCTATTAACGTTTTCTGTAGTATTGATCAAGTGGCTGACAGTCTAGAAGTTCTTGTAGAGCATTTTACTACCAAATTAACTGTGAAGTAGAGTAGCATTGACTGAAGTGTTTGGTGCTGTAATTCTTGACAATAGGCATTGACATTTTGTCTTGCAAAGAAAAGCTATGCAGTTCTCTTAACTAAAGAAGGTCATGCTTTTCCTGTGCCCCAACAATACCTGCACGTTTACTACACAGATTGTACTACTGAAAGTCATCTTCTGAATACAAACTGCACTAAACTCAGTCGGCTGCAGAGAAATCTTATTTCAGGCCTGACCTAGTTACAGGCAGCTCTTCAGAAGACTGATTGTAGAATTCTTCCTTTGCGTGGTTAATAAATACTGTGAGATTCGAGATCTTGAACGTAACTTTTAACCTGATTTTTTTTCACTGAAATAAACAACTTGACTCATCCCCTCATTGAATAAGGTGTACGCTTTGAACACAACCATTGTTTTAGGTTTAATTATGTTCCAATACTGCAGAAAAACAAAGTGTTTTACCTTCAAAACTATGCAAAATTTGTGTGTAGTGGTATCTGATGCAAAGACAAGAATTCTTGAAGTTCTGTGAACCTGTTTTTAGGCCATGAATGAACAGTGTTTCTCCAAGTAGCAGCGGTGTGGTTCAGGTATGTTAAATGTGGTTTCAATGTAGCATACTGACCAGCCTAAGCTGATTGTAACATTGCTTCAAAATGTGTCTTAGCTATTTTACTAAGAGACAAGTATTTTCATATAAAGACTGCATTGGATCAGTGTGTGTTTCTCTTTGAAGGACTCTGGGTTCTCAGTCGCTTGTCGCTTGCTTACACCATGTGCTGTTGTTTTATGAAACCTCTTAAATCTGAGTGATAATCTATCAGTGTAAATGTTCTTGAGCGTGTAAGGTAACCTTAATATGAAGCATGAGAGCCTACAAGTGATGGCTTCAAATCTATGCACCATTAAAGTTGTCCTTGCTTTGGAACTAGGAGCTGGTGTAATGACCTGGTGCCACTGTAGTCAACTATCACGAAAGGCTTGGCTTCCTCCTGCTGTGTACATGTGTATATAGACATTGAAGCCTCTGACCAGTCTGAAAGTTTAAATGAAAACTGTTTTAATCAGTGTCCATCACTGGATAAGCGCTAATTTAATTCATGATTGTTTACAAATTGGGAAAGAATAAATAAAAGGGAATATCCTGTTTGGGTTGAGGCTCTGAAGAGCCTGAGCATTATTTTTGTAAAGGGAAAAACAGCATTCTTTGTGCCATTTCATGTGCCTGTAAAGTAATTTTTTATATTGTATTAACATCCTGGGAATGAGTGGGCTGCCTTTGTTTTCCAGTCCAGTTTTCAAGCATTTTCCTCAATACCCACATTTGAAAGTGAGACTTGCCTAAAAGACTGCCTTTTGGGACCAGTGAAAGCGTTCCTGTATAGTTGTCATTTTCTGTTTATTTGTGTTAAAGTGTATTTTGGGACAAGGATACAATTACTGCAGTGGCAAAGGTGGCCTTGTATTTGAGACAGTCTTCACTGTGTAAACTTTTAAACACAATTATGTAATTTAAAGACCATGATCTTCAGGCAATAATATTAAGTGTAAGCTTTTAAAATTTATTTTGGGGATCATAGCTTGTTTTATTTTTTGTGCTATAAGATTAACAGTATTAAATGAATTATATTCTTAGAATATACGGAGTGTCTTTTCTTAAGATTAGTGCCTTTTTAATTTCTTACTCCAATTAATTCATAGAACTGGTCCCAACATCAAGCCACTGTGTTTTTTCCCCAACGCCCTGTTTGTACAATCTAAATAAAACTTGCCTCAACTTACAGTATTATTTGTTGTGTTCAGTCTTAAAACCTTGACGATAACAGCAGAGTGTTTAAGCCCTCACTCTGTCATTACAATGACCTGCTGTGGGTGAACAGAGTGTGCCAACTGAAGTTTTCCAGAATCAAAGGAAGAATTAAGCAGGAGTAAATGCTGTTACCAGGCTGAATGATAACTCTCCTGTTCCATCCTCATGCCTCTTCTCAGACAATACTGCTGGGCTCTGGAGGCTCACATGAAAAAGATGCATCTCTGGTTATACAGATTACCACTGTCTCCTCTACCCTGACACCCGACACATCCGTGCTCTTCCTGCTCTTGCACCACTGTATTTATTGTGCTCTTTGGCCAAGGCTTGTAAGGGAAACCATGACCTTTGTTTACTGTGATGCCCTTGACTGTGCTTGTAAGAATGACTGGTGTATGCAACAGTTTGAATTTCGCTTATTATTGGTTGAGTAACTAAGGTGTAACCTGTGCAGGCACTGGAGAGCAGTGACTGGGGCTCTGGCCCCTGCCACAAGGTGCTGGTGTAAAACGTCAGAAACATCTGTGTTTGGAAGTCTGAACCCACATCCTGGTCATCTGCCTTTTTAGTCAATCCAGGTCAATAGTAACTTAACTAAACTTAAGGGTTTTTTTCAGTTAAATCATTAACAAGGTGTTGATACTTGAGATGATCCTGTATGGGAGGAAAACTTACGAACATCAGCCACTCAACTGCTGCAAAGGAGAAGCCTACAAAGCTTGTGTTGGTTCCCTGGACTCTGTAGGTATGGTGACAGCCTCGTGTTTGTCTTCTCTGGAGTACAGATTTCCATGTGATGTTAATAAACATTCATAGCCAACTCTGCAAAGTGTCTTATCATCAAATAGTCACATTTGGCAAGTTACGTTTTGGAGAAAACCAGTTGTGTTTTAAAGATACAAGCAAGAATAGGTCAGATACATAGAGTGGGCTTGTTTCAGGCTAAAAGGCAAAACATCAAAGGTAGCAAGAAGCAAGCAGTAACTCAAGGTGGGTTTGTCTTACCTGCATTCAGACTTTCACCAGTGCAAATCTGAAGTAGTTCAGTTTCTTCAGTCCAGCAACAGGCAGCACAAGCCTCCATTTTTCAGTGCAAGCTGAGATGAGCTGGGTTCATCAGTTTGTCACTGATTTAATTAAAAGGTTTTATTTCTAAACAAGTGTGATGACAAACACCCTTTTAGATATATCTAGAGGTGTGTCTGTTGGAGCTTACACCAGTAGGAAATACACCTAAATGTATCAAATAAAGTGCAGCCACAGCAGAACACAGTTCAATTTTTACATGATTTTCCATAGTGTGGGCTATGCGCAGATGAAAGCTCCTGAGACCCACACTTACCAGCAGGGTTGGCTCACCTTGGAGCAACTGTACTGATTTCTGTCCCCCATATTGTCCCCTCTGCCTTTTTTTTAGAGGACAGGTCAGCTGCTCCTGTAGCAGCTGTTGAACCACCAGTCACAGTTCAGCAGGGAAAGGTAAAGCAGTTCCAATTTCAGGAACCCTCCATCCCCCGAGCTGCAAACTGGCAGTCGCTGTGCAAACAGCTGAGCCCTGCTGCAGGCGGGACAGGCTGACAACAGGGACAGAAACCATCACAGCTGTCCCAGAGTAAGCCTCCTGCTCTGAAATGCAAGCCCTAAGAGCTTGCCAAGAGCCACAGCGGCACCGATTATTGTGACTCATTAACGCAGAGCATTGTGTGCCCACCCTGAGTCAGGCTATCCACGCACTGCTCCAGCTGCCCACCCTCCCCGGGAGCAGCCTGGGAACCCGGCGCCCACCACCATGATCGAGCCCATCTGCTTCAGACTAGCACAACCTTTGGAGCTGAAAGCTGAGCCAGTCCTGCTCCGTGGTGTGACGGTGCTCACCGAGGGCTAGCAGCTCATTGGTGCAGCTTCACCTGCAAAAGATCCATCCCACTGCATCCGAGGCAGGTGGGGGAGCAAGAGGTGATGGGAAATTAACGCAGTGTTCCCCTCAGTTAACCTTCCCAGCACCTGCTTGCTTCATTCCAGGCATTTTGTAACCAGAACCCTCCCTGAACGAGTTACTACTCTAACCTGCTGCTGGCACACCAGACAATTGGGATCAGAGCTAAATCTGGGGTATCCGCAGGGACCTGGCTCCTGCTTTATTCATCCTGGCTGGTCCAACAAGGGCAGCTGAAAGTCAGCGCTGAGAAATCCATCACTTGCATTTGGTCTAGAAATTTATCACTAAAGCTCAAGTGAAAGTGTGGATCCCAAGGGACTGTTAATCCTGCTCCACTGCACTGATTCCCAGTCTGTGTTATCCAGTGAATCCTCTCCAGACCCTCGGGCAGGAGCAGCTCTCACTGGGCTGTCAGGGGGCAGCAGGGGTAGAAGGGCAGTGCTGGACATGCTGTTTTGCCTTCCCTCAGCTGCCCCTGCACCCAAAATCCAACGGGGATTCCCATTCTGGGGGGAGTGGCAAGTCCAAGGAGAGCATGCTGTTTTGAACAGACAGAAGGGACTGACATAAGTGAACAACAGGAGTTGGTTTGAAACTCTTGGCACTGGACTCCTGTTCAGCCCACCTCCACTCAGCAGCCAAGCGGGAGACCCCCAGGGATGCTCCTGACAGAAGTGACAAACCCAGCCAGGCCTTAGACTGCACTGTTGCTATCCTTGTCATAAAAAATACAAAAATCAAACTTGCCCATTTTTCATTACTGGGAAGTAATGACCCCCTGTATTGCTAGACTCAATTTCCACAGTTTTTAATGTAATCTGTTACTTTACTACTTTGATCTGGATTATGTGGTTCAGGGGCTCTCATGGGGACTTCTACCTGCTGAATCCATTACTGTTATGTTAGACCATCTCTTTTTTTCCTTTCTTCTTGTGACCAGGGATACAATTAATCCACTGACCTTGAAGAGAAAGAGCTTTTCTCTTTCCAGGTATCACAGGTGGTGCTCTGGCTCTGAGTCTGCAGTGACAATGAATACACAGCTCTGGGCTGGATTCCTGCTGAGCATCAGCCTCATGCTCTGCAGGGCACAAAGGAAATGTAATTCATCAGGCTTGGCGGCCTTCGTTGTGTTAGGAAGAGCCATATCCCACAAAGATGGAACACCTCCCACTGTGCCTGACTACCTGGAATAGCTGTGCCTACTCGGCACTTTGGAGAACTAGATCTAAAATTAACAAAGATCATTTCCCTGCAAGAAATAGCACCTTGGCCTGGACATGGGATACATCAGCAGGAGTCTGAAACAGAAAGGCTAAAATTAACGCAGGTCTGGGATTCTGCTGAATGTGCTAACACAGGTCTGACCACCACATGCAGGATAAGCAGCACCGTTGGAAATCTCTGGCCAAAATCATCCCAAACCCCAGCAATGACAGAAAGGTTACTCCCAGTACTCAGTAGCAGCTCCTGCCTGTATGAGGCTCAGTGATCCACCCTCACCCTCACTAGTGACCATCTGATTGCGGCAGAGGTGGGTGATGGGATGGAAACGGTTCTCCAGCTGGTGCTGGATTTCTAGCAAGGCTTTGTGCTGTACAGCAGTGGAAGCCCACAGACCTCCACAGTGGTGTTTGTAGGATCAACACCAGCAAATTTAAATAGACAAAAATAAAGACACATTGAAGAGCAGCCTAGGAACAGAAAGTGTGTGCAGACAGGGCAGTAAAGATGTGGAACTTGCATCCATCAGCCACGCAGGGCTCGTGCCTCCCTCGCTGCAGTGCCCTGATTTTAGCCCATGCTGCTGCCCCATGGCAGCGCCGCATTGGAACAGCTGTGGGAAATGGCGGGGGGTGGAGATGATGTACCTGGAGAAGGACAGGCTGATTTAACACCCCTCCCTGCTGCCAAATGCTCCATGGGCTCTGCAGTCATCACCCAAAATAGAGCCACAGTCTGTACCTCCTCCAAGAGACAGTCCCTGCTGGAAACTTATCAGGGCATTGCTTGGGGCAGTGATTTACTGCAGGAGCCACCTCGGGAGATGCCGGCACCATGCCCCACTGTACCTGGCTCCTTTCCCTCTCCCCCACCATTCAAGCTGCCTGTTGATGCTTGTTAAGCCTGGGAACACAAGACACAGGGCTTGACCCAGCAAGGAATGTAGGCAGGATTTGGGTGGAAGGGAGGGAAGGTCCTGCATTAACCTCACAAATCCACCACACATGGCTGTCACCTACTACCCAAGACACAAGAGGTCCCTTCCTGGCACAGGCCAAGGGGCTCCAAGGCAGCTCCTGAGACAGCCATGTCTCTCTGGGACTAGACATGCTGCCCAGGAGCCACCTGTGCTTCCCAAAGCAGAGACACGTCCTCCCCATGGAGAGCAGCTCATCCCAGGTAACCACCTCCTCCTCCCTTTGTTTTGCTGACAGGTCCCTCCTAAAACGTGAGCTGCTTCAGCCCCAACTTGCCCAACACTTGGCTTCTGTCAGCACCTGAGTGAGTTGTGCAAAACCCTCGCTCCAGACATGGCACGACAGCTCCAGAGCTTTGCTCCTTGTGTTCTCAAACCACAAAGCAACAATGTCGATGGTTTCTCAGCTTTCTGTTCTCCACACTGCCCTGGGATGCCCTTGCTGCAGCTTCCAGGCCTCAGCACCTTTGCAGCAATCCCCCTGCAGGCTGCCCCAGCTGTCCCCTCGCAGGTCACACGCAGTCACTGGGTGGCACTGTGCCCCTGCCTGTGCATGCCCGGCTCCAGCCGCCTCCTCTACTCGGGGGTGCCCGGAGGAACCCCCGGCTGGGCCGAGGGGCAAAGGCTCTCCTTGCCAAAGTGCACCCACGGTGGCACCGACAGATACCCAGGGACCCCAGGAACCCACAGGGTTGTGACCCCAACTCCCAAACACAGGCTCCGGCTGTCTCCCTGACAGGGTCTCCCCACCGTGGTTACATTTTCATTACCGTGGCAAAAGGAGACCAACTGCATCCTTACAATACGCCCCTCCATAAAACTAATAGGCCAGGCAATTGGGACAGGCCTGTGAAGTACTTTATAGTCTGGACTCAAGGAGTTCGTGCCACAGCTCACAAGCTCTCCCAGCCCTGCATCCCAGGAATCACAGCGTTATTTCTCCTTATCATCCCCACTTTCAGCCTGGGAGCAGCGTGAGGATGAGCATGGTGCCCCCACACCTGCTTTCACTTGTCTCCTGCCACCCAGAGCCTCACCCAACTCCAACAGCACAAGGCTCTTAGGACCATCAGTAAGAACCAGGGTTTCCTTTTTCCAGGGCACCATGATACAGTTCTGCCCTGATTCCAGGAGATTTGACACCATCAGTAGGTGTCCAGGGTCGGGAAGCTGGACCCAGCACTGGGCCAGGGCAAAGGCCAGGGAGGTCCTTTGTCAATGCTTTGCCATTTGCTTCATTTGCAGTTGAAAGCCAGAGGAGCAGAGACCCCTTCTGACACTGCGATGGCAAAACTTGCTCAGCTCTGTAGAAAATCATTCCCGCTACACTGAAATCCCATGTTTGTTTGGGAAGCTGGGGTGACACATTTGGTGTAACCCAGAGCCCCATTTCAGAGGGTACCTGGTGAGGTTTGAGGGACTGCTTTGCCTTGCTGGGTCCTGGCCAGTTTCAGTGGTGCACTCCAAGTGTTCCTAGAGCAGGGAGCTGGGCTCTGGCCCCAGCAGGGGCTGGGCAGATGACCCTGGGGACAGCAATAACCCAAAAGAGCAGCTGCTGCCACCTTCCCTCTTCCTGCTGTGTAAAAACTGCCCAAAAAAAGCCTCCTTTAATCGTTCCCCCTACATTAGACCTTCCAGGGGAAATTAGCACAAATGCAACATCAGTGGCACCAAGGGAACAGACCCTGAATGACTTGGAGGGAGGTTAATTAGTTTGTTAAAATCCTTCTCTCTTTAGTTGCCACCTAAAGCTCCAAGCCTTGACAAACAGTTGAGAAAAGGGTCTCTGCAGAAAATCAATGCTCTTTAGAGGTAAGAGCTAAAGATCCTCCAAGGAACACACTGTTGGAAAATAAAGTGGAGAAGACTGTTTCTCCACCATTAGGGTAGAAGACAAATGTTAGATAGGAAAGCAAAAGGTTTCCAGGTCTCCATGAAAGTCAGAAGGGAGACAAAGAGCCCTTTCTCCCCCTGGGGTTTACTGTCTTTAATCTCTGCCTTAGTGTCCCCACCTACCCTGCAACAGAAGTGCTGAAAAGCTTAACTGGCTTTTGCAGAACCGATTCAGGATCCCCAGATACTGAGTGCCAGAAATGTGCCAAGTGTTATTGTCTGTCCCTTTGGAGGACCACCTCGTCAGTGCCGGAGCTGCCAGCAGACTGTTCCCCACTCCCAGACACACCAGCCAGGGAACACGAGTGTGCTGAGGACAGGAAAAAAGCCCCATAGCCCCTTACAAACAGCTTCCCTCTTAGATTAATTTAATAGGTTACTGTTTTGACCCCAGAGAATTTTGTACAACTCCCAGCCCACTGTAGCCACCCTGAGCATGGTGGCACCGGGAACCTGTCAAAGGGCTGGTGTGTGCTCACAGTGAGACAAGGTCCTGCCAGTGCTTCTGCTACTTCCACTGCCACTTTAGGGTTGTGGTGGGACAGCTAAAGCACAATGCTACAGCTCAGTGACTGCTGCAGGCAGCCCTTTGGGACTAAAATTTCCTTGAATACCTGGTTTAAAGCTGGGACTAACTTCATTCAGTCTCCACATCAGAGCTCTGTGCTACCCCGTGGGGGTAGAAGGGCAGACAGTTCTGGCTCCAGAACCAAGTCTCCTTTAATCTAAGGACATGATTTCTTTGCTAGGTATGATGAGCTGTGTGCCCTGCCTTCTATACTGTCCACTGATGTATTTCAAAAGCTACTACATCATCTGATTCTGCCCAGCTGTCTAAAAAAAACAAAACAGACAACATCCTGCGTACCGCTGGGACCTCTTTGTCAGAGGCTGTGAACTCATCTGCATCCAGCACCAGGATGGATTGAACAAACTGAGGCATATTTTATTGCTGAAGCATAAAACACGGGAATAAACAAGCACTAAAGTGCTACTGATCATTAAAACCAGATGGGAGCCCATTTACTGTCTCCAGCAGCGAAGTGCCATGGCTGCTCCGCTGGGGCCCCCTTGAAATAGGAAACCCAGTGCACCATCTGGGAGGTGCTGGATGGCAATGGCTACAGGCAGCCCCTGCAATTCCAGCCTGGAGTTATCTGCACTGTCTGCTCACCACCACCCCCGGGATAACCAAGGAGTGACAGAGCTCTGAGTCCTAGCTCTGGAAATACAGTCACCCCTGTAAGGTTGCGTCTGTATGAAAACGCCCTGGTGGGGACAAGCAGCCCAGGGAGATGGGATGGGGAGAATCACAGGCTGAGCTGCCCACACACAGACCTGGGACTGGGCGACATTTATAGTATTTGTTCAAATGCACATCAGAGAACCATCAAGGGGTTCTGGTCATTCCTCTGCAATTCAACTCCCAGATGGTGGATTATCCAAGGCAGCCCAGGTCTGACCTTCTTCCTTACCAGCCAATGCTCCCTGGCATAGGAAGTAAAGTACTACGGTGGGAAGAAGCCAGGGGCTATTTCCTCTCCTTCCTAATCAACACACCCACCAAAGAGAACATTCTCAGTCTGGAGTACTGGATACTGGCCTCCAGGAACAGCTCCATCCTGAGTACCCCTGGCTGCAAGCTGAGGTCAACCCCCTCCCTAGACTGAAGCTTTGCACCTTTGCCTCCAAGTCCCATCTTCTGTGATAGGGAGCCCTCTCAGCAGTCAAAACCCGAGCACTGCATGGGGCCAGGGATGGATTCCTGGGCAGCCCGAGAGGAGATGCAAATGGAGCGCGAGACTGCTCGAGAAGCAGAGACAGACAGATGCTTTTACACTTCAAAGGGAACAGGGCCCTGTGAGGCTTTCAGAAATACTCACAAATCGATAGACTCCTTTCAAACACCGAGCACATTTGCTCAAGTGTGAGGCAATTATTCCCTGAGGATGGAGGCAGGACAAGGCCATTAACAGCCATACGGGCAGGACGAGGAACATGCGGCAGCTCCAGGACTGCCAGCCCAGCCTGAGGAGCGGAACACCGCTGTCCTGGCCGAGCTTTCTCATCCAGGATTTACAAAATGCCCTTGTGTCCCCAGGGCCTCTACAGGGAGCACATTAGTGTCATTCAGCCTATGTCAGTGCAATACTCAGCACATCCCTTTGGTAGACATCGGGTTTGATCACATCCCCTCCACTACTCTAGTTCACTGCCTTTATCCCTGGAGGGCTGACTTACGCTTACTGAAGCGATTCCCATTTCCCCCTCACCTGAATGCTGCTCGGCAGTGCCTGAGCTGCTCTGGAGAACTCTGTCTCCATGGAGCCCCATCTACATGGCAAAGCAGAGCCCATACCAGATTGTGGGCGAGCAGAGGGCTGTCTGCTCAGCACGAACAGAGCCAGCATGGGGACAGACCCCGTGGTGTGACAGGAATCACGCCTGACTCATCCCTGTCTACTCTGCACCAGCACTTCCACACAGATTACCCTTAATGCACCATCTCCCTCCCAGCAAGGATGTTACAGAGATCGCAGGTGCCGGTGCTTTGCGACCCCACAGATGGGAGCTGGAGTGACAGTGCCAGCACGCAGGAAGTCTCTCCTGTGAACAGCTGCTGTTTTACATGTACAGTCTTATTTGTACAACGAGAGGCAGAGATACTGAAAGTGAGCAGTGCTTTATGCCTGCTGCATGACTGATGGGAGTGCCCATCCTGTATCACTGGCTGCCCACTCTGCTTTATGGAGGCACATAATTTACCCTCTTCAGTAAAAATAGAGGAGGAAGGAATAAAAATCTCAGCATGTCCCCAGAGAACTGTAGGAGATTAAAATTAAATCCATCCATTACACTCACCAAGCAGGGCGCTGTCTGGGCAGCAACACTGTAGTTGTACACCTGCACGTTCAAAGAAAAGAAATTGAGTATTAGAGAGGTGTCAGAGGCAATCCAGCACCCCACAGCAAAGTACTTCAGGTCATAAAACAAACTCACATGACTTGGAAAAAGAAAAAAGGAATAACACTAAACTAAGCTGAACAGCAACACTGCTCAGCCCAGCTGCAGCACCTCTTCTCAACCCTGCATCACAGGGTTGCTTCACCCTCGGTTAAAATTTTGTCTGACACTTCTGCTCAGGCTGAGGTCTCAAGAACGTTTCAGGGTTTGTTCTGGGATGTGCACGTCATGTGCTGTGGGGGAGAAATACCTTTCCTACTTCCTTCGCCGTGTCCTGTAAGCCTCTCCGTGTTCCTCCTGCTGTTCCCCAGATCTGCTGCAATGTCCAGAAAGCACATCTAGACCTCACTACAGCTCTGCAAGCCAGGATAGTAAAAAGCAGCTTATCTGGAGGAGCAGGGAGCCAGGCCAGCAGCAGAGGGCTGGGAACAGAGCCCTGGAGACAGCCAGGAACAGGCCTCCCTCACAGCCACTGATGCTGCAGCAAGGTCGTGTCTCTGAGCACGGCTGTGCCCAGGGCAGCTGAGGGATACAAGACAAACCAGCCCCACCACCATCCAGGAAAACCCACCCTTTCCCCAGCTAGCCCTGCACAGTTTTATCCCTCTCTCTTTGCCACTCACTGAGTACCTGGAGGCCGAGGGCGGGCAGGCAGGTAAAGTGAAGACACCTGCAGCCGCCCATGTGGCTGCTGATGAGCGGGAAGAGGGGCCAGCCCGGCGGGCAGCTCCAGGCAGCAGGGATGTGGCTCGGAGCCGCTCCGGCCTCTCACAGTGGGTGACCAGCACTGGTTGCCTCCCCCCTGCTAAGAGGCTCCGCATGGATCCCAGCCTGGGGCTCGGGAATTAAGTGGATTTTAAGCTCTGCAATAAAAACCCATTTGACTTGAAGAATGTTGTTATTCCCGGAAGGGGGTTTGCGCTGCTTGCTTGGATTGCCTTAAAGTGACCCGGTACTTAAGCTGACCAAGGAAATGCACGTCAGAGTGTCCTGGGAGGCTCAAGGAGCACCACGACAGCAACCCCACCCCGGGCAGTCGGGTGAACCCAAAGCAAGCCTGCAGTCCTGATCAGCCTGGCGGTCCAGCACCAGGTGATTCAAGAGCCCCAGCCCCGTGGAAAGGCTGCTCCCCAGGATCTCCTCACGCCTCTCTGCAGACGAGGAGCCTTCTTGGCCCTGCCCCTGCCCCGCCCCACATGCGTGAGGGCTCGCCCCCACACCGGTGCCCAGAGCAGCGCGGCCCCGGGGCCGGGCCCGGAGCTCGGCCAATGGCACCATTCCAGAGCTTGGCCTGCACCAGCACATCCCTGTCCCTGCAGCACCTGGAAATTAGATAAGCTCTTAGTGAAACCAGCTGCAAGTTGCTTCTGCAGAGCCAGGGCAGGTACAAGTGCAGAGGCCACACGCTGGGCCAGGCGAGAGGGGACCCTGCAGGCCGGGGAGGACTCGCGGTGTGGGGAGAGCTGGGAGCTTTGCTGTGCCGCAGGGAAACAGGTGCTCTGCTCTCCCCAGCCTGCTGCTGCCTGCGGAAGAACTGCAGCATCGGCAAGAAAGCATTTTTCTGCCATTCCCATCTGCATTGAAGCAGTGTCAGACAAGGCTTAAGGCTGCAAAAACCAGTAGGAGAAACCAAAACAAATCAAGATCTTTATTTCCCATAGGAAATTTACCTAGATCCCATTTATAGTCCATTTGCCCTCCTCCTTATGTAACTCCTCTGCAGGAGAGGAGCAGAAAACACAGAGAAAATAAACAATTTGCTGCAAAGACTTGGTGCAAGAGCCTGAGTCACATCTAGCAGTGTGAGCAGATAACCTGAGGCTCACTGAACACACTGTGGAGAACAATGAATGCTGAGATCAACAGCCTGTCATGCATGTACAAACTGGCCCCAGGTAACATGACTAAAGCAGAGCACGTTGTGCTTGAGAAAGATGCACAAAACCTACACTTTCGAGTTTATTTTATTAGTCTTAATGGCCTGACTTCCGCATGTCTCATTTCCTTTTATTGAAGCTGTCAGAGGCATTACATTATCTCACATGAGTGCAAAAACAGCATTTCAGTCGAGCTCATACAGACTTTAAATGCCACAGCTGAAGAAAACAAGCCAGTGGGAACTGCAAAGGGAGGGGGCGGGAGCAGAGTCCAGAGCACACCTACAGGCAAAATCTCCAAAGGCCTCCCAAACCAGCCAAGCACAGTCTCTAATCAGAGGCAGGGAGAGAGAAAGGATAGGTACTTCTCTAGCAAGCTGGATGATTCACTGAAGAGCAGCGAGCAGTCCTGTTGCAACAGAAGGCTGATGAGTAATTGATGGCTCGTCCTAGGCCCAAAGCTGAGTCTTCTACCCTGGTGCAGAGTCGTCTGCCAAACCACCTCCAGCCACAGGCCCAGAGGGCAGCAGCACCTGCACTGCTACTGCGAAGGTTTGAAAGAAACAGCATTGCACTCGTATTTTCACAGGAGTTCCCCAGTGCTGCCCAGTTCCCCTCAGTTACTCACACTCACCGCAACATTTCATCCTCATTAGCACTCTGTGACAGGGAAACACATCCCAGCTACAAAGACAAAGAAAGATCTAACCAGGTAGCCAGTGGGGGATGTATTCTCTCTCTTACAGGCATGCTGCTGGCAGTGATCCTATGCCGTGCACAAAGTACCCCCCTCGGGTCCCTGCACATGAGGCTCAAGGCACTCACTCATTCACCTCCCCAGCCATTCTGCTCATCTCATTTCCAAGATGTGAAAGACAGTGGTGGCAAAATTAACTACTAATGGCCAGAGACAGCCTTTTACAGCTGACCTGCCTTCACACAGCTGACATTTGGACAGCAGGAAACCACGACATTCTGGCATTAGAAAAAACCTGCTCCACATTTTTTTCCCAGCCAGATTTCTTTTTAAGTGAGCTCACATCCACATGTGTGTCATGCACAGCAGGTACAAATCACTACTGGCCAGGGTTCCATCAGAGGGGAGGCTCACAGGGCATTATGTACATGTACCGTGGCAAAGTCTGACCTTTATTTCAATGCTGCACATCCTCAAATCCTGGGAAGCCCAGGGGAAGTACTCAGCTGCTCTGTACATATCATAATTGTGATACAAAAGCAGTTAGCAATATACAGTTTAAATAAGGCAACAGTCATTGTAGTTGAGTCCATAATTTACAGGACTACTTTTCACAGTAATTTTAACAATAACAACACGGCTCAACATCCCTATGCTATGCACATGCACAGTGCTGAGCTGGTGCCCCAAAAGCCTGTGCACAGCCTTTCTCAGTGTCCCTGCACAGGGGTCCTGAGGCACTGGGCACAAGCCTGCCCAGGTCTGCTCAGAGACAGTATCTTGCCACACACACACGTGTGTGCACACAGAGAAAACCATCTGGCACACAGGCTAAACGACACACCTCACTGCCTACTGATGGCTGCAGGCCACACAGCAGCTATCAGTGTGACAAGAAAACATTCCCTAAATAACACCTAGGAACATGTCTATCCTCCCTGAGAAGCAAAGAGCCTGTCTCACCAAGTCCCCAATGCCAGGGCCATCTGGACTTGGGTAAACAGGGAGGCCTCCCCCTTCTATCAGGAAGATAAAAAGAATCCCTGCTTGCATGGCAGTGCACAGGCTGCTCCTGCCCAGAAGGGGACCAGGGAGGAGGGAGGTGGAACCACTCTGATAACTGAATGTGGACAGATCCCTACAGACTCCCAAACAGCAGCCAGATGACTTCACACACTGACAGAGCAGCGCAGGAACCACAACTATAAATGATATTCTCCAGGGGTGGTGGGAAGAGGGAGAAGGAGTAAGTTCACAGTGGAAAATTTCCTTTCCCTCTAAAGGAAGAGGTTGGAGTGACACAGCAGCACTGCTGTTCATGGCCCTGCTTCTGACAACCTTGGAAAGCCCCAGAGGAGACCCCACATTCCATGAACAACCTCCCTCCACCTCCACAGAATGAAGAGCGTTTCATTGACCTCGAATCTAGGGCTGACAGAGGAGGGATGGGCACGGGGACAGGAAGACACCACACAGCCTTGTTGCTGCTGCTCCTCCTGCATGTAACAAACTCTTCCCTGCCTGCACAACCCACTGCTGTGCTCCAGACACGCCTTACTGTGCATTTTACTCTCATCCGCTGCTGGAAGAAAGGCAAGACTCTAGCTTTAGTTTGACTATACTAACTGAGGAAGCTGCTCAAAGGTCACCAGGACTGCTTGCTTTTGCTCATTTTTGCAATATTTTCTGCAGCTTTTTGGCCACGTGGATGGCTTACTGAAAGTCCTCAGCCCCTGTCTCCTTGCACCAAGTCCCAGGAGGGAGGGATGCTGGAAACTGCCAAATGTGAGGTGCCAACACTGTGACTGTGAGTTCAGCAGCTCTTTAAATACTGTTCTTGCAGATCTGTGGTTTCCTACTCCTGCTGGGAAAAAAAACACTACAGAACACATTGAGCCTGACCCACAAGACATGGCTGGGGCAGCCACCAATTTAACCACTGCTTGTGAAATATGGTGAGGGTTGTTGTGCAAGGAGATAAGGAAGTGATGGTGTCCCATGCTACTGCTTGCAGCAATACCTCTGCCTAGTGTAGGCAAAGCTTCAAAAGTCCAACACCCCAGAGAAAATCCAATCTCATTTACAATTCTCTTTCAGTTTTTTCACTGGGAAGGGTCCTCCTCCTTCACCAGCAGGCGTAGGGGAACAGAGGGTATTGGCTCCACTCTGCCATGGTGCTGTGGGCATGTCCCGGAGTCCCTTGTGTGTTGTACTCCGTGGAGAAGGCCGAGTAGCTCATTGCCCTGTACTGGCTGTGGGAAGGCACCACCCACTGCCCGAGGCCCTGCTCGGTGCCATAGGGACTGTACATGGGTGCCCGGGCCCCGGCTTTCCCCACAGAGTCCAGAGCCATGTTCACCACTCCTGTGTAGTCCTGGGGAGGAGGTAGAGGTGGGGGCAGTGGGGGCAGGTTGGTGAAGCCCTCTGGGAGCTGTTTGGAGTCGTGCTCGGGCACTGTGGTGAGATCCAAGGCGTGGCACCTTGCCCGGAAATCATTCAAGGTCGCAGCATCGCGGGTGGGAAGCTGCTGGCTGTCCCCAGCTTCGTGGAACCTGAGCCCAAGGGCAGAGAAAAGAGCGAGTCGGACCTTCCAGAGTGGAAAACCACGGAAAACCCACACAGATCCCCTGGGGAAAGGCAGGGCAAGCTCTTCCATTTGCCTACTGCTTCATCTTACTGTTACTGTGGCCTTACTGTCACCCACAGAAAAATGAAATGCCAGAGAAGGTGAGTCCAGACTACCTTAGTTCTGGCTCAATTCTAGTCTGGGCTCACTCACACAAAATTTTGCAATGAGGAAGGAAAAATCACTGGAGTCTTGCCACTCCTCCAACACTTCCTCCAAAGGACAGGCAAGCTCTGTAGTACACAGAACTGGCTGGGATAGCATTTTGGGACAGGGGAATAAAGAACATTACAAAGACATGAGTATGCCCAGAACCAGTGGGTTTGAACTGGAAGAGAAAGGCTATCCTTGGACCTATCTCCATGCTAATCTACCATCTCTCAACCACGTGTGCTATCCAACAGAAAGGCATCCTCCCCCTACTCCCAACTAGCTGTTTTTGTTAGGAAATACCCATCAGAAGAAGATGAACCCCACCAATTAAAGGGTGGCACTGGAGCAGAAGGTAGGACTCACCGGTATGTCTGGTAGGATGGCGTTGGCACCTGCTGCTCTCTAGCCAGACCCTCCCTCTGGTCAGCAGGCACTGGTGAGGCTGGAGGGAAAGCCTGGCTGCTGTTCTGCTCCGAGCCCCAGAAGGGATATCCACTGCTGACCACCACGGGGTTACTCTCTTCCTTCACATCTACATTCTCATCCTTCTCAAAATCTGACTCAAAGCAGGGAAAAGAAAGAATGGAAAAGAATGAGAAGGGGGAAGAGGGAGGCAAAGCTCACAATGGTCTATTGGCAGTTGCAGTAATCACAGGATGGTGGAAGGAAACACACTAACACCTCCTGCAGTCCTTCTGTCTTAAGGGAATAACCCCTTCCAGCTCTTTTCTGCCGAGATACTGCGGTGATCAGTCCTGCCCTCTCTCCTTAGCTGTGCTACTGCAAGCAGCAACATGAGCTGGAGCAAGGAATGACTTAGCTTAAAAACCTTTCTGAATATCATTCTCTGGGTTTGTTGTGATCAATATTACCACGTTCCTCAGCACCAGGCTCCTTTTCCTCAGGCAACTTCCTCTTCTGGCTCTTGGCTGGACTGGGCTTCTGGCATTTGGCTCGTCCTTCCCTGGAAAGAAACAAGACATGGGGATAGCTTGGACGAAAGTTTTTTGCCTAGATACACAGGCAGCAATGCTATTAGGAGAAGAAATAAAACATTTTTAAAGTTTAAGTAAAAGAGAGTCAGTTTTGGCCTTTTTTCATCAGGAAATGAGATTTTTTTTTCAGGCATAAAATAACGCAAAAAAAAATCTCAGATATTTTAGTAACATTTTCTGCTTGGAAAAAACCTCCATTTTTTCCTTCTCTATTGCCAGTCTGGGGTTTCAATTTAAGCTTTTCTTTCACCTCATCCACTGGCTGCCCTCAGACCAAGCAGAAGATCTCACTGGTATTGGTATCCATCTTCCATCTTGCAGACAAAATCTCCCACTGGAAGAGACACTTTTCCACTCACAGGAAAAGCAGACAAGGGAGCTTCCAAATGTCAGAATCAAGCTGATCTCCAAGAGACCAAATGATCTGCTGTGGACTCCTGTTATCACTGCTATTCACATGTCAGACTCCAGTCTAGCTCCAACATGCAGGTCTCAAATTTGTCACACCTCCCACATTTCTGTAGGAATTGTCACCTCCCACTCCCCACGTCTCTTGAGAAGAGGCTGCACAGAGGGACATCACTCCCAGATACAGGCAAATGCAGTGTGCACAATGCAGCAGGCTCAGCAGAGCTGGCTGGTAGAGTTTTGCTCAAAGACTTTGGGTAAAATTCACAAGTGAACTCCAGCTATAAATAAATTAAAATGAAAAAACAGTTTACCTTCGAGTGTTCTTCCCATGTTCACGGAAACCTTTAGCAAATGGATTGTTGTCAATCTTGAGCTTTGTAATCTTTAAATAAAAGGAACAAGACTCAGCATCACAGTGACTGGTTGGGTTCTTTACTGTTCCAAGACCTTCACCTCAGTATTTATCACAACAGATAAACTGTGTGAGAGTTTTGGACATGGCCTTGCCACAGTATCTCAGCTCTCCCAGCAGCTCCCATTATTGATCAGGAACTGACCCACAGAGAGAACTGACTTTACCAGGGTCAGCAGGGATTTGACTAGAGAAATATGCAGGGTGAGTATCTGTATCTGGACCTGTAGCCATACTTTTTACTGCATTTGGAGTTCTGTGTGTCACTGACAGTGCACTCAGTACCATCAAGGTGCATGACTCATCTCATCGTGGAGTAGATTTTTCCACAGGAACCACAATGTGCCTATTTCTTCCCACTGTGCATCACAGGTGCCCAGGATGAGCAGACAGGAAGGAGACACCTTCCTTTACGAGAATTTTACGGACAGCATTTCGCAGTGCATCCAGAAGCAGTGCTTGCACACCGTACCTGCTCGTTCTGGTAGGCAGTGACAGAGGTGAACACAGTCTCAGGGAAGCTGAACACCTGGAAGATGCTCCAGCGGACACTGAAGAGGTCATCTGCCTGCACAATGTGGAAGCGTGGCTTGTAACGGTGCATGGAGTGCAGGATGATCTGGGACAGACAAAGGACAAGGATTCCATGTGCAAACACTGCCAGCACACTGCAAATCTCCTGTGGAGACTCCCAGGACACCCATTTCAAACCAGGGATGCCTGCTGGGACATGTCTCCACCAAGCCCATGTAGTGACAGTACAGACCCATGCCTTCCCTAGCAGGGAGCTAAGAGGGCACGAGGGCTGGGCTGAGGGAGGAAGAAAGGGCACTTGGATATGTTTTAATTTCTACATGATCCCATTTCTCATAAATCCTGCTTATTTCCCACACAGTTCGTCTGCAATGAATTCCAAGAGAGCACAGCACAACCTACATGCCCATGTTGATCCAAAGTGTTGTTAGTGAGCTTCAGTTTTTGGAAGGAGACAGGTTCTTTCATCCAGTGGCTGCCAGGAGCTGGGGAATCTGGGTGGACATAGGTGCGACAAGGGAGCTGGGGCTCTGCTTTTCCAGCAACTTCCCACTGATCTTTATTCCACTGTGAAGGGAAAGGCAGAAATCTGGAGCTTAAAAAAAATGCTTTCAGTACAGGAAAACCCCAGCAAGTTTGCTTCACTGTCAACCCCAGCAAGTTTGCTTCACTGTCAATCCAGTGCACTCCTCTGAAGCACAAGTAACAGATTCTCTCTTACGAGCCATGATCATGTTACCAAATCAGCTCCAAGTTTAGGCCTCATTTTTCCTCCTTTTCTCCCAACAGCTGCCAGAAAAGTCTGACATTAATCATTATTAAAACTATACTGCTTACAATGAAAATTAGTTACCTTTCCAGCTTCTCCCCAAGCAAAACTGACAAATAACTCCATAGAGGCATAAAATCCATCAATTACTTCTGAACTTTGTCCAAAGAGAATTTATTTATCAGTGTGACAAGCGAAGCATAAAGATTAATCTATTTCAAACAAAGATGAAAGCACAGCATAAATTCTGTTATTTAAAGTACTTACCTTGTACCTGAAGTTGTCCATTGGCACAAAATCTACCAGCATGAGGTACTTGGCATATGGGATTAAGCCAGAGACTTTGATTTTGCATTGTGGAAACATTCGTCTGAAGGAGAAATAAAAAATAGAATATAAAGATTTCTCTATAAAGTGGTTATTAATGATCAAGCAGCATGTCATGTTTACTCACTACTGTGCAAAGCCCTGGCAGCAGTATTTCTCCAGCCAGCCACTGACCATTTGTCCATCTTTTTGACTGACTGTCTAGTCCTATGGGTTTAGATGGGATAGACACTAACAGGGCAGCAGTCACTGAAGGCCTGACACTGTTGCTGCTTTTGTTCTTCCAATTCCTCTAATACAACAGTGGGAAACTTAAAAGGAACTATTTGGAGGCTGTATGTAGTTCCTGGCCTGCTGCAGCTCTCACAGACCTGGAGGATGGATTAAATCTGAGCGTGGGTAGAAAACACGCTCTCATGTAAGAGCACACCCAGCTTTCTGTTCCTGTGCTCCCTGCCACTACTTTTAACTTCTGACTTTGCAAAAGAGCTTTGACAGCTACCTCCCTACCCAAAGGGATTATTCCAGCTCACAGCAGCTTTGACACAATACTTTACAGTTTCACAATTCCATCTTCTTTCACTGCAAGCTCCACAGTACATGACTCATTTATACTTTGGAGGAGTCTGCACACACAGATCGTTACGGGTCTGCGCCATGTTCTTGTCTGCAAACACAGACTCAAACCCAAGCACTTACTGCTCAACTGCTGCTGCCTCCTGTGACCCAGGCAAAGGGAGCCCAGGGCACTTCCCAGAGCAACCTCCAAGTGACAGGAAGAACACCACTGTTAAGTGGTGAGATAAGGGTACAGGAGTTTTCTCAGCATGTCAGTCCCACAGTGACCTTTTTGCACTTCACAGTTTGGACTTCTATAACACCCTGAAAGTGCAATTCTTCTGCCAGGATCAGGGAGATCTGCATAACTGGCTACAAAACCAGTTTAAGGGCTACCATTTGAAAAATGAGCACTTGGAGAATTTGATAGCAGCTCAGAAGGGTGTGGCGTGAGTGGGCAGCTGTCCTGTGTGCCTTACCTGCCAGATTTGGTGATGATCATCTCAGTTCCTATCTGGTGAAACTTCATCCAGAGCCCCATGTCCTCGAGGGTGACCACGATGGAGCTCTGTGGGAAGGGCTCCAGGCTGGGGGAAGGAAGGGCCTCACACGGCGCTTTCACGTCTAGAGAGAGGAGACTGTGACTGCAGACAGACAGGAGGGGAACTGACCCTCGGGCTGGGAAGCCCGTGCCACAACAAACCTCTTAAAAACTGTTACTTTTCTTCAAAGGATTTTTGCTACGTAGTAGGCTCAGAGGTGCAGAGCCTTTTCCAACAGGTTTGTCTTTAGCTGGTAGTTCCTTTTGTAAGGATCTGTGTGTTGTACCAACTCAGTCTAAATTCCACTGTTACAAAACCCACAGTGGCAGGTAGCCACAATCTACTGTTCTGGTATGATCAGGGTTACACAAAACACTTTACCAAGAGAATACAATGAAAGCTGAAAGGACTGGAAAGATTTTAAGTGCACCAGTGGGTAGTAGGGGAAAATGACAAGTAGGTGGTCACAGAGGTGAAAAATCCCCCCAGAAGACAAAGATGAGACAGACAGGAGTCCTAAATGTATGCAAAGGCAAGAAAAGGAGGTGACAGAGATAGATTATGGATAGACTATATTCTGAGAAGAAGATGGCTGGTCTAAGCTGGAAGTGGAGATGGGGACCACTGAGGAGCCTGTGAGAGTGGTGGAATGTGCCTCTTCAGTAACACACCGTGGCACAGTGCTGCAATCTGCCTGCACTTCCTCTTGGAGGCACAGGACCAACTGTGGGCCTGGGGAAGAGGAAAGGGAAACCATTCTGGAGGAACTGCCTTTGGTGCTGATGGTAGCAACCACCTCTGTACAGCTGTTTGGATAAAAACCTCCTTAAAAACCCCCAGTAGGTGTTCTCAACAATACTGTAAGGCAGGCAAGATTGCTGCTGCCATACTGAAAAGCCCAGTTCCATTTTAGGTCAGAACGTGGCCCAGTACAGTTCTGGTGGGCTGAGTTCATACCCAGTAGAGCTTTAGGAACACTGCCCTGAGATTTGGCTGAGGGATGAGGAGCCTGCTCGGTGGGACACCCACGGCAGCAGTGCTGTCCCAGCAGGACCTCTCTGGGTGCTGCATTAGCAGCCAGGCACAGCTATTTGTTTAAAAGGTTGATTTTTCTGCTTCTCAGCCTGATCAGATCTTATTCAGAGCATAGCAGAAAAAGGGGAATTTTCACCTTGTTACAGCTTTCCTGAGTAATGTCTTCAAAAGAGTTTTCACAAAATGTAGACAACTATTTTCAGAGAAATTAGCTTTTTTCACAAATCTTTCCACCAAAACAACCCAGTACAAATCTAAGCAGTTCTCCCCTCAGTATTAAGAAGTAAAAAACATTAAAATGTAATTTTGTCAGTTTGTAGAGGTCTTTAGGCATTTAAAAAAAAAATCCTCTACCCTTTTTTCTGCTTTGATCCAACATTAATGAACTGGCCAAGAAGTGACACCTAGTTTGCTCACCAAGATTAGCCTGTTAACATCTTCTTACTAAAGCTTCCCCCATATCCTCTTGCAAAGACATGAAAGCTGCCATGAGACCATGCATTTGGTAGCTCAGTGCAGCACATGTATCAAAAGGAGTTACAATAAAATTGGGCTGATTTCCCACAGGAGCCATCCAGTCACAAATAAATGCAAACAGATTTTGATTAGCTAGACAGATGCTTGCTCCTTCCCCAAATGAATTTTAGAATTAACATTTCTTTAAGCAAATTCCAATGCCATTAAATGAGACTACAACAAGGCAGATCTCAGGAGTCCTTAATGAGGGGAGATTTCCAATGAAGTCGAGAGGAATTGAAGTGAAAGGAGTTCAACACTGAATTAAAAATCAAAGGCAGATCTTATAATCTGGTTTTTACCAAAATGAGTCCACAACACACTTGTAGGAGCACAATGCTGCAGGAGACAGGGACAATAAATGTTGCAGCTAAGATTTTAAAATGTAGTTAACACCTTTCACCATGCAGGTTTCGTGTGCACAGGCTGAGGCTGAAAAGCAGGACATGAACAGTCTGCATGAGGACCTGGACCCCAGCAATGGTGTGAGCTGGTGAACGGACCCACACAGCTTCAGCGGGATCCGGCAGTGATGGATCTGTTTGTAGGATCCACTTTGGATTTTGTTTGCAAATTTTGTTTGGATTTTTCTTTCCCTCCTAGTTTGTGCCTGTGTAACTGATGGCAAGGCTCATGCACTCATCCTCCCACAGAGATGCCTGAGTGTTGGAATTACGGCACGGAGAGGCTGGGGCAGAGTGCCCAAGCACTGAACGGAACCTGTGTGACCTGTACTTCTATGGTTTCCTCTCCTGTGCAACTTGGTTTTAAAACCATTATTACCTGAAAGAGATTCAAACCTTTTCCAGGAATTCTAGTATTACTTATTAAAAAATATTACTATTATCATTGTGCTGGTAACACCATATGTGGCCCATTCTAAAACATGTTCTTTATTCCAGATGAGGTTGAAAGGTAGGAAGCTGCTATGATAAAAGCACTGAAAACTAAGAGACCTTCAATCTATTCTGTGCTTGATTTGAAGGTCCCAATACCAACAGGAGTAGCTTGTGCTACAGTTTCTGTATCTAGAATGAGCTGTACATATATTTTTATCATCTTGGGGACAGAAAGGAAAGAAGGAGAAATGAGAGACAATTTAATAGTTTTAGGAGGAAGACCTTTGGATAGAAGATGACGGAGTACAATTGCCTCATCTATTGCACTGCCTCATTATTGAGACAATGTTACAATGTCAGAAAATTTGTTGCAGCCTTCCCAAAATGTGTAGGATAGGATTTGCAGTACTGGGAAACCGCCAATAAGGGAAAAAGCAATGCTTACCTTGACTAAAATCAGTTATTATTACACTTGTTGCTGTTATCTTCCAAGTGAAGCCCAACACTAACAGCTATCCAGTGTCCACCAGGGAGGAATGCACATCAATATACAAAGCTATCTAATAAATTAATCTTTCAAACAAGCAAAAAACCCTCCCGATGTTCTCTGATCTTCTAAATGTCAGTAGAAACACCCCAACCCTCTGGAGGGAACCTCATTTCTCAGAGCCAGAGAGTTTTTTGGCAATAACAAAAGTACACTGTTTCCACAAATGCAACAGCTTCATCTCTCAGATGCATCCAGTCATCACCTGGAATATTTCTGCTGTAGGGAGTCATATACCAGTAGCAACCCAGTAAGAAAATGAGGTGAATACTGCAATATTTTGAATCTTTAACATGAAAATACCACAATACAGTCTATATTTTTTTCATTGCTGCTCTTTTGTTTTTCAGCTCAAAATTTAAGTGGCAGAAATCAGCATGAATCAGATCAACACAGCAGGGACTGAAAAAACCCAAAACAGTAGCAAAGACGGAAATAACCTAAATCACCGCACATGTATTTTGCTCATGAATGAGACAACATCTTGCAGAGGAAGAGAAAGGAAGCTGAGACTGCCCAGTCACCTCTGATGTGCCTACAAACTGCACACCTAAATCTGGGCCGGTTGTTTTCTTCTGATGTAGAGTAAAATCCCAGAGTAAATTTAGGGTTCAGTTGCACTGACAAATGCAGCACCTCTGGGCTGGCCCTCAGTGTCCCAAGGCATATTTGTCATGGTGCCAAATCCAGTCATGCTCCACACGAGAGATTAACAGCATGCTATGAGATGGATTGAAGGAAAACATAATGAAACCCTAAGGAAATCACAAAAATCCTGTGCTGGGTGTGAACCTGGAAGAAGTTGGCTATGCCTGCTTGGGGTTCATACTTTCAAAGGGCATAGGAAATAGGAAAAAAAAACCAAAACCAGACAGTTCATATCAGAACTATTATTAAAAGTATAACGAGTATTTCCAAACTTTCTGTGGCCTTCAACCTGAAGAACTCAGTACTTTGCAGACAATACACAAATAACACCTCCAGCCTTCAGCTGAAGGGTCACACTGCACAAGGTGATGTGGGTGAGTTTTAGGCACAATTATGAGCAAACCTTTGCTAGCTTACAAAAGATCTTCTAAGGCTCTCAAAAAACACTCAAATGCATCATTTTTCATCTATTCCTATTAAAAAAAAAGCCCAGTTTTTAGATCCTCTGCAGCCCCATGCACTCTTGTATAAATGCTGGTAGCCCTTCAGAAGCACTTGTTCCTTTTCTGGCATTAGTCTAGGATCTTTCCATGCAGTAAGAAAAGGGAAGGAGTCCTTCACTTACCTGGTAAAGCTTGCATTTTTCCATGTACTGTGACGTCGAGGAGTTTGCACGGCCAACAGAGCCACCAGAGTTCTTACAAGGGGAGCCAAAACAGTCCAGTTCAAAAGCAGGTCTGATTTCCTGAAGCAAGCACAAGCCCTTCCTTCCGAGATCCAGTGTCAAGAGTGAGCGGGATGAGGATGGGACTCCAAGCACAGCTAGCCAAGGTGAGTTCCTGTTTTATGGAGGCTAATGAGCAGGGAGGAGCTTCCCGCCAGGGCTGTCCCCTTGTGAGCCTTTGATGTCCAAAGGGACAAAGAGAGGAAGGATCTGCAGCAATGGCTGGGGCTAGGGGAAGAAAATCAAAGAGAATTAACATGGCTTTGACATACAGGAAACCCTACAGGGGAAATGCACCTTGATTTACTGCTAACGCACTTTTAAACAAATAGAGACAAGACTGGAAACATCAGTTGAGGACTCAGCTACAAAATAAAAACAAATCCCTTAAACAGCAAGCAGGGAGAATTTCTCTTTGGCTGTTCCATGGGTTTATGATAACTCTCATCTTCAGCACACAGAATCATTTTACTCTTGATTTCTGGTATCAGAATCAGGACGGCATCGAGCTTGTTCCTTCCCAAATGGGTGATTAACAGTCTGTGTGAAGTCTGCTCTCACAACCAGAATGCTGCAGCAACACATCCCTTCACCCACAGATGTCTTCTCCAACAACATAAACACATTTGATGGTATAACGTCACTCATCTGCCCAATTTCTGCATTCCCAGCCTTTAACTGCACTTCTTTTCCAGGAGGATCAGGCACTGAGGTTATGCCTTTCTCAATGCGCTGGTCTTACCCAAGGAAGGGTGAACAGAAATCGAAGGGCTTGAGCATTTTCCCTTAATTAGTTTATTCTGCAAGTGTGACCATTAGCTTTTGTGCTTATAAGTGCTTACAAGTGCTAAGAGACAGCAATCAAGGCTCAAGCTCCAGGGCACAACACAGGCACCTCCAAGAGGCAGGGGGTTCTGTGCATTCACACACACAGAAATGGCTGTACTAACATTTACAGGGCCAAGACGGTCAAAAAGTGGAGGTCAAAAGCTGGATATCAGTCTGAATGGGCCATTACTGGGTCCTGCACAGCAAATTTAGGAGCTCTGTTCATTTCAAAGAACTTGCTATAAGGCTGCATTTCTTTCACTGTCTAGATTTATTCCAAATTAAAAAAAAAAAGTCTTCTCTATTTTGTCAGTGATGTTACCTGGGACATCTAATCTTCAGTCTGATGTACAAAACAAACTTTGAATTTATTTAGTGAGTTTCTACACCCAAACAACATTCCTTCAGTTCTGTTTTTACTGCCTTTTGGAGCACGCAATGCAAGGACATGCAAAGAGGACAAAGGAGCTTAATCAGAGCAGGGACCGACTCTCTTCCAGTGGTATATTGGATTTTAGGCATCCCAGTGCTAGCCAGGGAGAGAAAAGCCAATGCTTAGCATGCCAATGAAGAATGTTTTAAAGAAAAGGGTTGGAGAATTTGGGAAGTCCTGAGGAGGATTTTATAGCAAGAGATGGTCCACTGGCTCCTGGCACCTCTGAAGGACCACATCCAGCCTTGCTGGCATCTCTTTTAAACCACTGGTTAATACAGAAGACTACAGGCTTTTCTCCCTCAGGTAACTTGGAGACATCCAAAGCTGTGGAGTCTCAGTACCACTGAGGAGAGGACGACCACGTGGTGGAGAAATGTCAACCTGTAGCTCAAATGGCAATTGTTTATTAAATATGTGGAGAAATAAATCAGAAGGGGAAAGGTCAGCTGAAACGGTCGCAAGGTCAGATCTCTGCTTGCACTTGCACAGCCACTACCAGACCCAAACAAAATGGGATTCAGAAATGCTTTCCTGCTCTGCTACAGAAGGAAAGCTAGCATCGCATCCGCTCCCCCCTCCATGTCCTGCTTTTCTAATGCTAGTATTTTAATTGTAGAAAGCGGAAAAAGACAACCATAATCAGAATCTGAAAAGGAAAAATAGAACAAAAATTGGGTCAGATTCAAGCTAGCAGCAAGATGAATCAACATCCCACACAGTCAGAAACCGCACAACAGCAGCAGCAGCACTGGGAATTTCAGACTTCACCTGACAGGAGCGTGGGATGTGTATCATGACTTACTGCTTCTTCCACAAAGGCTATGAGATGGTCTCCTGCTGCCACTTCATTTGCACACTGCGTATCAGCATGTCTGGGGAACACACATTTGCTACCAGTACTCAAATCCTTTTGGCTTCTCCCAGCTGATTGATGGGGAAGGTGGAGCCATTAATTACCCATGACTAGTTAGCAACCAGCTTTCTCCCAGCCATTCTAGTTGCACTGGAAAGGTTTTAAAAGTGAAAAAGAAGTGAATTTGTTACTATTGCTGGAAAGCATGGCTAATAGGAGCAATCCCCAGGAAATTCATCCCTAGCAAAGGGGGAATTTAGCACATTACCCTCATCTGTCCATCCATGGAGAGCCCTCAGGCAGTTTGATGGGAAGTCAGAGGTGAATGTGCTGGTGTCTAACAATTCACTGGCAAATTGGAGGCTGAGGGTGTGGAAAGGGATGGGAGAGAGAGTGGATCTGACACGTGTAAGTCAGTGACATACACAGCTCTGCTGAGCCCATTTACAGCAGCAGGTATAAATCCTGATGAGCCCAGCTCTAACAGCAGCCTCTGCCCTATGCTGAAGGGATGAGGTAGGGCAGGAGGGAGGGGATGTGTGATGACAAAAGCAGAGGCCAAGAGCTTTTGCTTTGCATCTCTTTGGGAACCCGATTAAAAAGAAACATTCCCCTCTGGGTTTTGTAGTAAGGCAAATCTTTTCTGGCATTTCTCCCACCTTAAGTGAAGGTTTAACCCTTACTGCTCAACAGGACCCTGTAGGAAGCTGGTTTGCACACAAGCCTCCCAGCTCTCCAACACAGTGTTATCTTGCCATCTCTGGCTGCTGCCTGGGGCTCCCAGACAGCTGGAGAACAGATAAGGTGTCAAGCTTCGGCTAATGGGGTCGGAGTCTGCAACCGGCTGTGCCCAAGGCACTGCCACCTCTGTCCAGGCAGAGTTCCTAGGGAAGCATTCTGCCCGGAGAGCAAGCCCCAGTCTGTGGCATAAAGTTACTGCCTGGGAGACAGCTGAAATGTGAAAGTCATCTGTCAAAAGAACCAGCCTTGGATTATTGCTCGTGGGTGCAGTAGCCAGTATCCAACCCTCAGGTTTCTGAACTCTGTGAGAAAGTGTTACCATACCAGCTTTAATAAAGTGGGCTTAAGCGATGCTGCCTTGCCTGCCTGGATCTGCACAAGCAGGAAAGAACAACATGGAGCAGTACACACTGCATCTAAGAGATACTCCCCTCTGAAATGTGAGGAAAGCCTTCCTGCCATTTGAATGTGACTCATTTAGCCGATTCCCACCTGGCACACGGAGGCCACAGTCCCAGAGCATCTTGGCAACTCTTTGTGAAGGATCCTTTGCCATCTGCACGGGATGAGTACTGAAAAGTGAAAGGACAGCATGTCATCAACAGGGCCCCAAATAAAACAGAGAGCTCTACACTGATACCTACTTACTTTCATACTTCAATAAAAACATGAAGTGGCCTCAGATTCTCCAGGATCCACAAACCAGCTCCTTAAATCCAGGCTCAGCTCACTGTGAAGCAAATGCAGCCTGATTTACGCACACAGGGCCATGGGGAAAAGCTGAGTTTTTCCAGAGAAGCTGCCTGATGAAACTCTTGCTTCTGCAGCTGTGCCAGCATGTGACTCCTTGTCCTTGTTAGTGCCCGACACCTCACCCAGAAAATAGGAAATACAAGTGCAGGGTCTGCCAGGACAGAGCTGCTGAGCTCTGGCAGCACAGGCACAGCCTGAACTTGGGCAGCTTTCTGAGCAAGTCTCTGTGGGCGGCTACAGGAATGGTAAAAGCCTGCAAAGTGTTTTGAGAGCCTCTGAAGAAGTGGTACATATCTCCTATCATGCTGCAGCACAAGAAACAGCTCCTACCCAGCTCCTTACAGCAGCTCACATAACACAGCATTTTCTTCTGATGGAGGGAAATGGCACCTTTCCCCCTCCTTTTTATGGTTTTGATTGATTTTTTCCTGGGAAAAGCTAGCTGGTGTCTTCAGGTATATTACAAGTGTCATGCAGACCTTCCTACCCTGGGACCAATGCAAGGGACCTCACAGAAGGCATCTGCCAGATCTCTGTAGGGCTGAAAACCCCATACCGAGCCCCAAATTGTATCACCCCCAAATTTTCCCTGTGCTCTCAAAAGTGCAAAAATGACATTTGGCAAACCAAAACAACTGGTTGGAGAGGGCCTGTTGGTAACATCTCAATGCTAATTCACCACAGGGTCCCTGGACAGAGGTGCAGTGAGCTGTGGGGACGGCTCACAGGCTGCAGGTCAGCTGTGACAGGATCTGTTCTGGAAGAGAACGTGGGAAAGCAGCTCACACAGACAAAAAGTTGTACCTTATAAGCTTAACACAAGACTTTTCCTTTTGCAGGTTTGTGGATTGAGGTATCTGGCCGCAAAGCTGAAGAGGCCACTCCTCTGTCTCCCTCCCTCATATCCGCCCTCCGCAGCCCTCTGCAATGAGCGCCCTGTTCCCAGCAGTTCGTTAGCATGGACACAAGAAGGGAAATACTTAGCGGCCACTTAACACGGCAGGCTGAGTTTGGCCTCAAAGGCTACAGTCCAGAGTCAAATGCAAAATATGTCTGTCCAGAGCCCTTTCAAGTTCTCACAGACTCCTGATGTTGGGCGCACTGTTTTCCTGTCCATCCATTGTGTTTCCCAGACACAGCTCAGCATTCTGTCCCGCTCAAATCCACAAAAAATACCTACTGAAAGGACTTGCAGCAGCAAGGAGAGCTCTGCAGACAGCACAGCAAAGGGCCCCCGAGCAGCACGGTGCAAGCACTGCCTTTCCAGCCCTGCATAGGGAAGGCTCTTTCCTCCCACACCTGGGACACAGCAGCCCTGCCTGAACTCACTGCTCTCCACCGGCAGCCACAAAGGAGCAGCCTGAGAAAATAAGCAGCAAACAACTCTGGCCTAACATCCATCTGTAAATACTTCTGTATTTGTACACATGTGCACACACTCATATGCAAAGAGAAGCATCGTGCAGAGCTTAAAAACGGCAGCAGTTTACTTAACCATGAATTGAGACCAGACAAAAGCCCTGAGCAGAATGGATTCTGCTGAGCAGAAGCCCGGCCGGCAATACTGCAGCAATCTCTGTTAAAAAGCTGACGTTTCCAGAAAAAAAACCCCCAGCAGCTCAGACCCAGAAGGTTTTATCTAAACTTTATGGACTTTCAAGATTGCTGATACACTGTCATGGTATCTTGGTTTCCACAAAAGATTACTTTTGTTGGTGATCAGGCATTTGTAAAGCCATGAAACCAACAGGTAAAAAGCCAGACTTCAATCGTGCAAGTCAGGGTGCAAGTTACTTTGTTTGGCAAAGACAGATCTCTTCTGCCATCAGGAAGTTTCCATAAGCTGTTCATCACAGTGAGGTTCTAATCAAACCAGGAAATCAATAAACAGTATAATTCCTTATCAGAGGAACTACCTTCAAAGAGCAAATTAAAATTGTTAAGACTTAAAGTGTTTGGAATTTAAAAATAAAAACCGCTGTGAGCTCTACAGAGCTGTGCAGAGCTCAGTTCCTCCAACATCACTATTGACTCTAAAGAACTTTCTGAGGAAGTTAATTATCATTCCCAGAAATCATGACAAGAGAACAATTAAACCATATGCAGTAGATTTTGATTCAGAGCACTTACAATAAATCATGTTTCATTTTAATAAGATTTTATTACTGCATATTTATTTTCCTTTTATAGTACCATTTATAATTTATTTTAAAAAGAACTATTAAAAATTATATAGCCATAGGATACATACAACTGCACATACATCTCCCAGCATGAAGGGAACTGAACACACAGGATGTCTAAATGACCTGTAGAGTCTGAGCTGTGCTTTATAGGATCTCCCAAAAATAAAAATGAACACCAAGACAGAATCATGCAGTACATCCTCCAAGATGATATTTGAAAACTGGTATAGAGCACTATGATGGGACATACATCATCTGCAGCAAAGTCTGAAGTCAGTAACAAAGAGCTGGAAATATATATGGGTTTTAAGCAGAAAGCCCTTGGATAAACTCTGAGCTCTACTTTTTCTCACCCAGCTTGTTCATCACCTCGCAGCAAAATATTTGGGTCCATAATAACAATATTCAGGTAAGAATCCTTCAACTCCACTGATAATAGAAAATAACGCCTGTCAGATTTCATGGGTTCCTCAAGTCAGCACTGGGATGAGGCTGCCATAAGTGTACGTGAACTGACAGAATCAAACCCAGCTGCCACTTCTCCTTGCACTCCCTAATCTCACCAGTTTTTTCCTTCATTCTTCCCATACAGTGAAATTTCTCGTACTCTTTGTTGCACTCAAGGGCCGGGGTACAGACTGTGGGCAGATCACAGCCCAGGGCTCCCTCCCCCTCCCCAGCAGATTGTGAAGTGTTTATGACCTGGCTCTTATGGCTCTAGAGGTGCTGAATGGCCTTTTCCCCCCTCCGAGTCTCAGCTCCTGATGGGCAGCTACAGACCAACTTTCAGCCGGTTTGGTCCGTAGTTGTGGATTTTATTGCCCAGTTTGTCTCTTCAGCTCACATTTGTAAGCTCCAGAGTAGATTTTTCCCTGGGTAACACTCTGCAGCTCAAAGAACTCTTCTTGTTTTTATTACATCCTTAGTGATTAAAGGGATATTTAAACCTCACAATGTTCCCTGCTGTGAATATAAAAGCCTAGCATCATTTCAGATAGATGTGCTTAGAAAAATAAATTAAAAATTAGCCCTACTATATCGAACAAATGCTTCTAAGTGGTTAAGAACATCAGACACCTGAATAATTTAAATACATTGGATACAATTCCTTGAGAAACCAAGGGATGACACATGGCTTTGTCCTGTCAGAGCAGTTATACAGGAAGGAGGACAACAGAGGTGTGCAATAGGAGTCCATTATACTGAAAATACTGGATTTTATATACTTAGGCATAAATGACTTAAGATTTTTTCTCCTCTCTAACCTTGTAAACACCAATACACATAATAGATGCCACTCTTAAAAACACAAACTTTGCTTTTATGAGTCAAAACTGTTTTTAAATGACTGCCACTTCACAGCCTGACCTATGCCTGCCAATCAAATGCAGATACAAACAATGCAATGTAAATTCAACAAAGGTATTTATAAATTCTGCTGAGAAAAGTGCTGGGGAGTGTGCAGGAGGAAATCAAAGTCACATTTGGGAGTAAGCATTCCTGTGAGCACAGATCAGATGGTTATCAATAATGAGGTCACTGGTTTTGCCATCCTCTAATACTGCAGTTACTGGTTTAAGTTCCTGCAGGGAGCTACTGCTGGGTTCAGATTCAGTGAGTTGAGCCTGCCTGAGATGGAGGTTTGGACTCACCACCAAGGGGCTTCATTTTCAAATAACTCCTGACAGTGCAGAGAGAACCTACTAGTCTTAGAGGGCTTGTGCTCTACAGGATGGGAGTGGGCAAGTTACAACAGCAGCTTGGGAGGGCTGCTTTAGATTATCAGAAACCTGAAGCAAAAATTTGAAATCTAAGTACATACATGGTCCCCCAGTACATCTTTCTGACTTTTTTGTCTCGTATTTCCTCTCCAAGATGGAACTATTCCTTCTCCTCCCTTTGCATCATACTGTGAAGAAGCTGTCCAAGGGAGGAATTGCTGAATTCTGGAATTCTTCACCCCAATTCCAGAAGAGAAGATCACTTAAACTTCTGTTTTGAACAGTGATGTTCAGCCATATCCACCTATAAAAACATGATAATATTAAGGAGGTTCCATTACAGAGGTAATTTATAGGGTTTTCTGCACTACATGTGATGATTTCATTTCCTTGTTGAAAATATAACCACAAATAGATACACATGTGAAAATAGCATATAGTTGAGCAGGAAAGTGGCAAGGCTTCTTTCTGCGAGCCTGCTGTAAAAGAAACTAGCAAAACCACATGTAATTCTTATCACCTCATTATCAAAGCTACTGGGGAACTGCAGGGAGACTGGATGGAGTGAACACCAGAAAAGATTAGAAGAGTTGGTTAAGGAAAGCTTCCCTGATTGATGGCCCTGTTCATGAAGAAGAAATGAACATGTCTGCAGGGTGTAAACATACAGATGACAGAGGAATTAATATTCTACAAAGGGATATAATTATCTTCATCAGTTGGGATGAAAATGAGAGAGAAGCAATTTGACTATCCAGGAAAAACTGCGACTGTGCAAGGGCAGCCTATTCACAGAGGAACAGACACAGCCCTTCCTGTATTATGCTTTTAATGGCTTTTTGCACACATCAGTGGCATTACAGAGAACAATCCTGCCTTCGTGTGAGCAGTAAGAAGGCTCTGAGGTATTTGCTCCTCTCTTATTCCTATGATTCCTCAAGTGAGCACTAAATGAATTCTGGGACCACACGGAAGAATGGATGTTACACTGGCATATGAACAGGCTGTTTCCCAGGAGGATGGAACCTGGGCTCACTGACACACTGTGGGTTACAGCACCACACATACAACACAGAAAATCCTGTATTTCTACACATCATAATTCACAAAAGACCAGCTATTGACTCACAGGAGAGGTGTGACTGCAATCTAAATATCACTGTCCTTGGGAGAGCATTCCTCTTTCCCACTCCAAGGATTAGGTCAGAGTGAGGGGAAAGGTGACAAGTTATTGAGTCACTGGGTTACATTTCCCAGGAAGTGCCTTTGGGTGACAGTGGAGATATACTAAAGCTGTAACAGCAGCCATTGTGTTAGAGCTGACAAAAGATTGATCCATGGATGAGAGAAGCATTTTCTCTGCAATTCTGAAGCACAAAGTTTATGAGCTATTCTCTGGGCTTTCAGAGGGCTTCAAACGGCCCTCAAGGGAGAGAAAAGAACTTCATGTTACACCACCATGCCCACTCTGTTCATTCAACTTCTACACAGTGTTCATGGTTCACCAAGTCATTTTCTGTGTTCTAACAAGCTCCTGCCACAGGCAACTCCTCCCTTTTTCCATCACAACTTCAGAAACAGAACAGTCCCTGTGCTGAGAAGTCCTTTCCTTTTATGAAAGCAGCCTAGGGGTGTTTTTGCAACAAACTGGGATGGACAATACCACCCTCTCTTCTGTTTCACCCCCAATGTTCTCAGAAGTGCCAGATTCAGTTTTGCAAACTCAAGTCCTTTTTACCAGAACTGATATAACTCTGGTCAAGGCAGTGGGTATTTCTCATGGATTCTGGAGAGGAACATGTCCATCTTGTTCAGTAAGGTCAACCTTGAGATTGACTTTACATCCTTCAATACCTGGGTTATGGTCTCTGATTAGTAGAAATGCAGCAAACCCATCAACTCGTTGTTTAAAGATGGCTTTAGCCTTGAAGAGAAGTAAAACTCACGTAACAACAGTTATACAGGAGCAGAACTTGTCAGGTTCTCATTTAGCACTTACTGCCTGAATTTTTTCTTGCCTGAAGACAAAATATTTTTGCAGAAATGCAGGTCTTTTTCCATTTGCACCAGGCTCAGGACAGTCATAATAAAGGAAATCATCACTGTTACCTGCATGTCCCACTGACCAGCTTTGGCTTCTTCAGTGCAGCCATCTTCAATGATTTTGTGACCCAAGGAGTTCCAAACTGCTTCTGTGCCACATTCTCATTAGTTAGTTCTGCATTGCATTAGGTGAGACAGTACCAACAAATCTGTAGTGGGATTATCACCATTAAAAGGTTTGCTGACAAGCCTGGCCTTACCACTTGTTTGCCATTCCCAAAGTTAAAACCAAAGCCTGCATCTTACTAACATTTTACTCAGCAACATAACAAGGGTATTCAAGCCCAGTCTGCTTCTGTCTGCAGAGATAAAAAATATGTTAATGGATGAAGATAGTGTGGGAGACAGTTATTCTTGAGCAAACTCTGCCCAAGCTGAAGAATCCTGGGTTTCCTGACAGCAGTTCTGCCCCAGTTTTTCCAGCAGGTTGGATTCAGAAATGGAATTAGGCCCTTAAGAGAGCTGTCATTTAAAAACATTTACCAATCAGAGGGCATCTTAAATAAACCTCAATGTACATATGTTCTCATTCCATGTTTAGCCAAACAATATAAGAGATTTTCTTCAGCAAATAAACCAGAATTCAGCAAAAATAAAAGCAGCAGAATCAACCCTCCTTACTCTAACATCATTCTCCAGGAGGCAAAATGCTAAATCTACATCAGTGTTTTGGCAGTGAGGAAATATTCTCAAAACAACAGTATCACAGCAGTAATGTCTTCTGCTTTGGAAATGTGTTACCTTGATGTTTATATAGCCACAGGAGACCATTCAACAATGGCAATGTGTTAATTCCATTGACATTATCGCTCAAATGCAGTCACAGGGGCTGGCGAATGCTTTTTTTTACATGGCTCTTTCATCTAAAAGAGAATAAAGCAGGACATAATGGATGGTTAGTAACATATTGTTAAATGGTTACAAGACTCAGGAAATTTCAGCCAGGGAATGGGAAAAACTGAAAAATCCAAGTAAGTCTTAATTAGAACAGAGATTTGGTTTTGCTACACTGCATTATGCCAATTTCTCAGCATTCAGAGGTAAGGGTTCTCCAAAAAAACTGAGCATGTTCTACACCTACATGAGCAGACATGTTTTAGTCCTCTCCAGAACTCTGTTCATGGGAAGCTCTGGTCATGGGAACTCTGAATATTTGGAGTCATTCACCATCACAAAAACCCAGGTAACTTTTAGTGTTGCTTTCATTTAACTTAACTATGGGAGTGGTTCCTAGTAGATACTCATATTCAATCACTCAAGATGAAAAAACCCATTGTTTTACCTAAAATTGGCTAGAAGATAAAATTATAAACAATTTATGACAAAAATGTCCTAGCTGCAAATTCAGTGGCCATTTAGAGGAGGGGGGATAGTTTTGGACAAGTAGTTTCTATTTGATGGAGACAGAAAATGGAAGATAAATTGAAAAGCTCACCAGCTAGTGAGAAAGCTCTGAGGCAAAACTGAGTTCTTTTGACTTACAATTTAACCAATAAATCAATGGTGTTATCATTAAATAGATGCAGAAAGTGAATATTGACAAAGCCCAGATACAGAACCCAGGAAGAATGAGCCAGCTTCTAGTCCATCTTATTCCAGATGTATCACCAGTTCTGCTGCTACTATTCTGAAAGCCACCAGGATTTCCTTGCTGGAGCAATATCAGCCACTGAGGATGCGGGAGAAAAACTGCTAAAGAAAATTGTATTCTTAATAAACACTGCCTCAGGAATCACATGAGGACAGGTGCCACTAAACAGAGCTTACACTAACTGTTCTGCAGAGTTCATCTATATGCCATAGCCACCATAATTTCAGGGAGAAGTAATGAGGGCTGAATTTTTTTACCAGCAGAGGTATTTCTGGTAATGAAATACCAGAAATATTTCCTTGGCCTTTTGCATTTTTCAGTGGTTAACTGTGAACTTTTGAGTTTGCATGTATTAAGGAAGTTAAGTCTGTTTATTTTAAAGCATCTATTTTCCATGGAAATTTTAGTTGTAGAAATACTTCATGTCACTGAAGAAACTGTACACATCATAAGCCTAGGGTGACCCACAACCTGAGGCTGCCCTTTGCTGTCTTCATTGAAATCAAGAGGAGCTATTTAAGTTTTGGTGCCTTGTTGAATCAGGCACATCTTTTAGAAGAAACATTGGTCTCCTCCTTTCTCCCTCTTCCCCAGCAGACACTCTGCACTTGGAAATAACATTTCCATATTTTCATATTCTTTCCAGGTACTTTTCCACATGTGTTGATAGTACCAGATAACAGACAGTTGCTACACTGTTGTTGTCTGTGCCTGAGTTGTTGTAACTGAAACATGACCACACATCCAGCCTGGCCATTATCACATCCTGCGTATTTCCGAGTTTCACTGACATTGCAACAAGTTCATCTTATTAAAAAATAAAATGCAGCAGGAGTGCATTTAAGCACAGACTATTTACTCTCTCTTACAATTTAATCGAATTCTCAATTATCTAAAAGTGAACTCCCAGTTTGGAGGATGATACCTGCAGAGCAGCAGCTGGATTATGCACAGTTGTTAAGGCCCTTGTGTCTGGCTCTCAACAGCTGCCAATACACATGTCCAGGGGCTCGGCCCAGGCCAGGCAGCTGCACAGGGACATCTCTGTGGTGAGGGGGAGGCAGTGCAAGACATCAAGGGATTAAAACAACTCCCAGGCCTTCCAGCAATCCTGCACTGCTTTCTCATCTTTCTTACATTGAGAAAAAACAGCTGTATTAACAACTTCCAAGGAAAAGTACAGGCCTGGTAAAATGTGCCATTGTAGGAGAATCCTTGTGCAGTTCACTGGAATATTCATGTTAGAGACAGTAAAAAGCATCCCAGTGCATCCATGCATGTACCAGTAAATGCACTTGGCTTGTTTGCCTTCTGCAGAAAGACCCACGTCTGCCCTATCAAATTAAAACATGAGCTGACAGCACTGCCTGGATGCCAGCAGCTGGTTCTGACTGCACTGGCAGAATCCAAAGTCTTCCTCAGCTTGCAAAGCAATGGGATCAAAGACCAGGTTATCAATATGAATCCTCTGCACTTCTCTTTGCAGAAATACTTCACAACGTGCAATTCCAAGCTATTATTATGTTCCAAGAAAGCCAAACTGAAAAATCACCTTGTACCACTGCTACTTGCTGTGAGAAAATACGTCAGGCTCTTTGTTTCGCTCCCAGGAAAGCCCATTTACTTATGAAGTGTAGGAAGCATTTCCAGCAGGGTGTCTATTGGGAGAGCCATGACAGAAGTTATTTGCTTGAACTTGTGCTGCTTACTTGAGGGCACAGCATTGCAAATTGATGTTGTAAGCTCAGAACTTCCACTGTGAATTTCTAAAGTTTAATTTTTTTCCCCTAACCCGCTCTAACCTAATGGAAATCTAACATCCAGCCAAGACATTCCTAAGTGACAAATTTCTATATTCAAACCGCTTTCTGACATCCACATAGCATGGTGAGTTTCTTGGTGAGTATGTTGGCTCAATTAACAAGTTAAGCAATTCTTTGAGCATCTAATGCCATCTCTTAAGGGGAAAATTATCGCTGCAATCCTACTGAAAGAGTTACATTTTATATATATCCATGCATTTAGAAGAGAAAATGTGACTCTTCATACACATTAGGGTGTAATTTAATGAAATGAAATCTCTGGTGTGACTTAAATTACAAGGAATCAAAGAATACTTCTGAAGAATGAAGCTTTTCTGCTCTTACAACATCCTCTACTAATTATTACTGAACAGTATGTGTTCAATGCTATATTAGATCATAGTTCATGCAATGCATATTGCAAATAAAACTCAGTTGTGTATTATTCCTTGTGAACAGCCCTCTGTGTCAGACATCTCAGAGAAGCAAAATGAAAGGAATGTGAACATAGAGCCAGGTTCTTAGGCTAAGTGTGGATGGATATATGTAACAATTCAGCATTCACACAGGAAGCACTATTTCTAAAATACCTTTGCCCCGTTACGTGGCCTTTCACTTCTAGTTATTATATCACTCAACTAAAATTAAATGAATACCATTCCCACGTGGTTCTCATATGCTTATACCATATACGAACTTTGTTTATATTCCATTTATACTGGAATTCACCGTTGTTTGCACAGTTTCTGAAAGAGAAGGGAGAGAAAAACATAGGCTGAGAAATAAAACTTGAGAGGGGGATATCTGTGTCTAATCTGAGAGAAAATTACCATATATGTTGACTCGGCTTTAGATAGGCAGTTTCCTTCAGTAAGACAATGCACTTAAGGAGACATTGCAGAGTGTTCCTCCCACTGGGATTATATAATGGAATGTTTTTCTACCAGCTACAGACACAATCATTTAATTGCGCAGATAAATCTTACATGCAGGCAGAAGTGTGATTTTACTTTTCCCCTTGGTAGAACTGATTTGGTTTTTCTGATTCTGGAGTCAGTGTGTGGCGTCAGCTCCATATCCCTGCTCCCTTTCCTGAGCTGCCAGATGGCTGCAGGACCTGATCTCACCTCCAGGCTGCTCCAGATAACAGAGACTCTTACAAGATTTTACCCAAGATTGAACACTACGTGTTTCTTCCATCATTCTCATACTCATTTTCACCCTCGATTAGAATTTTACTTAAACAAAACTACCTCAAAACACTTCACAGATCCACAAGTTGCATGTTTATCACCGACTCTTGGGCTCAGTTATGCCAGCATAAGCCCCACACCACTGCCACAAGCCAGGGTTGAATTAATCAGGATTTACACTGAAAGCTGAACGCATTATTTGAGCCCTTTCACACAAGGCTGACTGTCAAGAGATATCTATGACACCCCAGTATAATATGCTGCACATTATGAAAATGGAAACACCCAGGGGGCTTCTTATAGGGGAACTAAGGGTAAAAAAAAAAGGAAAAACATGGTCATGGGGCAAACAGATTTTGTGTGAAAAGCAAGTATATAGTGGATCTGTTTTCCTGCCAAGTGTCAATATTAATGGTAACAAAGTGAGCTCTTGTCTTTTGTTGCCACGGGCAGGGACACAATCCTGTAAACAGCCTATGAGGATTCTCATTCCCTCTGCCTTGAACCAGACATACATTATGCAAAGCACATATGCTACAGTAGCAGAAAACCCTTAGAGCTGAATGAGGTCAAAACCAGCAACGCACTGTAGTCTCAGCAGTTTCAAGATAGATCTCGGACATCCATTTAGGGTGGGGGGTTGGTCCCACCCCCCCTTTTTCCCCCCCTCCCTTCCCTCTTCTGTCCTAGGGCCCCCTCTAGTGCTACCGGAGCAGCCAGTGGAGCTTCCCGGTGACACGGGAATAACCCTGGGCATTGGGCTGGAGATGCACCCACAGCCAGCAGACACCTGCACAAAGCTGTGCTGAGGCCAGTGAGCTCAAAGACAGCTTTGAAGGCTGGACCAGAGAGGTTCTGGAGTTGGCTAAACAAGCACTTGTTGATGGGTGTCATCCTCACAGATGCATTAAACAAACAGCAGCAGGAACAAAAATGTCTATCCAGGGAGATGCATCTCTTAATCTCTGGTGAGACTTGCCTGGGATTCTGTAAGTATTAATGGGAAAGAGACATTTGAGTGAAGATAAGTCATCTTCCAGAAGCCAATAAACTCAGATGCTGGTCTGTTGCCCTCTGCAATCCTACCTGTTCCACCATGCCCTGCAAGGACAGCTGATAGTACCAGAAAGGCGTAACTTGGGCTAGTACAGCCTGTGGTACAGTACCCTGGGGTTACCTGAAAAATAATAAATAACATCACAACTTAGCTATTAGTGGATCCCTAGTCATTATCTGGAAGGCAAAGATGGCAATTAATACTCAACCTACAGTGAACTTCTTACTATCAAAGAGCAAAGCCTCTTCGTCCCAGTTTTCCATGACTAAGAGACCACAAAATTTATGTCTGTTGTGCTTTTTTTTATGTGCATCTCAACTAATTTACCTGCCATCTAGTCCCCTAAAATATGACAAGCACCTGCAGGAGCAGAAACAAGCTATGCTAAGTGTATAACTGTACACACAGGCTGCACCACAGATGCTTCACCTCGTGGAAATATCCAATTCAGTACCATGTTTTTGGCAGTGGGGTTAACAGTGCTGTGATCCCACCCTTAATGGTAAGACTTTGTCTGTTCTCACCTGACCCCTGTGTTTCCTTCAGTCCATTTTGTGTCCTATCAACTTCAGCTGCTGCTGTGCCTTCCTCATCTTTTCCTGGCCCCTTTCTCCCTGACCATATGGTATTTATTTTGGCTGCAAAAGACATTAATTTCATTATTCATGAGAAACCTCACTCCAATTAAGAAAAAAAAACAACCAAGAGACAACAACTGACAAACCCTAGTACATAATAAAATTAAGGAGATACTCAGTATCTTCCTTGATCTGCTATTTTGGTTGTGGAAGGAAGCATTATTAGCTTTTGAAGAAAATGTTACAGCATTTGTCAGACAGTGGGCAGAAGCCACTAATGACAGCCGTGCTCAACAAAATTAATTCTTAGTAAAACACTAGTTCTTGCCTGAGAGAGAGAAAATCTCAGTGGTCTTAACTACACATAGATTATATAATCCCTGTGCCAGGAAATGAAATTGCATTAAACCCAAACTGGGCCAAACCCCAGTACTATGTACCTTAACAGCACTTCCACCTTAACAGACAAAGACATCTGTGTGCAAACACAGTGCCCAGTAACTGCACAGAAAGGATATCAACTCTCCACAAATTACTCTCCACAGCCAATTTAAAAGAATTCCTTTTTCTGTCTCCTTTGGAACAAAAATGGTTTTGCTATTTGCCTGAAAGTCTTAACAGTCTGGCTTTTCAGTAGCCAAAAAGGATTTGGCTTTTAATGAATTACTGTCAAGGAAAAAAAAATAGAGAAAGCCTCATCCCACTTGGTCACAGACCTTACCTTTAAGTTTACTTGAGGCACCAGACATTTCTGTCCCTATGGTTTCACAGGGAAAACCCAAACCAAAACCATACCAAAGCAATATACTTTAGTAGCTGCCATTTATTTATCTGGCACACTGGAAAGACACCTGGGAACACAGATTTCAGAAGCAATGGTTACCCAGTAAATCCTGAAGGCAGATGTAGTGTTTACATTTGATCTGCAACTTGGTAAGCTGGATCTTGCCTAGGCTTGGATTTCAAGCTCTTACTACCAGGATTGGACCAAAAAAAAAAAAAAAATCTACTTCAAGTCATCACTAACTGCAGTTTTACTATAATACTTTTTCTTGACAATGCCACAAGATGATACAGCCAAGCTTCAGGAGATGCATTACTAAGTGAATACCTCTGTTTGTAAGGATTTGAAGTTCTTGCTCCAAGTACCTTTAGGTATGGCTCTTCAGACAAACATCGTTATCTCCATGCATCCAGGGCTCTTGGCATCTTCACTCCAGAATATGGCTCCTTGAACTGAAGAACTACGTCAGCTGTACTTACAGAGAGCTGATTTCACACATGGAGAAGAAGAAAGGCTCCTTCAGTGCAGCCCAGCAGTAACACCCTTGTGGAGGAAGGCCCACAGCTGAGCAACAAGGTATTTAGTCAACAGCAGAGGGGCAGGATTGGAGGGGGGTGGCCTGTATAGTTCAGTCACGGTAATTTCTTGAGCTTGAGAAAAAGTCCTTGAGCTACTTAAGAGCATAATGGGAATAAAAAAATCATAGTTTAAGAAAAAAAAAAGGAAAATCAGGTAAGAGAATTCAATATAGGATAAAAAACGTTGCACAGTTGAGTAGTTTGAAGGTTAAAATGAGTTTAAAGAACATTCACAAATGCAGCTCTTGTTGCTGGCAGGAAAAGTTACACTTAACTGTTCTAGCTTTCCTAAACCAGCAAAATTTTAAACCCTTCTCAAGAAGCAGGACTAGAATTCAAAAGAAAACTCAAGACCAGCATTTTAGGAAGTCTGGAGAAAAAAAAAAAACCAGAAAGCCTAATGCCAAGGAATCCTTAAGAATAATAAAATAAAAACAACAATTTTAAGTGGTCACATTCAATTAGAAAATCAAATGCTTTACACATCAAACCCAAGCTAAAGTGTGGACCTAAAAACTTAAATGTGATCTTTAAGTTAGCAATACACTTAAGAATACACATTAGCCAAAATGTCTGTGTAGTTTACTCCATTCGGGTGAAACAGCCCTATTCAGAACTACACCCTCCCTTTCGATTTCTCTTAAGTAGATGATTTATTTTATCCTGTGCTTTCTTCTAAAAAACCTAAACATCATGCTTATCTAAAACTTCCTCAGTCTTTTACCAGTCAGTGACTACACAGTATGCTATACACTGCATTTATAATACAGCAAATCAAAGAGTAAACACTGAAAACATATTACTACTGAAAACACCTATTTGCTTTTACCATCAGCTGCCTCATCTTTTCTACATCAGTTGCATTCACCTCACCTATCAATTGTAGCAAGTGAACAAGTAGCATGAACAGTTGCTAACACATCCAAAATGGACATGCTCACTTCCTTGTAAACCACATTTTCTTCAAAACAAAGCCCCCAGAATTTGAGAACAAACTTGCAATACAACGTTTGCTGCAGCTTCTTTTTATCCACAGTCCATTTATCATTCTTTATCAATTAGATCAATCACTGTAATAATGGATCAAGTGCAAACTGGTACAGCCAAATACTCTGTGTGATCCTGTTCCCCATGTGGTGTCTTCCCCCTTATGCTGTTCATAAGCTTTCAAAGACACCAAGATGGGTGAAAAAGAATTCACATCACGTCTCAGTGGGGAAATGAACCCACTGCAGGCACCCTTGGCAACACTGGCTGACCTGGGTTCTGGGTCACACAGACCAAACCCATCCCAAGAGCTCTGGCAGTCCTCAGAATATAAAGTGGCTCCCATCACATCCCCCCAACCACTTTTTTGTTACCCAAGAAACAAAAGGAAAGAGAAGCAGTACTCTTTCCAGAACCATGGCACCTTGTGCCCTCTCAGACAAACAGAGACAACAGTGCATTTCAACTTTATTAGAAAAGAAACCCAAAGGTTTATACAAAGCTCTGCATTTTACAGAAAACCAACCCCCCAAACACAAAGAAATCCAACATTGCAAGCTGTATGCATTTTCTGTTTTCATATACAGACATATATATATGTACATACACATATATATGTGTGTGTGGGCGCACGCGGGTGTATATATAGTGTGTGACTTTTTTTTTTTGCATGGTTTGCATTCATTATTTTACAAAGTTAACATTCAGTAGAAAAAAAAAGGATTTTTGTTACCATTATTTTCTCATATAAATAACTGTGAGCAGTCCCTCTGCAGATAGATAAAAAACACCTTTTCGTGTCATTCTGTAAAAAACAGACATTACTGAAATGGTACTGAAATCTTTCAAGGATTTTTTTCAATACCACCATAAAAATATCATCTAGCCCCCAATTCAAAATGCTTGTCCAAGGCATTAGAAGATAAAGGACTGTAAGACAATTCTGGAAAGATCAGTTCTTTAAGCCAACATTCAGGTAGATAATTTTTGCTGGACCTCATACATTGGTGTGAAATGAGCACAAACAGGAGACCAACGTCTCTGTCTGCCTGGAAAAGCTGGTTCTTTTTTGTCTGTTTGAAAGAGTCAAATTCCAACAAAGCACCCAGCAGTGTGAAGGAGCTGACAGACTCTCAACTCACCCTCCTTGCCCTATGACAAAGCCACAGACTTTCTCGATACAATTAAAATCTCTACCAGATCAGCAAATTTTCCCTACTCCATTCACCTTAAAAGGAGCTGTTGGATTAATCATGGCATGGTTAGACAGACATCAGGTTGCTGAATTCCTGGGAGAAAAACTTAGCTAGAGGGGAAAATGCAAGACAACTAAAAGGAAGAAAACACTACAGAAAAGAGCTACTGGAGCAACTCCCAAGGCTCTGGTTTGAAGAAGCAGGAACAGTAGAGAGATATAAATTGCAGCTCAAAACATCCTTGTGTTTACTGAAGTTGCCGGTGACAGCGTGATCCAAATTAACGAACTGCCTGGTAAACAATCAATCATTCTTTCCGTCAAGCACCATGATGGGGAGAATGGCGAAGATTCTGAAGGCAATACAAGTGGTTGTTGTGATAACAAAGGTAATGAAAGTGAAGAACACAATGATGCCAATTAAATGGAGAGTAATGCCAATGAAGATGTTTCAAATTCCAGAGATGCTGGCAACAAGAAGAATGGTTATGTGGTTGGTGTTGATGATGGCCAGAATTCATTCATATGTCCATGTAGTCATCATCTTCATCAGTATCACTTTCCAGTGAGGACTCCTGGCTTGAGGTCTCTAAGATTTCCAAAGCTGGCTGACAAAGGCTCTCCTTCTTTACATTCGCTGCAGACTGAGCAGACAAAATAGCAGACTGACCCCAAAAAGAGAGAGAGAGAATATATTGCTAAATAGTCAGGATAAACCCATGATCACAGGGACAAAACCCCACTGGTTGCTATTCCTTCACATTCAGTAACTGTCCTGTGTCTATGAAAGATATCATCCTAATGTAAAACAACATAACATTTACCAGTAGGCTTCCCCACAGTTAATGTTCTGGTAACTTCCAGTAATCTAAGAACTGCAATGGCTGCACCAGGTCACTCAGCCATTTCTGTAATTTTTTCCAAATCCCTCAGAAAAGGGATAAGGACTAGAATAGCTCTCATTTCACCCACAGCCAGTATTTCACCAGTCCTTTAAAAACTGGCTCCTGCTGGTAACAACTAGCACCTCCTTCCACTACTTATCTGCCTCTTGTTATGAACTGGGGACATGAACTGTTGCTACAAGTACTTTACTGAGGAGAGAATTAAGATAAAAAAATCTAAAAAATTACTGTTTCCCTTTTATTACCTTTAATTTTTGCTTGGTCTCTTCTGAAATGCTGCCCTTTGGAGAAAGGAGGGTGGGAGTGGGTGGAGTGACAGTGATCTCAGGTGGAAATTTGGTGACAGATGAAGGTATGAAAAGCTTTGGCATGTTGGGCAGAACGCGAGTTTTTACTCGGGTGCCATCTGTCTTGTTCTGCTGACTTCCCAAAGTCTGTGAACTGGAGCCGAGTTCAGGCTTGGAACTGGAGGCTAAACAGAAAACAGTAAGAAAAAATATGTTAGAAAGTTATCTAGGATTTCAGATGTCAAAGAAGAGGGAAGAGTTCATTGTTAGACGTAAGGCTGGCTCAAAAGGCCTTTCTTCAAGCCTTGCAATAACCAAAGCTTAGAACCAGAAAAAAGATTGTATAATGACAACTGGAAACCAGTAGAAATTAAAAAATATCTTACTGGATGGCAGAAACTCAACCTGACCAAGCACAACAAGTGGTAGTGTAAGCACTGGCCATCTACATCTACTACAAACACCATCTTCCCACTTGTGTCAGATGCAATCATCTTATCTTTGCATTCTCTGTCTCTCCATTCTGTAACGCAACAAATGAAGTCCTTTAGCTTTACTTATGAGTCTTAATTTCCTCCACCACAGCGTTGTCTCTTTAATTATTGAGAGAGCAGCTCCCCAGCAATTAGAGAAAAATATATGGTAACACTTGTCAAAATTTCCCCATTACTGTGGTTCAAATCCTGCCATAAACCCCTCCTTGGTATGCTCATGCCACTGGCTCCCACACTAGTTAGCATCATTTCCACATTCTTCCCGAGTGTCTCAGCTTGTGGTCTTCACAATGCAAACTTGCTCAGAGTGTTTACTGAGTACATCTCATAAGAAGGATCCAGACCTTCCCCAGGCACTATCACATTACGAACTGATATATACACCAATAACCAGTATATGACAATGCTCTCACATTAAAAACTGAAAATGTGTTAAAAGAGATTTCTTTCTAATAATGCTACTTCATATGGAGTCAAATTATTTTTTAGAAACTATATAAATGGAAACACCAGAGTCTTTCTCAGTCTGGTAATAATGACAGGTGCTCATACACGTTTTTCCAGATTCAGTATTGTCACACCCATCTCTGGCAGATACTGAGACCCGACATGGCCACTTACACACAGCAAAATAAAATGCCAGTTTCCTAATGCCATCCTGAGAAACAAGAAGCAGAAGAACAAACTACTAAGGGATGTAAAATTGAACTGCATACTCTCAACAGTACACAAGAATGTAAGAGCTGCCACAACAGATGAGACATGGCTTTCCATCAACGTCAGTGACCCATCTCCATGGGCAGCCAATCCTTTCAGACAGTAATCAGACACAGGATAATCTGCCTCTCACATATAAGGAAAAACAAGATACCCCAAACATAAATATCTAGATTATGCTTGCCTGAAATAACAGGTTTTACATTTTTTTCAATTAAAACACCAACTTCTACTTCTCTTGGGAAGAGGGCAGAGGAGGGATAGAACACATTAACTGCTGTAATGCTGGTTTTTATGTTTACTCAAACTGAGTCAGTTTTGTGAAAAACGATTTCCTTCTGCTAAACATTCCAACAGTGTAAACCAAAGTGTTATCATATTGCCCCATACAGGACTTCAACTAAAATTCTGCTTTAAAGGATGCACAAATGATATTGCATGAAAGCTGGTACAGAGGTTTTTTATTTGGCTTTGCTGCCATGGTATTTAGCATGCAAGACATGCATCAAACAGAATTACCACTAAGGGGTGACTGGGCACTTGCCCAGGAAGTTTGGACACTGCCAGGAATGCATCTAAACTCTGGAATACCTGAGTGGAAGGCAGGCAGAGAAATTGAGGAGTATCATTCCCAACTGTCCAACCAATCAGTGCCTGCAGACTGATGCACAGCTCACCACCCCATTTCAGAATTCTCTGAAGCACAGGAAGCTCCTACCTGGGGTACAAACATGTCCCGAATTTGTGCTGGTCACGGGCTCCACTTGCCAGCAAACAGGCTCTGGCGATGGTGCGACAGTAGCCATTTTCATCTGCTGACAAAGCCGTGACTCCTGCTGCTGAAATCCAAGCCCCTCCAAAGGCACTTCAAGCTCTTCTTCCTCTTTAGTAATGAAATATAATTCACAGATTAAGAGACATCCTGATCTCTCCTAAGCCTCAATCCTTTTGCTGTCTAACCAACTGGTAGGAAAATTCTTTTAACCCTTGCTCTACTTCTAAACTGTAACATGACTGAGGGAAATTAAATATTGGCAAGCCAAGATGGCAACAGCAACTTTTTCATACTTAATGCCATCAATTCAAATTCGTAAAAAGAAGTAAATGTCATTTAAAAAGTGAAGGAAAAAATTATGAGTCTGACATTTTGTCATCTCTGCACATCTGCAAAAACACAGACAGCCGAGCATTTCCTTTGGAGCTGTGAGGGCTGGAAGGCAGAGGTGCCACGTGCAGAGCAAAATCCATCACCCTTAACGAAGGACCAGCTGTGATCGATGGGTCCCTCTCTGATCTCCAGCCACAGGTACCCGCTACACTGAGGCACAGCTCACTGCTAAGGAAGATTAATTACTGTGAACATCAAATAACAGGGCCAAATCCATCTTTCATGAAACCAGCATCAAGTGATACTGAATGCCCAATTTTCACTGATATGTCCACTGTACCTCTATAAATATATTAGCCTAAAATTCCCACCTTCTGCTATTCTAGAACCCGGGATGTTTGTAACTCAGAATCCACATGTGTGTGTACAATCTTGTTATTATGTACCAGCTGTACCTGCTTTTAAATTAATGCAGTGTTAAACCAGCTCTCTTACACACTGAGCTGCATGTTGTACATAACAGGAGTAATTTTCACTCAACTACGGAGAGCTGTCAGTGCCCTTTCTGGGCAGGGCAGCAACCCTTTCGAGGCTATGGACACACAAACAAGCTCTTATTCTCTCTTAAAAATGAAGATGTTCTTCAAAAACAAAGGGCTGCCTAGTCTAATTTGAATCACCTTATATTTACACAGGCTAAGGTGTGCACAGGCAGCTATCATGGACCAGCACATGCAGTGGATATTCACAGTCTCACTTGCTCTAAATTTTTTGTATGTCAATGCTCTAAACTAATTTAGGATTTTGACCATGCAATGTCTTAAAAAGGAATACATATTTTAACTTTTCCTCATTGGAAAACTGCTCCCACCCCCTCAAGTGTTGAAAACACTTCTCCATCTCCACCAATATAGAGAAGAACTCGGAATTTACCATGGTAATATTCCCCTGTACAAGAGTTCCCCTTGCAGAAACTGCTTCAGACAACATTACAGCTTAACTGTCTGATCTACGCAGTTTGAAAGATGCAACTTTTTTACAGAGTTATCATTTCTATGGTTCTTGAATAACTTGTATGAAAAAAAGCTCAGGAAAGCAGGCTGTAAGTTCTTTGATCCGCTAATTTTCATAGGTAAAGAAAAAACCCTGTCATCTAGATTTGTAGCTGAAAGCTTGTATAAGCCTTAGGATAAATGAGATTGCTTGTAGAAAATAGTCCAATAGCTCCCAAAAAGGAAAGGTCACCCACTACAGCACAGATCACAGGCAGCTTCTGTTCTGTGATGTTCCACTCACTATCAAGCACAAAATGGAATCGTCTAATGCAGAAGAATGTAGTTCTCATTCTCAGCACTCTCTTGCACATTTCTCTCTGGATACTTCAAAATACAGCACTGGAAGCAGGAAAATAATACTTGCATCTGTACATGTATTAATAGACCACATCAGCTGAGAAGCAACACAGAAGGAAGCGCTTAACTGCAGGAATCTTGAGCAGGAAAATCCTAATTCATTGTTTCCCTGCTGAAGAAGCAGAGCACAGCTGAAGGATCCCTAGGTATTGCCTGCCCTTTCCACCATCACACACAGGATTTAACCACGCACTGACAAAGGAGCAGAGCCCCATCAGCCCCAGCGTGGCCCAAAGCCAACACACACATATCCCATTACACTGCTGGTGCCTGACGACAGGCTGCAGCCTAAACCCAGAACACTCCCATACTGAAATGGCTACAAGACACTTGATCAAAGATAGAAGGAAACATTACAACAACATCTGAAGAAAAGCAAGATGAAAATTATGATGATTTCAGATTACTTTACAAGACAGTCAAGAAGTCAACTCGTTCTTAACTTACTCCAACACTCCAGAATCACCATCTTAAGTAGCAAGGGTAAGTAGTAACAGAATCTTTCTTATCCACTTATTAACTCAGAATACAAACCAGTAATTAACTTAGCAGGTACAAAACTGTATACAAATAAACTGCAAATCCTACAGCCTCAACTATACTGCTAACTGAGAACAGTTTTGTATGTACTCTACTACTTAACTACATTAGGGACTTATTAGTTCACAATACAGAATAAGAGCTCTGATTTGCATTACTATTTAATGACAAAACTCTACTTCTTATGCTGATTACAATATTTGTTTAACTATAAGATATATCATTGCTTAAACTGATCTGCTCTACTTTATTTTAACTAAATTATGGCCCACTGACAAAAGCTCTTTTGAGCAGCCTAATTCTAGGAAGATGCTACAAGACTGGTATCAGTCTATGTTTTCTCAAGAGCAGTCAGCATCCTCATATACATCTCCATTTTCCAGATCATATTTTTGTTAAGTTTTGAAGATGCAGTTTTACAGTGCAGTAAAATTAGATTTAAATTTGAATAAGATTATCTGACAGCAGTTTTTAATGTAGAAGTGAATGGAAATGAAAGGGCAGGAGTCTGGCACACTGTGTATATTTCTATCACTGCACTTGTGGAAACAATATTTGTTAATATTCTATTAGAATGTGCCTTTCAGTACAATAGAAATCAAGAACCACTGTCTGTTAATCAATCCCTTGCTGTCAGAGATGTTCAATACAGTCTCACAGAATTCTATCCCCTGACTGGGTCATACACTTTATTCTTTCAGGACTGTGCAATTTAAAATTTTTTTCTTTACATAGAAAAAATGCCACTCAAGTGACCAAGTTAAAAATAAAGTTAATGAACAAAATATTTTTTAGACTTCTTGAAAATAACAAGAAGTGGTTGTTTCAGTGTACATATCATAATTCATACTTTAATATATTGCATAGATATTTGTTCTTTTTTCATTACAGACAAAAAGGTCAAAACACAGAAGGACAATCAAGAAGAAATATACAGTTGGATCTCCTCATTATTTGTCTAAACCAGATTTCTGAAAAGAATATTTTAATATTTGTTTTGAGGAAGATGCTGTTAAAGCCCTGAACATAATGTCCTAGTTCTTCTAATAAAAACTTTCCCCAGAGAGGTAAAGACTCCACTAACTTGTGAGCCACAATATTCTGCACAAGTGCGAGAACACAAGAATATGTAAGTGCAGCACATTCTGAAGGTGTTCAGAAGCTCAGATTTAATATCTGTTAATAAATCTTTTGGTATTACCCAGTACTTGTACTGTCTTGGCAGGTTTTCAAACATTAGCTCTACAAACCCAGTTTAAAATAAAATCAGTTTCTGAAGATACAGTATGAAGAGACACTTGTCCCCGTGCTGAGGATGGGACAGGTACTGTACTCTGGAGACCCATTTAGCACTCTCACAACACAACACACAAAAATCAAGCACACTGAGAAAAGCACAGATTTGCAATGCACATCACTATTGATATTGAAAAGTTCCTCTCCAATCGAGCTGAATTACAAGTATTTTTTTTTAGCCTTCCCTTTCCCAACAGCTGCCTAAATACACATAAAATAGTACACGACATAGAAAGAGGGACATCATACCTTTCAACATCTCCCTGCTTTAGTGAGGAAGAAACAAGCTGACAACAATTCAATGCAACAACCTACTCCAGCTTTCCTCTCCAACCTCTTCCCACTTGTTGCCAGGGTAACCAGTGTTTGCAGATGCCTATAGCGGGCGCCTGGGTTCATGACTTCATCACAGTTAATATCCTCTCCCCATCTCTTTATACAGAGAATGCACTACATACATTTATCCACACACTATAAGCACACAGATTATACAACACTGCAACCGTTTTTATACTGAGACCATTCACTTTGCTATTCTGATGTATATAAAATCAAAAATAACATCGGCAAAAATAATCACTTGGCAATTTGAAGATGTGGAGAAAGTTTAAAAGCAGTAGTACTGCAACCAGTAAGCAGCCACTCTGGTCCCTCTGCACTGAACACTTATTAATTTGATTTCATCATGCTGTCAGGTATGAGACATTAACATTAGTGTTATAAAACATTTCGTATGGAGTTTCAAAAAATTCTTTAGTTGTGCACTAAATCTCCTACATTACCACTGAAAGGCAAGCCCAGAAAATGTGACTAGCACGTGAAAAAAAACATTTTCCAGTTTCTGACAGAAGCAGTTTGAAGTATTACAGCACAAATATGTTAAAGAATATAAGCAACACACAGTGCATGCAAAAAGCACCATTTCATTGTAGGAAAGAAGAAGGAGCTGAGCTTTGAACTCCAGGACAAAATATTAACATAGTTTCAAAAGAAAATACAAGGAGAAATGAACAGACAACAACCTCGAGTGCTTAAATAAAGCACTTGCACCACTTGCCTTCATCCCTCTGCAAAACACCTTCCCCAGCAGTTCTGTGTGTTGAGACAAAAAGCCTCAAAATACATCAGTAGGATTTAGCTGATTTGTACTACCTTGCCTTCCAATCACTTCAAAAGAGTAAGGATTGAATTCTATGTGCCTACAGACTCTAGGAAACACTTATCTTCCTCGTCCCAGTAACAACTGGTTTACTCTGTACTAGTGGCCACCCACAGCACATACAATTGTTCACACAACTCATTTACCATACAAGGCAGAGACTATATTTTTTTTTTCCACAGTGATGAAAACGGGTCTGATCCTTTGCTCCCTGACATAGTGGAGTAAGTATCTTACCACATTTCCAAGAAATAATACTAATGTGAAAACAATTCATTTTCTGTATTCCATCTGCCTTGCCCTCGAGTGTGCTGGGAATTAATACCACTTTTTTCCCCACACAGCAGTTGAAAGGCCATGGAAAGCCTGAATTTGAAGGAGCTCAGAGTTTCCTTATGAACTGTGCTTCTAAGTCAGTGGAAAGACTGCACTGGAACACAGGTTGGCTCAGCTGAACAGAGTTAAGGATGCTGAAACACAGAAACAACAGAGCCATTAGCCATGAGGTATGACAGCACAGCAGACAGCGAGACTACCTAGTTCACCACAGGATGTGGCAGGTATACTTGGTAGCCTTGCTTTCTCTGAATTAATTCCAAATATCTTGCCATCAAATTTATTTCTGAAAAAGCACTGCCAAGTTATAGCTGTAGAAACAAGTATTTGACTTGAAATGCCAAATGCAGGAAATTACATTCAAAGCTGACACACAAAGTCGTATGCTAAAAATTAAGCATCAGAGTAATTTTGGAGGCGAAAAGCTGCAGAACGCAAGTTCTATTGCCCCCTGAAATAAAAGAAATTCAAGCAGTCTGGTGAACAGAAGTTTGCAGTGCAATAGCACAGCACAGTGCTATATTTATCCCTAGGTCCTGAACAGGGAGAGTGTACTGTACAATTATATGAGACATACCCCAAAACTCCTCCTAATGCTGAGGTCAGCTGTCACAGAACATTAGTGAGACTAAAATTTAAAACAGGTGGTTGCTTTGAAAGTGCTTCCTGGAAATAGTCCCTGGCCCATACTAACTCCCAGATCCCTCTAACAGCCATGCTGGTGCCAATCTAACAGCAGAGACAATGGAATTCCTGTGTCCAAAAACATTTCCTGCCACCACCAGCTGTCCTAGAGGTGCAGAAACCTGGCATGCACGTGGGTAAAGAAGTTCAATCCTAACTTTCTCTTTTTTTTTTTTTTAAACAAAACTTCAATTTAAAAAAGCAAACAATGGGCTTAGATCAAAAAGACAACAGCCTGATATTCAAATACATGGACTTTCAAATGGCATTATCAAAACACAGCTAATTGATATTGTTTAATATCTGACTCAGCAAGGACACATCATCTGGAGAGGACCACACAGCAACACCTGTGGACAGGAAGAGTCATTTGCAGTCTTCTGCTTCTGAATTTTCTCTATGAGTTATCTAACAGAAGCTGTAAGACCTTTCCTTCACCATCAATATTTCACCCTCCTTTGCCCTGACAGCCAGCTAAGCACAAGGAAATTAGCAAAAGCAGCTGGGAGAAAAATCTCTTAAGTGAATGTAATGACACCCCACAATTTTCTAAGTACTTTGTAAGCAACACAATACCTGTGCAGAGGACTTATAACTACATCTCTCTTCAGTCTGCCTTTGTGCAGGAATATATGTAAATTTTATGCTGCTGACAGCAATCTAAAACTAGTGAAACTGAACCATATTGTAACCATACAGCACTGCTACCACATTCCTTTACAAAAGACCTCCACAAAATGTGTTTCAATAGCGCAAGACAACCATAGGCCAGTGACTCTCCAGGATTTTCAAGGAGATCTAGGAGTGCACAGGGCTAGAGAGCCTCCTGGAGCACAGACCTGCCCTGACTGCATTAAACCCCTGGCTCCATACCAGCACCTCACCTGCCTCTGCTGGGCAGCTGCTGCCCCTGCCCTATTTGCTCGTACTGATCCAACACAGGTACATAAAAATTATGACAGTTTTAATGTCAAAGGATTTTCTGCACAACGCTGGATTGAATAAATAAAACTTAAGGAATCTGAAGTGTAGATATCAGAAACAGACATTAAGTGTACTGAAAAATTCTTCTGGAGTGAGTTTGTTTCAACAGGAGGCAAATCAGCATACTTTTACAAGAGGAAGAGAAAGAGCCATGACTGACTGGTACTGTCTGAGCACTGCAAAAAGGAATTAAGAAGTCATTCGCAAACAGGAAACCCCTGCTGACATTCAGCAGTCAAGTTGTTTTCAGAGTGCACCCATTGTGAAAAATAAAAAGCTTCATGAAAAGCACAGATCAGACAAG